>NW_006399928.1:3127035-3142476 GCF_000299155.1 Elephantulus edwardii
TCTCCAGCGGTTTTTTCCACAGATGTAATCGATCTGATTTCTATGCATACCATCAGGTGAAATCCATGTATAATCTACGTTTATGTCTCTTAAAAATGTATTTGCAATGAATAAGTCATTGATTGTGCAAAATTCAATCATTCTATCTCCAGCTTCATTTCGGTCACCAAGTCCATGTTTTCCAACTACTGATTCTTCTTCCCTGTTCCCAACTTTTGCGTTCCAGTCGCCCATTATTATTAATGCATCTTGATTATATGTTTGATCTATCTCTGCCTGTAAGAGTTAGTAGAAACCATCTATTTCTTCTTCTACCAACCAAGAAAATACTGCATAGTTAAAAAATTAGGAAAGAAGTGTGACAAGAATGTGTCTTGTCACCATACTTTTTCAATCTATATGTAAAACAGATCATTTGGGAGGCTAGACTTTATGAGAAGAAATGTGACATCAGGATAGGAGGAACACTCATCAGCAACCTGCACTATGCAGGTGAGCCAACCTTACTTGCCGAAACTGAGGAGGATCCGAAACATGGAGTGAAGCTCAACATCAAGAAAACAAACAAACAAACAAACAAAAAGAAAACAAAGATTCTCACCATAGGGCCAATTAGCAGCACCATGATGATGGAGAAGAAGTTGAAATTCTGAAAAATTTCAGCTTTCTCAGTTCCACAATCAACACTTTTGGTACCAACAGTCAGGAAATCAAAAGACAAATTGCATTATTTTTAAATTGCATTATTACTATTAAACCTGCTGTCAGGGACCTCCCCAGAGTGCAGAAGAGCAGCAATGTCAGTCTAGAAATTAAGGTTTACCTGATCAAGGTCATGGTCTTTGCAATTTCTTGATATGCATAAGACAGCTGGACAATAACTAAACATGACAGAAGGAGAATAGATGCCTTTGAGTTGTGGTGCTGGAAGAGTATTGAATGTACAATGGACTGCCAAGAGAACAAATAGTTCTATCCTAGAGAGCATGAAACCAAGTTGTTCCTTGGAGGCAAGGATTTTGAAGCTTTGTCTCATATACTTTGGGCATGTGGCCAGGAGGGGCCAGCCCTTTATGAAGGACATCATGCTTGGAAGAGTGGAAGGACAGTGCAGTAGAGTAAGACCCTAGATGAGACAGATTGACAATGTAAGAAACAGTGAAATTGGCTCAGGATAGGCCAGGTTCAGAAGTATTGTGTATAGGATCACGCTTACACACATGCACACACATATCCCCATGAAGAAAGGAGTTAAAAAAACCTTATAATTACAACATCATCATAATGTCCCAGGAACAACAGACAACATCAAACTCTACAAAAATCCAAAATGTCACCAGGAATTCAGAAGGATGATGATAAAGTGTTTTAATAGAAGAAAAGTATGAAGAACTGAAGAAATTTGCAAACAAGAATCTAGAAGAATTTAAAAAATCAAGACAACATTAAAAGAAATCAAGTCAAAGGGATAAGTCATAGAAAAAACAAGAAATTGCAATCTAGAAAAATAAAGCCAACATTTCAGAAGCTGTCAGCATGTTGGAAGAACAAAAGAGCAAAATTGAACCAATGGAACACAGAATCAATGAAACAAAAGGTGAATCCCTCAATACCAATCTGCTAGAGGAAAAAGCAAAAATAAAACAGAGGGATAATTAAGAAAGAATAAAAATAATGTGGGATATCATCAAGAGAAAGAACATATTTGTAATTGGAATTTCAGAACAGAAGGGAGAGGGATCACTGAGAAAATTATGGAAGGTTTAATAGAAGAAAATTTTCCACATATATTAAAAAGGGAAAATACATATTTAAGGGACTCATAGACCTCAAAATAAAAACATCAAGACATATCATAATAAAATTCTCCAAAATGAAGAACAAGGATAAAATACTGTAAGCACCTCTGTCTCCATACCATTTCAATTCTCATGCAGAACAAATCATTCAGAAGGTGGACTTTATGAAGAGGAATGTGGCAACATGATTGGAAGTAGACTCATCAACAGTCTGCTTTATCCAGATGACACATCCTTGCTTGCTGAAACTAAGGAGGATCTGAGGTGTTTGCTTCAAAAAGTCAAGGACTGTAAACTTCAATATGGATGGAAACTCAACATCAAGAAAACAAAGATTCTCACCTCTAGGCCAACTGGCAGCACCATAAAAGATGGAGAAGAATTTGAGATTCTTAACAATTTCAGCTTACTTGGTTCCATAAACAACACTCTTGGTATCAGTACTCAGAAAATCAAAAGATGAATTGCTTTAAGAAAATCTGCTGTCAGAGAACTCTCCAGAGTTCTGAAGAGCGATGATGTTAGGCTGGAGACTAAGGTGCTGCCTAATCTAAGCCATGGTCTTCACAATCATTTGCTGTGCATCAGAGAGTTGGATAATTACTAAGGATGAAAGAAGAGTTGTGGTACTGAAGAATACTACTGAACATACCATGGACAGCTAAGAGAACAAACAGGACTGTCCTGTATTAACAAAGCTGCTCCTTGGAGGCAAGGATTTTTGAAGCTCCATCTCACTTTGGGCATGTTCCAGGAGGAGCCAGTCCATGGAGAGGGACATCATGTTTGGAAGGGTGGAGGACAGTGCACAAGAGGAAAAGATGAGATAGAGTGACACAATGACTGGAGGTAGGTGTGTTGGAGACGGCGAGACTGGCTTAGGATAGGGCAGGGTTCAGAGATATTGTGCATGGGATGCCTATGAGTCACAAGAGACTTGACAGCACATAGCAAAGACAACAAAAACAACAACAATTCATCTATTTTATACTCTGCTGGATGTAGGTTTTTCATTATGCTTAGTAGTCTGTTCATCCTGCAGATTAGGACTTCTAGAGTTATTCCTAGTGTTGAGGACTTCCCTTCATAGGGTCTTTGTGAGTCTTCTACGACTCAACAGCACTTAACAATAACATCAACACAGAGAGTGATCAATTGGACCAGTGGACAGAAAGCGAAGCTACCAAGCCAAAGGTGGGTGACTTTTAATCCACGGCTGTCAGGCCTGTCTTTCATTGTTTTTGTTCAAACATTCTTCTAGGTTGTATAGCCCTGGTGTGTCCACTTACTGTACAATGTTAACTTTGTGGTTCCTGTGAAGCTGAACACTGTGCCACTGACGTGTCAAATGTGTTAATGGTTACCCATGGCAGACAGTGTTTGGTGAAGGTCCCCAATTAAAACAAGCTTGGAAGAAGGAGTGGCATCCACTTCTGTAATAGGTTGCCTCCAGAAACCCTAATAATCTGGAGAAAGGATGAAAGTCACACAAGTGTTGAGGACTTTCCTTCATAGGGCCGCTATGAGTTACCTACAACTCAACGGCACTGAACAACAAGAGTTGTTCCTAGTTTGTCTCTGATGAATTTTATTCTCTTTGGTTTTGCTGCTAGGTTCCTGATCCATCTGAGTTGGATCTTGTGTTTGTTGTGAAGTGTGGGATTTGCTTCAGTTTTCCGCAGATGGTTTTCCAATTTCCAGCATCATTTGTTAAAGAAGTTGTCATTTCTCCACTTAACTAATTTTGTATCTTTGTAAAAAATCACTTGACTAGGCTGGATCAGGAGAGATACCAGACTGAGAGAGACACTAGACAGGGAGAGAGGCCGGACCTGAAGAGAGCTGTCAGGAACGAGTCGCCAGGATAGATCAGGACAGCTGAAATTTGACTGAGGTCTCCATACATGCCCGCCTAGCAAGCATCTGCATGTGTACCTGCCCTGTGTGTGTCTGACCTGTGCTCACCATGCTAGTGTATCCACCCTGTGCAGGTCTCCATGTTCTGCCTCATGTCCAGTCAACAAACTGTCTTTAGTATGGAGAGCCTTGGACTGGCCTAGATGCAACAGTTGTCTGACAGAAGAGGTTGCTTTCACACACACTGAACAGAAACAAATCTTCCCTTGGGTCAGAAGTGCAGAGAGAAACACAAGCAGGGTAGCTGTCCCATCCACTTCTGGAGCAGTGACTTTAGATCAAGAACTAACTATCACCTAAGGCATGAAAAACTCTGCCACAGCAATGTCATGTAGGAAGCAGACTATTTTACACCCTACACAAGCCAAAGCAAGATGTCACCCTCAAAGAGTAACACAGGATCAATGGATTTCCTGAAGCCAGAATGTCTGATGGAACTTTCTGATACAGAACTTAAAGGAACAATGATTGAATATTTTCAATGGATGAAAGACAAACTTGAAGAATTATAGGACATAGCAAGCAAAAACCAGAAGGAGCTTAAAAAATTTTTTTAAATAATGCAGATGAAACAAACGAGGCATTAAAGGCTCTGGAAAAACAAAAAACTAAAATCCAAACTAGGAGGCCCAATGTTTCAGATGCTGTGAACATGATGGACACAGGAACAAAATTGAGGAGATGGAGCACAGAACCAGTAAAATAGAAGATAGAATTGTCACTACTGATCTGCTAGAACAAAAAGCAGAACCAAAAAGGAAGGAAAAAGAAGAACACCTAAGAACACCATCAAGAGAAATAACACACACATCATCAGATTCCCAGAACAGGAAGAAGCAAGTAAAGGCACTGAAAACATTGTAGAAGAATTACTAGAAGAAAACGTCCCAGGCATAATGAAGAATGAGAGAATATATATTCAAGAAGTTGAGAGAACACCATATAGAACAGACCCCAAAAGAAAAACACCAAGGCATAATAGTCAAATATGCCAGAACCAAAGATAAGGAGAGAATTCTGAAAGCAGTGAGGGAAAAACAAAGAGTAACCTTTAAGGAAGAGCAGATAAGATTAAGTGTGGATTTCTCAGCAGAAACCATGCGAGCAAGAAGACAGTGGAATTACATATATCAAACACTCAATGAACATAACTGTCAACCAAGAATACTGTATCCAGCAAAATCATCCATAAAATATGAAGGAGAGATCAAGATATTCCTAGAAAAACAGAACCTAAGGGAGTTTGCAAAAACAAGACCAGAGTTGCAGGAACATTGAGCAATGTCCTTTTTACAGGTACTACAGAAAGCAGGATGGAACAAAGTAACTAGCAGCAACAACACCAAAAAGAACTCAACACAATGATAGCAATAAATCCTTTGCCTCTCAATAATCACACTGAATGTGAAAGGTTTAAATGCACCACTGAAGAGAAAAGATAGCAGACTGAATAAGAAACCAAAATCCATCAATATGCTGTCTACAAGAGACACACCTGAAAAGTGACTATAAAGAAAAACTAAAAATAAAAGGGTGGGAAAAAATATATCACGCAAATGGCAACCAGAAAAAAGCAGGAGTGGCGATACTAATCTCTGATAAAATAAATGGTAATGTAAAAGTCATCACAAAGGACAAGAAAGGTCACTACATTAAAGGGTCAAGAGAACAAGAGGACATAATAGTAAATATCTATACATCAAATGAAACACCTGCAAAATATATAAAACAAACATCAACAAAACTGAGGGGGGAAAAAAAGACAACACCCTATAGAAGTAGGAGACTTCAATACATCACTCTCAAGATAGAACTACCAGAAAGAAACTCAACAAAGACGCTGAAGAATGAAACCATACAATAAGTGAACTCAATCTCATAGATCTTTATAGGCTAATGCACCCAAAAAAACCACAGTACACCATCTTCTCTAAAGTGTATGGAACGTTCTCAAGAATTTATCACATTTTAGACCACAAGGCAAGCATCAATAAATTAAAAAAACATAGAAATAATACAAAGCATCTTTTCAGACCACAAAGCTACAAAATTTGAAATTAATAACCAAAGCATAAAAGAGGAAAAACCACCATACATTTGGAAGCTGAACAACACCTTGCTTGAACATGAGTGGTATTAGAATACATAAAAAATAAAATTAAAAAGTTTCTTGAAACAAATAAAAATGAAAACACAACTCAACAAAACCTTTGGGAAACAGCCAAAGCAGTAATCAGAAGTCAATCTATACTAACAAGCAAACATTAGAGCGCAGGAAAAATGTTACTAGACACCTCTAACAAATTGAAAAAGATAAAAAAGAAAACCTGACATCCTCTAAAAAACCTGAAATTATAAAATTTAGAACAGAAATAAATGAAACAGAAAACAATTGAAACCATCAACAAAACCTAGGAGTTGGTTCTTTGAAAAGTTCGATAAAATCGACAAACCATTAGCAAAACTAACAAAGGAAAAGACACAAATAATCAGAATAAAAGATGAATCAGACAACGTCACAACAGAACTAACTAAAATAAAAAGACTAACAATGGAATATTATGAAAAACTATACTCAAACAAATATGAAAACCTAGAGGAAATGGATACTTAAAAATTCACAATCTGCATAAACTGACACAAACGAAAACTGAACACCTGAGCAGACCTATTACAAAAGAAGAAATTGAAAAGGTAATAAAACAACCTTCCAGCCAAAAAAGCCCTGGGCCACATGGTTTTACAAATTCATTTTATCAAACATTCAGAGAAGAAGTGACACCAATTTTACATAAACTATTTCAGAAAATAGAAAAAGATTAAATTCTCCCCGACTCATTCTATGAAGCAAACATATCCTTGATATCAAAGCCAAGTACAGACACCACCAAAATAGAAAACTACAGGCCATTATCTGTTATACACATACATGCAAAAATCCTGAATAAACTCCTGGCCAATAGAATTCAACGATACATAAAAAAAATAATTCACTATGACCAAGTGGGATTCATAGCAGGTATGCAAGGATGATCCAACATAAGAAAAACAATCAATGTATTTCATCACATTAACAAAGCAAAGAACAAGATCCACATGATCCTATCAATTGATGAAGAAAAGGCCTTTGACAAAATCCAACACACTTTCCTGATTAAAACACTCCACAAAATAGTATTAGAAGGCCTGCAGTGAATCTGTCCTGTGTGGCTGTTCTCTGCAACAGTGGTGTTTTATTGCTGTCCTCTCGCACATAAATGTGAGCCACCAACCCATGGAAGATTCGATGGATATGGACATGAGCCCCCTGCAGCCCCCAAACTACCTTTTCGTTTGTGAACTGAAAGCTGACAAAAATTACCACTTTAAGGTGGATAATGATGAAAATGAGCACCAGTTATCTTTAAGAACGGTCCGTTTAGAGGCTGGTGCAAAGGATGAATTGCACATTGTTGAAGCAGAGACAATGAATTACGAGGGCAGCCCAATTAAAGTAACACTGGCAACTTTGAAAATGTCTGTATAGCTAACGGTTTCGCTTGGGGGCTTTGAAATAACACCACCTGTCATCTTACGATTGAAGTGTGGCTCCGGGCCTGTGCATATAAGTGGACAACACTTAGTAGCTGTGGAGGAAGATGCAGAGTCAGATGATGAAGAGGAGGAGGATGCGAAACTCTTAAGTATGTCAGGAAAGAGATCTGTCCCTGCAGGTGGTAACAAAATTCCACAGAAAAAGGTGAAACTTGCCACTGATGAAGAGGATGACAATGATGATGACGAAGATTATGATGATGACGAGTTTGATGATGATAAGGCTGGGAAAAAAGCACCAGTGAAGAAATCTATATGGGATACTCCAGCCAAAAATGCACAAAAATCAAACCATAAGAATCTTTCAAAAAAACAGGAAAAAACTTCCAAAACTCCAAAGAGGACCTAGTTCTGTAGAAGACATTAAAGCAAAAATGCAAGCAAGTATAGAAAAAGGTGGTTCTCTTGCCAAAGTGGAAGCCAAATTAATCAATTATGTGAAGAATTGCTTCTGGATGACAGACCAGGAGGCTATTCAAGATCTCTGGCAGTGGAGGAAGTCTCTTTAAGAAAACAGTTTGTTAAAATTTTCCATCTTATTTCATTTCTGTAACAGTTGCTATCTGCCTGTCCTTTTTTTAAATTTTTTATTTTTTTTAATTTTTTTGGTCCTTTTTTTATAATGCTAAGTGAGAACTTTCCCTACAGTATCTGATAAATGTTGTCCAGGTTTCTTTGCCAAGAATATGTTGTCCAAAATGCCTGTTTAGTTTTTAAAGATGGAATTCCACCCTTTGCTTTGGTTTTAAGTGTGTATGGAATGTTATGATAGGACAAAGCAGTAGCAGTAGTCAGACAAATGGAAATGGTGGGGAAACAAAAACATACATGAGAAATAAACCCAGTATTTTAATAAAGTAAAAAAAAAATAGGATTAGAGGGGAATTTTCTCAACATAGTAAAAAGTATACACGCAAACCCAAGAGCCAATATTGTTCTCAATGGAGAGAGATTAAAGGTATTCCCTTTGAAAACAGGAACTAGGCAAGGATGCCCACTATCACCTGTCCTATTCAATATTGTATTGGAAGTCTTAGTGATAGCAATAAGACAAGAGAAGGAAGTAAAAGGTATCCAATTTGGCAAAGAGGATGTGAAATTATCTCTATATGCAGATGATATGGTAGTATACTTAGAAACTCCTAAAGACTCAGCAAGAAAACTACTGGACATAGTTGACCAATTCAGCAAAGTGGCAGGATACAAGGTCAACATACAAAAACCAATTGGATTTCTCCACAGTGACAAATACAGAGCTGGAGCTAAGAAAAACAACACCCTTCACAATAGCTAATGACAAGAATATATACTTGGGAGTAAATCTAACCAGAAAGACAAAGGATCTATTCAAAGAAAATTATAAAACATTACTACAAGAAACAAAGAGACCTGGAAAAATGGAATAATATACCTTGCTCTGGGATAAGAAGACTCAACATTGTGAAAATGACAATATACCAAAGGGAATTTACACGTTCAATGAAATTCCAATACAAATTCAAATTCCATTCTTCAATGAGATGGAAAACACAAGAGAAATGAGGCCAGAGATCAAAAGACCAAATTTTGTACTTTGAATGATTTATTCATCACAAGTATTTTTGTTAATTGGTTTGCTTACAAAGATCATATACATTGTGTTTCACACTATTCTGCATTCACACTGTGTTTCATACAATCATGCTCATGCATTCTGTTTTACAAAATTAATCATAATTGAACCTTGTGCATTATTACCCTTTCCCCCCAGATCCTTCCGATTTCCTTATGGGTCCCTCCACCCACCACACTGTGAAACCCTATGGTTTTGGACCTACTCAACTTCAGCCCCCCAAGTTCCCATACAGGTTTTACTAGTTATACATATATTTTTACAAAGACGATCTTACGGAATATTTGTCCTTATGAGACTGCGTTAATTCACTCAGCAGAATGCTCTTCAGCCTCTCCCTAAAAGTAATATAGTATTTTTCGAAATCATTGCTCCTGAGTGCAGTATAGTATTTCATTGTGAGAATTTACAATTCCTCAATCCATTTAGTTGTGTTTGAACATTTGGGCTGATTCCATGTTTTTGTGATGCTAAATAACACTGTTATGAACATTGCTATAAATATCTGTTTGTATCTCAGCTCTAATTTCCATGGGGTATAATCCTAATACTGGAATAGCTGGGTCATATGGAGTTTCTATGTTCAACTCTTGAGGAAATGATGAACTATCTTCCAGAGTGCTTTGCACCATTTTACAATCTCACCAACAGTGCATGAGAGTTCCCACCTTTCCACAACTTTTCCAGCATTTATTGCTTGCTGCCCTTTTATGGTTTTGATTTGCATCTCTCTTACTACCAGTGATTTTGATAATTTCTTCATGTGTTTTCTGAATTTCTTTTGAATGTCTTCCTCTATGAAAAGTTTTTCAATGTCTTTTTCTTCTAGAGGTCCAGGTCTGTAAACTTTCATTATAAGACCATTGTCTGAGATGCTATTGCCAAATGTTTGTTCCCAGTCAGTAGGCTTTCTTTTCACCCTGTTGGAAAAGTTTTTGATGAGCGCAGAGATTCTGCAAAATTAAAAAAAAAAAGAATACATGTTGTGGTGTAATATATTTTTATGTCTATTTGGCCCCAGGTTTTCTTCAAAAGAGTTATGGGGAATATAATTTGATATGTATGATAGTATATTTTACTTTGTATAATAGGATATAAAACTAGAGTTTACAAATATGAGAGTGTTTTTACCCTCCAACGAACTCAAATCAGCCTTTTAAAATAGAGAAAAAATAATGCCTGCATATTTGCATCACTCAAAAGTTACAGAGGAAAGAAATTCACAAATTAAAAAAAATATATATTTCCATTCTACAAATATTTATTAAGCATCCATTTAAAATATCTTGCTTTAAAACTCTCAAAAGATACCACAGAATTAAAATAACCATGAAAATATGACCAGCAGCATACTTTATTCCAAAGCCATACTTTTCGTCACCTTTATGTCCATTAGATTTTTACTGTTTCTCATTATGTCTTAAACCCTTGGTGTTTTAAGTAGAAGGTCTGTCTTTGAAGATAAAAATAACTTATTCCAGTACAGAAATGTTTGAAGAGAATACGGTGAATATTATTATTGTAAATGTTGGACCAGAATCTACATAAATATTATTTTTACAGTAAATGTGAGTGTGTCTGTAAATCTATTATACTTGGGAGATTAAAATTTCAATAATAACTATTGAACATTCAAGACTGGATACAAGCAGGGAGAAAATACTATGAAGAGTAAAACTCACAATTTCACAGAATTTCTATTTACTGCAATAAAATATAGAAATGACTTTACCAACAGTAGTAACTTTGGACGGAGAGAAAAGAAATCAATTGTGTCCCAGATGCCTCAGGAGAACATTAGGAGTATGGTTACAAATTCTATATATGTTTGCGTCAGCTGCACATATTCAAAATTCACTGTGTGATCTGAGAGCTTCCAAATATTTAACTTGCTGCTGAAGTAATTACCATAATAACCATTTCCTTGGCCCTAGCAAAAGCCTCCCATCTCAGGGTAAAATAGTAATATTTTTTTCTTAATAATCACAATTGACTACAACACAAGGAGTCAGCAGAGAAGGACAATATTGGATATAATGATTCTTAATGTGATATAATTATAATGTGTGTGTATATATATATGTACTGTTAAGATCTTGTGACATGTTCTTTTTTTAGGTGTCATTGAGCTATTGCTCAGTCACAGCAATCTTATGTATAACATAAGGAAATATTCCCAGATCCTCTGTCATCCTCACAATATCTGCTGGGATTATATTTATTGTTGTATCAATCTATTTCATTGATAATCTTTTTTCTCTGACTCTCAAATTTATCAAGAATGATGTCTTCCATGGATTGGGCCCTCTAGAGATAATAAGCCCAAAGTATGCAGGAAATATTACCATCCTCACCTCCAAAATATATTGTGCATTTCTTTAAAAAAAAAAAGTCTTTAAAAAGTACCATTCTTCAATTTTATCCTCTGCAGATTGGGCATTTCTGGCTATATTTGTCAGTCTTTTTAAACCATAGGCTAGGCCTTCTAATCTTGATCCCAACTGGTCTCTTATAAACTTTTTGGGTTGGTCTTTACTCATACCTCTCTAATCCACCTTGATTTTGGTTTTGGGTATGGTGTGAGGTGTGGGTCTTGTTTCAGCTTTCTGCAGTTAACAGTCGAGTTTTGCCAGCACCATTTCTTAAAGACGTTTTCATTTCCCCATTTGACGGGTTTTATTTTCTTCTCAATTATCTGTTGACCATAGATGGATGAATTAATTTCTGGATTCTCGATTACGTTCTATTGATCTCGTGCCTGTTGTTGTACTAATACCATGCTGTTTTGGTTACTACCACTGTGTAGTAGGTTTTGAAGTCACGGAGTTCTATGTCTCCCACTTCATTTTTATTTTTCAGAAATGCTTTGTGTATTTTGGGTCTCTTTCCTCTCCAAATAAACTTGACAATTTCCCTTTCAATCTCCTTGAAAAAAGAATATGGTATCTGTATTGGGACTGCACTGAACATGTAGGTTACTTTTGGTTGTTGTTGTTATGTGCCGTTTAGTTGCTTATGACTCATAGCGACCCTGTGTACAAAAGCCCTAAACTTTGTGCAATCTTGTGTCAACCTCTTGTCTCTGACAACCCCAATCACTGAATCGATCCATCTCACTGAGGGTCTTCCTCTCCTGCGCTGTCCCTCCACTCTCCCAAACATGATGCCCCTCTCCAAGGACCAGTCCCTCCTTGCAACATGCCCAAAGTATGTCAGACGAAGCTTCAGAATCCTTGACTCCCAGGAGCAGCCTGGCTTCACCATCTCCAGGACAAACCTGTTTGTTCTCCTAGCAGTCCATGGTATATTCAACACTCTTCTCCAGCATCACAGCTCAAAGGTATCAATTATCTTTCTATTTTCCCTAGTCACTGTCCAGCTCTCCGATGCATAGCACACAATTGCGAAGACTATACCCTGGATCAGGTGCACCTTAGTCTCCAGACTGATGTAGTTGCTTTTCAGTACTCTGGAGAGGTCCCTGACAGCTGACTTTCCCAATGCAATTCATCTCTTGATTTCCTGGCTGCTGCTACCAAGAATGTTGACTGTGGAGCCAAGCAAACTGAAATTATTAACAATCTTGATCTCTTCACCATCCATACTGATGCTGCCAATTGGCCCAGTGTTGAGAATCTTTGTTTTCTTCATGTTGAGCTTCAATACATATTGAAAGCTGAAGTCCTTGAGCTTTTGCAGCAAGCACTTCAGGTCATCCTCATTTTTAGCAAGCAGGGTTGTGTCATCTGCATAATGCAGGTTGTTGATGAATCTTCCACCAATCCTGATGCCACATTTTCCCTTGTACATCCCAGAGTCCCAGAATATCTGTTGCATACAGATTGAAAAGGTATGGAGACAGAATACATCCCAGGCGGGCTCCCTTCTCAATTTTGAACCATACAGTGTCTCCTTGCTCTGTTCTGAAGACTGTCTCTTGATCCAAGTATAGGTTTCACATAAGCACAATCAAATGTTCAGGGATTCCCATTTGCTTTTGGTAGGATTTTAATTTTCACAATATTGCATCTTCTAATCCATGAACATGGTACATTTTTCCATTTATTTAGGTCTTTTATTGTGTCTTGCAGAAATGTTCTATAGTTTTCTGTGTAGAGGTCTTTTGTGTCTCTAGTAGGTTCACTCTCAAGTATCTCAATTTGTGGTTGGCTATTATAAATGGTATTGCTTTCCTAGTTTCCTTCTCTGTGTTATCTTTGTTGCTGTAGAGGAATCCCACTGATTTTTGTATATTGATTTTGTATCCTGCAACTGTACTAAACTGGTCTGCTAGCTTGAACAGTTTTTTGTTGAGACCTTGGGGTTTTCTGTGTACACTATCCATACCATCTGCGTGCAGCAACAATTTAACCATCTGTTTGATGATCTGGACGCCTTTTATTTTCTTCTTGTATTGCCCTACTGAGTACTTCTAATACAGTATTGAATGGAAGTGGTGATAATGTGTTTGTTCTTGTCTAGTCCCTGTTCACAAGGAAAATGCTTTAAGTCTTTCTCCACTGAGAATGATATTGGCTCTTGGTTTTGCATGCATACTTTCCATTATGTTGAGGAAATTCCCTACTATTCCAATTTTGCAGAGTGTCTGAATCAGAAAAGGGTGTTGAATTTCGTGAAATGCTTTTTCTGCATCAATTGTCAAGATCATATGGTTCTTGTTATTTGCTTTGTTAATATAGTGAATAACATTCTCTTATGTTGAAGCATCCTTGCATACCTGTTATGAATCCCACTTGGTCATGACAAATTCTCTTAAATGTGTTTTGGATTCTACTGGCTAGAACTTTGTTAAAGGAATTTTCCCATCTATGTTCATGAGGCATAATCTGTAGTTTTCTTTCTTGGTAATATCTTTCCCTGCTTTTGGTATTGGGGTTATGCTTACTTCATAGAATGTCTCTAGGTGTGTTCCTTCTTTTTCTATAATTTTTAAAAAATAATTTAACACCACAACAAGATAAAAGGAAAACAACTCAACTGAAAAATGGGCACAGGATATGAACAGACACGTCACCAAAGAAGACATTCAGATGGCAAACACACACATGAAGAAATGTTCAAAATCCCTAGCACTAAGAGAGATGCAAATTAAAACGACTATGAGATATCATCTCACCCCAGTAATAATAGCAAAATTTAACAGAAGAGCAAACAACAAATGTTGGCGAGGTTGTGGAGAAACCCTTATTCACTGTTGGTGGGAGTGTAAAATGGAGCAACCACTATGGAAGGCAGTATGGCACTTTCTCAAAAAATTGCAAATAAAAATACCATTTTACCCAGCAATTCCACTAACTTGGAAATATGCCCTAAAGAAACCATCATTGCCACCCAAGCAGATATACGCACACCCATGTTTGTTGCTGCTTTTGTTCACAATGGCAAAGAGTTGGCGACAACCCAAGTCCCCATTAACAAACGAATGGATAGAGAAGCTCTGGTATATTCACACAATGGAATATTATGGTGCATTGAAAAGCAAGGAACTCATGAAATATTATACAAAATGGGTAACCCTGGAAGACATTATGCTGGGTGAACTATCTCAGTCACAAAAGGACAAATACTGTATAGTGCCTCTGTTGTATAGCAGGACTGACAGCAGAGTTTGGGGGGAAATAAGGGGATAAATAATGTATACTGCATTGAAACAGATGAGGGAGAGAACTGTTTAGGAAGAATATATTATTAGGTATTATTATAATGACAAGATTCAGTCTGTGTCAATCGGGGTAAGGAATGAGTTTCAAGGAACTTGTCCATTTCAAGGTTTTCAATTTATTTGAGTATAGCTTTTCATAATATTCTGATACTACAGATTTAATTTCCTCTGTTTCTTTTGTGATGTCACCTCTATCATTAATTAATTAATCAATCAAGTTATTAGTGTCTTCCCTTTTGTGAAGCTTGTCAATGGCTTCTCCATTTTATTGACCCTCTATTTTCTATCTCATTGATTTCAGTTCTTGTTGTTATAATTTCTTTTCTTCTAGAGGCTGTGGGGCTAAATTGTTATTCTATTTGATGAAAGCGTTGAGTTAGATCATAAGTTTTTTTCCTTTCTTCATTTTTTAATGTGTTTGCCTATTGCTATGAACTGGCCCCGAAGGACTGCCTTAGTTGCATCCCAGAAAATTTGGTATGTTGTATTTTATCATTGGTTTTGTGGAATTTTTTTTAAAAGATTATTATTTTTATGTATGTATGTATGTATTTATTTAATTTTTATTGTATCATTTTTTTACGTGTACCGTCAAATCAGATCTGACTGGTAAAGGAGGAGATTGCTCCCTCCTTTTCCAGCAGAGCATCTGGTGGATTTGAACCACGTACCTCTGAAATTGCAGTGCAGCATCTTGCCACTAGGCCACCAGAGCTCCCTTGTTTTGTGGAGTTTTTTAAAAAAAAATTCTATATTTTAGGGCATTATTATTATCATAAGAGTCCAGAATGAGGGTTGCCGAGTTGAGTATACTTGGGGTGGGAGGGGGAGGTGTG
>NW_006399928.1:3143805-3152766 GCF_000299155.1 Elephantulus edwardii
GAAAACAAACAGATTCATCTTGGAGAGGATTAAACCAAGCTACTCCTTGGAGGCAAGGATTCTGTGGCTTTGTCTGACATACTTTGGACATGTTTCCAGGAAGGATGGGTCCTTGGAGGAGGACATCATGCTTGGGAGGGTGGAGGGACGGCGCAGGAGGGGAAGACCCTCTATGAGATGGATTGATTCGGTAACTGGGATAATCGGGATGGATGTGTCAGAGGCAGTGCGGTTGGCGCAGGATAGCAGGGTTTAGGGCTGTTGTACATAGGGTTGCTATGAGTTGCAAAAGACTCGACGGCACATAACAATAACAACAACATTGGTTTTCATATAAGAATTCCTTTGCATTGTTTCATTCATATACTTTTTTATACAATCTTTCATTTACATTGTTTCCTACAATCACCCATATATATTATATTTTACATTATTGTTTTTTAATTGGTTTGCTCACAAAGTTTATATACATTTACATTGTTACATACAATATTTCTCATACATTATATTTTATAAAATTAATCACCATTGCACCTTGTCCATCATTACACTGTCTTCATTCAGATCTTTCCCTTTCGCTTCTCTCCCTCAACACTCCAAATTTTCAGCCCTGTGGTTTCACTCCTACCTATCCTCACCCCCAGCTCCCATAACACCCCTTGAGTTCCTGTACATGTTTTACTAATTATTCTTCTGCTTATACAATAATGGTTTTATGCAATATTTGCCCTTATGAGACTGTGTTAGTTCACTCAGCATAATGCTCTCCAGCATCTCCCAAGTTACGTAGTATTTTTCAAAACTGATGCTCTTGAGTGCTGTACAGTATTCCTTTGTGTGAATGTACCACAATGTCTCAATCCATTTGGTTGTGGTTGCACATTTGGGCTGTTTCTATGTTCTTGAGATGGTGACAATGCTACTATGCTCATTGGTTTACAAATCTTCATTTTTGTCTGAGATCCAATTTCCTTGCAGTATATTCCTAACAGTGGAATAGCTGAGTCATATACAGTTTCTTTTTAAATTTTTGAGGAAATGCCAAATTGTCTTCCAGAGTCATTGCACAATTTTATAATCTTACCAAAAGTGTTTAATATTTCCCACCTCCACTTCAAAATTTACTATTTGCTTCCCTATTAAACTTTGGCACTGCTACTGGGGTGAGATGGTAATTCACTATGGATTTGATTTGCATCTCTCTTTTTGCCAGTGATTTGGAGCATTTCTTCATGTGTCTCTATTGGTCATCTGAATGTCCTCCTCTGTGAAAAGTCTTTCTATGTCTTTTCCCCATTTTGTAATTGGATTACCAGTCTTTTATTTCTGTTTTTATTTCTTCTATAACCCAGTGGTGCTCAAGCAAGATACATTTTGCTTCCATGTGAGTGTCCTTTTTCCTTTATCCTATTGTTTTTAATTTTTAGCTTTATGGTTTGAGAAAATACTTTGTATTATTTCAATGTTTTTTAATTTGTTGAGGTTTGCTTTGTGTCCTAATATGTGAGCAGTTCTGGAGAATGTACCATGTGCACTTGAGAAGAAAGTAAATTATCATACAGCCTTCAATATGGGTTGTATCTCAATGTTAACAAACAAAAACTCTTCCAACTGGACTGATAGGCAACATCATGATAGATGGAGAAAAGACTGAAGTTGTCAATTATCTAATATTTCTTGTTTCCACAATCAACATCCTTGCTAACAACCATCAGGAAATCAGGACAGGCATTGCACTGGGAAAGCCTGCCGTCAGGGACGTCTACAAATTCTTGAGGAGCCATCATGTCAGTTTGAAGACTAAGGTGTGTCTTAGTCAGATCATGGTCTTTCTGATCACTTGCCATGCATTTGAGAGCTGGACAATGACTAAGGATGACAGAAGAATTGATGCCTTTGAGCTGTCACATTGGAAGAGTGTTGACTATCTCATGGCCTTCCAAAAGAAAAAAAAGATGTATAGCTTGGAAAAGGTGCAGCCAGAGTGTTCCTTGGAGGCAAATATAATAAATCTTTGTTTCATAAACTTAGGGCATGTTGCTAGGAGAGGAAAATCATCTTGGCAAGAGGAGGGTTTAATTGGGATGGGAGTGTCAGAGACAGTGCGATTGGCACAGGACAGAGCAGAGTTTAGGGCTGTTGTACATAGGGTCGCTATGAGTCGCAAGCGACTCAACGGCACATAACAACAACAACAACAACATGGACAGCCAAGAGAAAAAACAGATGTGTCCTAGAGAGAGTGAAACCAAGTTGCTCTTTGGAGGTAAGGATTTTGAAACTCTATCTCACATACTAATACTGTGGGCATATTGTCAGGAAGGGCCCAGTTATTGTGTTAATTCATCTCATCTGGGGTCTTCCTCTCCTACTCTGTCCCACAACCCTTCTAAGCATGATAGCTTTCTCCAAAGACATACCATATCTCAAATACAAATACTTTTCTAAATTTGCATATTTTTGCATATTGTTTTCATAATAAGCAAGATCATTCCTAAAGTCACTTTACAAGAACATATTCAGGACCCAGGCCAACATGTTCTTTGTGTTTCTGTAATATTTAGTGTTTATCTCTAAGTACTTAGAACAAATCACATTGCTTTATAGTCATTTCTTTACCTACTTGTCTTCCCCAACAAGGTTGTGAGATAGTAGAGGACAGGTATTATGTATCATTCATGCTTATATCAATTAGTATCCTCATATACATAAACCTTTCACCAAATCCCATTATTGCCCACTCTTCCTCTCAATAATACCAAATAGTATATACACAAAGTTGCTTGCTGAAACTGAAAAAGACCTGAAGTATTTGCTGCAGAAGGTCTAGGACTGTAGTCTTCAATACAGACTGAAGGTCAACATCAAGAAGACAAAGATTTTCACCACTGAGCCAACTAGATGGATGGAGGAAAGATTGAGGTTGATAGCATTGCTTGGTTGGTTCCACAATTAACACACTTTTGATTGGATTAATTTTAATGAAAGTTTGCAAAGAGGGTTTCCAGTCATTCATTGTTGCACTTTTCTCCCTGCTCACCCCCTTCCTCCCAATTCACTCTTCTCCTTGAAAAGTAAAAGAAAAACTCTTTCACTTTTATGCAATCCCTCCCCCCAAGTCCACTCCACCGTGCAGCCTTCATTCTGTACTCCTGGACTGACAATAATATCCCTTCTGAACAGTTCTCTCCCTCATTTGTTTCAATGCACTATACGTCATTCCTCCCCTCCTTCTCTGTCTTCCCTCAACCTTGATGTCAGTCCCGTTTAGAAACAGTGGCTCTAACTGGGATATTTCACTCAGCATAATGTCCTCCAGGGTCATCTATTTTGCATAATATTTCATGAGTTCCTTGTTTTTCAATACGCCATAGTATTCCATTGTGTTTCCAGCTCTTTGCTATTGCGAATAAAGCCACAATAAACATGGGTGTGCATATATCTACTGGGTGGCACTTATGGTTTCTTTAGGGTAGTAAATTCCCAGTAGTGGAACTGCTGGGTCAAATGGTGTTTCTATTTGCAATTTTTTGAGAAGGCAGCATACAGCCTTCCATAGTTGTTGCACATTTTACACTCCCACCAACAGTGAATAAGGGTTACAGTTTCTCTACAACCTCGCCAGTGTTGGATCTCTGCTGTTCTGTTAAATTTTGCTATTCTTACTGGGGTGAGATGATATCTCATAGCTGTTTTGATTTGCATCTCTCTTAGGGCTAGGGATTTTGAACATTTCTTCATGTGTGTGTTTGCCATCTGAATGTCTTCTTTGGTGACGTGTCTGTTCATATCCTGTGCCCATTTTTTCAATTGGATTATTTACCTTTACCTTGTTGTGATTGATGCTCATGTATTTTATAAATTCTAGATATAAGTCATTATAAGACATGGCATTACCAAATACTTTTTCCCAGTCTGTGACTTCCCTTTTTACCCTATTGGAGAAGTTTTTGGATGTGCATAGGGATTTGATTTTTAGAAGGTCCCATTCATCTATTTTATCTTCTCCTTGTTGTAGATTTTTCAGGATACTTGGGAGACTGTTTAAGTTATGGATTAGGACTACTAGAGTTCTTCCAAGCTTTTCTTTAATGAAGTTTAAAGTCCTTGGTTTTAGTCCTAGATCCATGATCCACTTTGAGTTGGTTTTTGTATATGGAGTGAGGTGTGGATCTTGCTTGAGTCTTCTGCAGAGTTTTCTAATTTTGCCAACATCATTTGTTAAAAAGGCTGTCGTTTCCCTACTTAACTGATTTCATCTCCTTGTCAAAAATCAGTTGACCATAGATGGGCTGATTTCCGGGATCTCAATTCTATTCCGTTGATCTATGTGTCTGTCATTGTACCAGTACCATGCTGTCTTAACCACCACGGCAGTGTAGTAGGATTTGAAATCAGGGAATGAGATGCCTCCTACCTTTTTTTCTATTTTTAAGGAGTGCTTTGCTTATTCAGGGCTTCTTTCCATTCCAAATGAAACCAGAGATTACCTTTTTCATCTAGTTGAAGAATGGGATTGGTATTTGTATTGGGATTGCATTGAACATGTAAATTGCCTTTGGTAGTATTGTCATTTTCACAATATTGAGTCTTCCTATCCATGAGCAAGGGATATTCTTCCACTTTTCCAGGTCTCTTTTTGTTTCTTGTAGTAATGTTTTTTAATTTTCTTTGAATAGATCTTTTATGCTTCTAGTTAGATTTACTCCCAAGTATTTAATCTTGTGATTAGCTATTGTGAAGGGTATTGTTTTTCCTAGCCACAGCTCTGTATTCTCTTTGTCACTTTAGAGAAATCCAACTGATTTTGTCTGTTGATCTTGTATCCTCCTACTTTGCTGAACAGTCCACTATGTCCAATCATTTTCTTGCTGAGTCTTTAGGTTTTTTAAGTATACTATCATATCATCTGCACAGAGAGATAATTTTACCTCCTCTTTGCCAATTTGGATACCTCTTATACCCTTCTCTTGTCTTATTGCTATCGCTAAGACTTCCAATACAATATTGAGTAAGAGAGATGATGTGGGCATCCTCACCTAGTTCCTGTTCTTAAGGGTAATGCCTTTAATCTCTCGCCATTGAGAACAATGTTGGCTCTCGGGTTTTCATAAATACTTTTTACTATGTTGAAGAAATCCCCCTCTAATCCTTTGTTTAGATGTTTTAATATTTGTTTGATGGATGTTTTAATGAGAAAAGGGTGTTGAATTTTGTCAAAGGCCTTTTCTGCATCAATTGATAGGATCATATGGTTCTTGTTCTTTGCTTTGTAAATGTGATGAACTACACTAATTGTTTTTCTTATGCTGAAGAACCATCCTTGCATACCTGTTATGAATCCCACTTGGTCATGGTGAATTATTTTTTGATGTGGTACTGGATTCTATTGGCCAATATTTTATTCAGGATTTTTGTATCTATGTTCCTAATAGATACTGGCCTAAAGTTTTCTATTTTGGTGGTGTCCTTTCCTGGCTTTGGTATCAAGGATATGCTTACTTCATACAATGAGTCTGGGAGAATTCCATCTTTTCCAATTTTCTGAAATAGTTTATGTAGAATTGGTCACAGTTCTTCTCTGAATGTTTGATAAAACTCATTTGTAAAACCATCTGGTCTAGGGTTTTTGTGTTTTTTTTAATTGTTTTATTAACTTTTCAATTTATTCTTTTGTAGTAGGTCTGTTCAGATGTTCGATTTCGGTTTGTGTCATTTTAGGTAGGTTGTGCATTTCTAAGTATTTGTCCATTTCCTCTAGGTTTTCATATTTTTTTTAGTATAGTTTTTCATAATACTCTAATGTTAGCTTTTTTATTTTAGTTGGTTCTGTTGTTACATGATTGCCTGCTTCATCTCCTATTTGGATTATTTGTGTCTTTTCCGTCTTTTCTTTTGTGAGTTTTGCTAATGGTTTGTCGATTTTATTGACCTTTTTCAATTGTTTTTCGGTTTTCTATTTCATTTATTTCTGCTCTAATTTTTATAATTTCAGGTTTTTTAGAGGGTGTCGGGTTTTCTTGCTGTTCTTTTTCAGTTTGTTGGAGATGTTGGGTTCAAGAGTCAATAATCAATTTTTCCTGCCTTTTGATTTGTTTGCTTATTGCTATAAATTGACCTCTGATTACTGCTTTGGCTGTTTCCCAGACGTTTTGGTAAGTGGTGTTTTCATTGTCTCTGTGTGGCCATGAAGGGCTCTCTAGTGGCCAGGAAACAATAGGGTTTAACCTAGACCCAAAGCCACAGAGTCAGGATCACAATCTGTGTCTGTTTGCTGGACAGTGGCTCCTTTGGAACCAAACAAGAGCTCAGCCCAGGGGAGGCTAGCAACTCCGTGGAGAACCTGTTTCCCATCTAACAACCCATGTTTTTTTCCAGAGTTATGCTCCATGGTTTAAACAGGCACAACTCTCAGAACAATTGGAATGAAGGGAACTGATTGCTGCTACACATCAAAAGTGATCACTGAATTATTTTAATCAACTAGGGAGATAAACAAATGTTTCCCTACTTTCTCCTGCCTTGTTAGACTAGCCCAGCAAACATCAACTTTGAAGCTAGGCTTCACTGCTAAAGATTTGGACACGCTTCCCACAATGCCCCACAGAAGCAGTTGGTGATACCTGCACTCTCCTCTCCAAAAGAAGGAGGGATTCCACTGGATTCCCCTCCTGCCTGACTCAGCTCCCAAATAGTTAGGCCTCCATCCAGAGATAATATGGCATATGACAGCCCACGTCAGAGTCATGTCAGCAACAGATCACATCCTCACTGATGCAACCGCATGTCATGGTTGAGAGAGAATTCTAGGTACACCCAGACCTTTACTGTTCCTCCTCAGATCCATGTGTCTTTGTTGGCCTCAAGGCTCACAGGAAAGTGACTGCAAGAGTCGGGAGTGGAGAATCTCCTGATTCAGTGAGGCTAAATTAAACTTAGTTGGGTTGTTGTTAGGTGCTTTCAAGGGTAGTGCGACTCATAGCGACCCTAAGAACAAAAGACTCGAAGCCGTTCTATAACTATTGTCACATGTTATTCAGGAAGTGGATGCTATTCCTACTTCTGTTTCACCAGTGTCAAAAGCTGCTGTTTAATAGCATGCCAAGCACCTCTATGATATATACCAGAAGGAAGAATTGATCAAGTCATGGGATTCCACCTCCGAACCTTCTCTAAGACACACACGCACACACCCTATCCCCCCCTGCCCCCAATCCACAGTACAACACAACACGACAGAAATGAAACACATTCCTTGCCTTTGCAATTAGACTGTGTGTAGCTCAGCACTACTGCTTTTCATTTGCAATACTAAGCCTGTTGAGGCTTAAAAGCAAGAAAAAGGAGAGAAGCACTGACTTTTCTTATTTTCCCCACTGGTCATCAGAGCACGACAATAAGCTTCATAGGCAAAGACAACCATATCCGATGAGGTTTTCTATCTTCGTGTCTTACTCTGTCAGCGGCTGTGGACTGAGTAGGGAGGTGAGAATAGCACAGGCATCTATCTCCACTTCACTTTCTCTGAATTTTCTTTAGCTTTCTAGTCTATAAGAGGTTCCCAATCCCCTGAAATCTTCCTGAAGGACCATTTGAGATTATGGACAGCTAGCTAACTTTAACTCCTCAGCTCTTTCCTCAACTAAATTAATTAACTCAATTAACTTTCTAGATGTGGCAAGCAAGAGAATGGAGGAGGTTGTTTCAACAGCTACTTGTATACAGATAATTAATTTCATAGGAAAATTGATGCCTTTGAGTTATGGTATTGGAAAAGAATACTGAAAATTCCGTGGGCTGTCAAAAGAACAAAAAGATATGTCTTGGGAAAAGTGCACCCAGAGTGCAACTTGGAGGAAGAGATAGTGAAGCTTCCTCTCTCATACTTTGGGCATGTTGCTAGGAGAGGCTATTCCTTGGAAAGGGACATCATGCTTGGAAAGGTGAAGGGTCAGCAAAAGAGAGGAAGACCCCTAATGAGATGGATTGGCAGCAATGGGCTCACGAACGTCAGGGATTATAAGGATGACACAAGATAAGACAGGGTCTGTTATTCAAAGGGTCACTGTGAATTGTACTCGACTCAATGTCATCTAACAACAAGGCTCTGAGGCCCCAATCACGCCATAGTAAACTATTAAATATTAAATTCAGACACTAATGGAATTATTGTCCTTTATTAGTGGAGGGTTCTTATTGGTGTTAGGTGCTGTCTGTTAGACTTAACAGCAACAGAAGAAACACTGCGGGGTACTGAGAAAGCCTCACAATCATTGTAGTGTTTGAACTCACTCTTGCAGCCACTCTGTCAATTAATCTTGGCCAGAATCTGCCTCATTTTTGCCACCCTGTTCTTAGGATGTTTTTTTCAATTCAAGTGGGATAGACTCAAGGTCATACTTTGGTTCTTGCAGATTTGTGTTCATTTTCTCTCGCTTCAATTTGAACATGAACATGAGTAGTTGATGGTCTGTTCTACAGTTAGCACCTGGCCTGGTTTTCACAGTTCAAGCTGCTCTGAAGGAATTGGCAAAAAAATAAGGGCCCAGGAATTTTTGGAATATCAATTGATATATTCAACGAACAAATGCAGCCCTGGACATGCTAATGGCCAATAGACTGGAAGAGGTCCATATTTAATGCCATTCCCAAAATACGTGATCCAAAAGGATGTGGAAATTATAGAACAATAACACTAATATCACATGCAAGCAAAATCTTGCTGAAGACTGTTGTTGTTGTTATGTGCCATCGAGTTGTTTGTGACTCATAGCGACCCCTATGTACAACAGCCCTAAACCCTGCTCTATCCTGTGCCAATCGCACTGTCATCCCGACTACCCCAGTCAGTGAATCAATCCATTTCATAGAGGGTCTTCCCCTCTTGCGCCATCCCTCCACCCTCC
This sequence comes from Elephantulus edwardii, assembly GCF_000299155.1. NCBI lineage: Eukaryota > Metazoa > Chordata > Mammalia > Macroscelidea > Macroscelididae > Elephantulus > Elephantulus edwardii. The sequence continues at coordinate 3,152,712 of NW_006399928.1, forward strand.
CAAGCATGATGTCCCTCTCCAAGGACCTCCTTGCAACATGCCCAAAGTATGTCAG
>NW_006399928.1:3161481-3163208 GCF_000299155.1 Elephantulus edwardii
GCTTGTTAGCCATCTGAATGTCTTCTTTGGTGAAGTGCCTGTTCATATCCTGTGCCCATTTTTCTATTGGATTATATACCTTTATCTTGTTGTGGTGCTCAAGTATTTTATAAATTCTGGATATAAGTCCCTTATCTGATATGTTATTACCAAATACTTTTTCCCAGTCTGTGGCTTCCCTGTTTACCCTGTTGGAGAAGTTTTTGGATGTGCATAGGGATTTGAGTCTTAAAAGATCCCATTCATCTACTTTATCTTCTCCTAGTTGTAGTAAATACTTAGTCTTAAACATGGTCTTCCTGTTATATATGGAAGATAGGGAATACTTGCTCTTTTCTTGGACTAAGATGAGATTCCAGCTGCACTGTGGCTTCCCTTCCTTGGGTGTTTTTCCCTTGCCCTTGGCCTTTTTAACTTTGTCATTGGCATCTGCCTTCTTGGCTTCAGCCTTGGCCTCAGGCTTCCTCTTCTCAATGTCTGACTTTTCACCCATCATCTCGTAAGATTGTAAAAAGTATCAGTCTATATTTTTTAGAGTCTTCTTTTTGTCTGCTCTTTCCCAGCATTATATCCCCTTCCAAGTATTGACCCCTCTCGAGAACATAACTAAAGTATGTGAGATAAAGGCTCATCATCCTTACTCCCAAGGAACTTACTTCCCTGGCTGGACGTTTTCCAAGACATATTTTTCTTTTGGCAGTTCTTGGGCTTTTCAGTAATCTTCTCCAACACCACAACTCAAAGCTATCAATTCTTCATCTGTCATCCTACTTTGTCCAACTTTCAAATGTATGATAAGTAACTGAAAAGAAGATGGCCTGGATCAGACACAGCTTAGTCTTTAAAATGACGTTGGTACTCTAGAAGACTTTATAGAAGTCCTTGATAGCAGATTTCTCCAGTGCAATATCTTTTGATTTTTTTTTTGCCAAGTACATTAGATTGATATTTGTTCCCATTCCAAAGATAGGTGACCTGACAGAGTGTAGAAATTATTGAACAATATCATTAATATCACATGCAAGCAAGATTCTGCTGAAGATTATCCAAAAATGAATGGAGCAACATGTCAACAAAGAAATGTCAGATGTGCAGGCTGGGTTTAGAGGAGGCCATGGTACTAGGGATATTACAGCTAATGTTAGATGGATCTTGCCTGAAAGCAGAGTACCAGAGGAATGCTTATCTGTGTTTCATTGACAATGCAAAGGCTTTTGACTGTGAAGATCATGACAAACTGTGGCTGACTCTGAAAAGCATGGGAATCCTAGAACATTTGATTGTGCTCATGCAAAAACTATACTTGAATCAAGAGGCAGTCGTCAGAACAGAAGAAGGAGACACTGCATGGTTCAAAATCAGGAAGGGTGTCCACCAGGGATATATTCTGTCTCCATACCTTTTCAATCTAGATGCAGAACAGATCATTCAGGACACTGGGCTGTATGAGGAGGAATATGGCATAAGGATTAGAGGAAGACTCATCAACAACCTGCATTATGCAGATGACACAACCCTGCTTGCTGAAACTAAGGAGGACCTGCTGCAGAACGTCAAGGACTGCAGCCTTCAATAAGGATTGAAACATCAAGAAAACAAAGATTCTCCAAATCCACCAGATGCTCTGCTGGAGAAGGAGGAACATCTCCTCCTGTACCAGTCAGATCTGATTTGATGGTACACACACACACACACACAAAATAATAAAATAATAAAAAATTTTTTTA
>NW_006399928.1:3163308-3168834 GCF_000299155.1 Elephantulus edwardii
CTCATGCACTTGCTGCAGAGGGTCAAGGACTGCAGCCTTCAGTATGGACTGAGGCTCAATGTCAAGAAGACAAAGATTCTCACCACTGGACCAAATGGACCAGGATGGATGGCGAAGAGATTGAGATTGTTCACAGCTTCAGTATGCTGAAGACTACAAAAAATAAAATAAAATAAAATAAAATAAATAAATTATCAGAACAGTTTATTGACAGAGGACTGCCAGAAATGCAAGCTGGGTTTAGAAGAGACCATAGGGATATCATTCTATCATTGCTGATGTCAAATGGAACCTGGCTGAAAGCAGAACGTACGAGAAAGATGTCCATTTGTGTTTAATTGACTATGCAAAGGCATTTGACTGTGTGGATCACAACAAATTGTGGCTAATATTGGAAAAATGGGAGTCCCAGAACACTTGATTGTGCTCATGTGAAACCTAGACCAAGAAGCTGTTGTCTGAACAGAGCAAGGGAAAATACTCTGCATAGTTCAAAATCAAGAGTGTGTCAGGGATGTCTCCTTTCTTCATACCTTTTTATATACTGAACAGATCATTTGAGAGGCTGGATTTTATAAAGAAGATTGTGGTATCAGGATTGGAGAAAGATTCAGCAACCAGCTGCACGATGCAGATGACATAAACTTGCTTGCCAAAACTGAGGAGGACTTGAAGAATTTGCTGCAGAAAGATAAAGAACTGCAGCCTTCTCTCTATCTCAACATCTGGAAAACAAAAATTCTCACCACTGGGCCAACAGCAGAATCCTGATAGGTGGAGAAAAGAGTAAAGTTTGTAACAATTTCATTTTGCTCAAATCCTGGCACCAGCAGTCAGGACATCAAAAGGCAAGTTGAATTGGGAAAAATCTGCTGTCAGGGACCTCTCTCTGGAGAGAATGCTAATGAGCACCAATGTCAGCCTAGAGACTAAGGTGTGCCTGATCCATGCCACGGTCTTCTTAATTGCTTGCTATACATCTGAGAGTTGGACAATGACTAAAGATGACAGAAGAAGAGTTGTGGTGTGGGATACTACTGAGCATACATTCAACTACCAAGAGAACAAACAAATATATCGTGGAGAGGTGAAACAAGGTTGCTTCTTGGAGGTTACGCCATCTCACATACTTTGGGCATGTTGTCAGGCGGGACCAGTTTTTGGGAAGGATGTCAAGCTTGGAAGGGTGGAGGGTCAACACAGCAGAGGAAGATCCTAAATTACATGGATTAGCACAGTGACTGTGGCAATGGAGTCAAGTGTTTTAGAGATAGTGAGGCTGGCTCAGGATAGGACAAAATTCAGAGTCATTGTTCATAGAGCTGTTATGAATTGTAGTTGACTCAATAGCACATATCAACAACAACGACAAAAATAACCATCCTTTTATGATTGACTTATTTCCCTCAGCAGAGTATCTGCCAGGTTCATCCACGATATGTGAGGGTTTGAAGATTCATCCTTATTCTTTAAAGTTGAATAACAGTTCTTTTTGTGTAGGTATCATAGTTTATCCATTCATCAGTGGCACTCAGGTTGATTCTATCTTTTTTATATTGTGAATAGTGCTATGACGAATATGTTGTTGTTTGTACCATTGAGTCAGAACCGACCCATGGAAGACCCTCCGGCAGGTTTTCACAGGCAGTCAATCGCAAGGGAGAAGACAGCCCACCCTTCTGTAGAGCAGCTGGTGGCCTCAAACTGCATGCCTTTGGGATTGTAGAGCAGCTTCGTGCCGTTAAACCACCAATCCACCAGCTGCTCCAAGGGAGAAGGATGGGCAGTCTCATCCCATGAGGTTTACTACCTCTGCAAACCCTCTGGAGGGTCAGATATCTGACAACACAAACAACAAGGATGACTATAACTATTATATATCCATTCCAGTCTCAGCTCTTACTTAAGATATATACTTAGAATTGATAGAATACCTGGATGAAATAATCATTTCTATTTCCAACTTTTTAAGGAAGTGTCCTACTAACTTTCACAGAAATCTTATTTTACATTCCCACCAGCAGTGTATGAAAGTTGTAGCCTCTTCACACCCTTATCAATATTTGTTCGCTGTTCTTCTGAACTTTATTATTCATGCTGAGGATGAGGTATTTTATCATTGTTGCTTTAGTAGCATCTATATAATTGCTAATGATCACAAGTATTTCTTCATGTGTTTGTTGGCTGCTTGAATATCTTCTCTGGTGACATATCTTCTAATGTCCTCTGCACATTTTTAGTCAGATTGTTTACTTTTCTGCTATTGAGGTGTTGAAGTTTTCTATAAATTTTAGAGATTAGTTCCTTGTCAGGTATGTTACTATAAAAAAAATGTTTTCCCAGTCTGTAGGTTCACTTTTTAGTCTTTTGATGAAATATTTTAAAATTGGATTTAATAATTTTTATCCATTATGCCCTATAACAGCAATTACAATTGATCTTTGTATCACATCTCCTCAAATCCTCAATATATCTCACCTATTCCTTCAACAGGGATATCTGTGTTTCACTGACTATGCAAAAGCATTTGACCGTGTGGATCACAACAAACTGTGGTTAACCTTGAGGAAAATAGGAATTCCAGAACACCTGATTGAGCTTATGCAAAGCCTACACTTGGATGAGGAAGCAGTCCTCAGAAAATAGTAAGGAAACACTGCATAGTTCAAAATCAGGAAGGGAGTGTGTCAGGGAGGCGTCCTACCTTTTCAATCTATATACAGAATTGATCATTCCAGAGACAAGGCTTTATAAGGAGGAATGTGACATCAGGATTGGAGGAAGACGCATCAACAACCTACATTATGCACATGACACAACCTTGCTTGCTGAAACTGAGGAGGACCTGAAATACCATTTGACCCAGCAATTCCACTACTTGGAATATATCCTAAAGAAACCATTACTACCACCCAAGCAGATATATGCACACCCATGTTTATTGTGGTTTTGTTCTCAATAGCAAAGAGCTGGAAACAACCCAAGTACCCATCAATAAACAAATGGATAGAGAAGCTCTGGTATATTCACACAATAGAATACTATGCAGTATTGAAAAAAGGGGCCTCATGAAATATTATACAAATTAATGACCCTGGAGGACATTATGCTGAGTGAACTATCTCAGTCACAAAAGGACAAATATTGCATAGGGCCACTGTTGTAAAACAGGACTGACATCAGGGTTGAGGGAACACAGAGAAGGGGGGGAGGAATGATGTATACTGCATTCAAACAGATGAGGGAGAGAACTGTTTAAAAGGGATATATGATTGGGTATTATTGTTATGACAGGAGTCCAGCATGAAGGCTGCACAGTGGAGTGGACTTGGGGGGAGGGACTGCATAAAAAAGAAAGAGTTTTTCTTTTACTTTTCAAGGAGAAGAGTGAATTTGTGGGGAGGGCTGGTCAGGGAGAAAAGTACAACAATGAATGACTGGAAACCCTAAGTCTCTCTAAACTTTCATTAACATTAATAAAGAAAAAGGGGGAGAAGAAGGAAAACAACAACAACAACAACTATAAAGAGACATTGTCGTCTGACCATCATTATTTCTGATAAGATTTAAAGAAAGCTTTAAGACAAAGCTTACCCCATGTGTCTCTTTTCCTCCAGTGCTTTCAAGACTTTATTATTAATTTGACTATGACTCATAGCAATCCCATGAACAAACATCTTGATCTGATCCTTGCTTCATCTTGCACCCATTCTCAGGATCTCTGATAGTGAGTGAAATAAAGTCAGTCACAAAAAGTCAAATACTGTAGGATCCCAGTTTTATGAAATAGGGAGATGGGCAGATATATAGGGACAAATATTTATTGGTGATTACCAGAGACAGATGGGAAGGAGAAGAAAAGAACCACTGCTTAAGCATCACAGTGCTTCTGAAAAGGGTGATGGAAAAACTTTAAAATGGTAGAGGAGATGGCTATGCAACCTGAAAAACATAACTAATGCCATAGAACTATTAATGAAAAATGTGGAAATAGTAAATGTGCATCTTAGTGACTATGAAAATTGCATTAAACTACAGGAGAAGGATGGACAATCTCCTTCTTTGAAATTAGCTGTCTTGGAAAACACACCAGAGGGTCAGCTATGGGTTGGTTCACCTTGATGGCACACAAGAACACGTAGATCATAACAAATTAGGAATAAGATTGGGAAGACTGAGACTTCCAGGATACTTAATTATACTCCTCAGGAAGCTTCATGGACCAAGAAGCAGTGACCAAAAAAGAGGAGGAGGCTGCTGTTGTTGTCATTGTTGTTCTTGTTGTTATTAGATGCCATCAAGTCCACTACAACTCATAGCACCTCTATGAACAAAAGACTGGGACCTTGACCTTCCCTGTCCCACTCTCAGAAAAAAAGAAAAGAAAGAATTGACGTATTTGAGTTGTGGTGACGGAAAAGAGTCTTGAACATACCATGGACCACCAAGAAAACAAATAGGTCTGTCTTGGAGAGGGTGAAACCAAGTTTCTCCTTGGAGGCTAGAATTTTGAAGCTCCATCTCACATACATGTGGCCAAGAGGGACCAATCCTCGGAGAAGGCCATCATGCCCAGAAGGGTGGAGGGATAGCGCAGGAGAGGAAGACCTCAGATGAAATGGATTGATACAATAACTAGGGCAATGGGGGTAGGTATGTCAGTCAGTAAGACTGGCTCAGGACAGGGTAGTTTTTAGAGGTGTTGTACACAGAGTTGCTATGAGTCACAGGTGACTCTATAGCCTATAACAATAACAACAAGAACATTCCTTCAACTCACGCATCTGCCCACTAATCTCTAACGCAATAGTATTGTTCCCTTCTTTTCCTTCCTCTCTTCTCCTCCTCAACTCCCTTCCCTCTTTGAACATAATCAATTCTATACCAACCTGTCCATGGCAATCTTTGATGTGCTTAAGTGTCTCAGTTTTAGGAGGTCCCTGTCATCTTGTTTGTCTTCAAATGTTTGTAACTTTTTAGTTATATTTGAGTGTTTATTTATGCCGTATATCAACCCCCCAAAACTTGCCCTATTATTTTTGTTTGATAGGACTGCAGCCTTCAATATGGATTAAAGCTCAATATCAAGAAAACAAAGATTCTTATTACTAGGCCGATTGGCATCATCATGATGGATGGTGAAGAGACTGAGATTGTTTATAGCTTTAGTTTGCTTGGCTCCACAATCAACACTTTTGGCACCAGCAGCCAGGAAATAAAAAGACGTATTGCCATGGTGAAAGTCTGTGGTTAGAGACTTCTCTAAAGTATTGAAGAGCAACAATGTCAGTCTGGAGACTAAGGTGTGCCTGATACAGACCATGGTCTTTGCAATCACTTGCTATGCATCAGAGAGCTGGACAATAACTAGGGATGCTAGAAGGAGAATTGATGCCTTTGAGCTGTAGTGTTGGAGAAGAGTATTGAATATACCATGGACTATTAAGAGAACAAACAGGATCATCCTGGAGAGGATTAAACCAGGCTGCTCCTTGGAGGCAAGGATTCTGAAGCTTTGTCTGACAT
>NW_006399928.1:3174709-3180146 GCF_000299155.1 Elephantulus edwardii
GCAGCATCATTATGGATGGTGAAGAAATAGAGATTGTAAACAATTAAGAGTGTCAACACTCTTGGTACCAGTAGCCAGGAAATCAAGAGATGAATTGCATTGGGAAAGTTAGCTTTCAGGGACCTCTCCAGAGTACTGAAGAGCAATGACATTAGTTCTGGAGAGTAAGGTGTGCCTGATCCAGGCCATAGTCTTTGCAATTGCTTACTGTGCTTCAGAGAGCTAGACAATGACTAGGAATGATAGGAAAAGAATTCATGCCTTTGAGCTGTGGTACTGGAGAACAGTGTTGCATATACCATGGACAGCAACCGGTTTATCCTAGAGAGGGTGAAACCAGACTGCTCCTTGGAGGCAAGGACTCTGAAGCTTCGTCTGACATACTATGGACATGTTACAAGGAGGGATCAGTCCTTGGAGAGGGACATCATGTTTGAGAGGGTGGAGAGACAGTGCAAGAGAGAAAGACTCTCAATGAGATGGAGCGATCTAGGGTAATGGGGGTAGGTGTGTCATAGACAATAAGGTTGGCACTGGGTAGAGAAGGGTTTAGGGCTCTTGTACATAGGGTCACTCTTGTATATAGGTCAAGCAACTTGACGGCACATAACAACAACAACAACAAAAGTATACTTTATCAATGGTACATGACAAGATGGGCTCTCTAAGCCCCCTCCCATTTCTCAGAAGGACTGAATGGAAATCGTGCCAAGCATGTGAGATTCTCAGTGTTGGGAGGATAGAACTGGGCTCTTCTAGTGCTTTTGCTGGGGCTAGTTGTGCAAGGGGTTCTTACTCTTTGAAGGCCAAGTGAACCATCAAATTGACTACTCTGCTGCTGTAGCCAAATTCATTGTTATATCAGGAAATAAGTTAGACAAAGTGGTCATTCAAGGTAATGCCAGCCCCAGGATCAAAGGTGGAAAAGTGGGTATCACTGTTAAAGTTACAGGAGGCAACTTGGTCTTCAGCATATCCCAGGATGCCCTTTAGGGGCACTTCTGGTGCCTGTTTCACTACTTTCTTTATATCACATTTGTCAGCTTTCTCTAGACAGCAGGTCATGCCATTATTTTCCTATTCAGCACAGGGATGACCTTGCCCACAGTCTTGTCAGCACTAATAAATAAAGAAATGTTTTGGTCAGCTCCACGGTCATGACGCAAGTTTTCCAGAGGGGCTATCCACAGTCTTATCGGGGGCAATGATGGCATGGACTGTGGTCATGAGTCCCCTTGTTGTTGTTGTTGTTAAGTGCCACTGAGTCACAGGCGACTCATAGCGACCCTATGAAGGAGAGTCTTCAATGCTTGGTGCCTTTCTTCCTCTCTCCAGGTTCATAGGGTTTCCGGAGGCAAGCTATTATGGAAGTGGATGCCACTCTTCCTTCCAAGCTTGTTTTAATCGGGGAACTCCACCCCACTCTCTGTCCACATTGGATAGCCCACCATTAAAGCATTTGACACATCAGTGTCACAGTGTTCAGCCTCACAGCAACCAAAAGTGACTGTGTGTACGGCAGACTTGTACACCAGGGCTATATGACCTAGAGGAATGTCTGAACAAAAACAATGAAAGACAGCCCCGAGGGCCGCGGATTAAAAGTCACCCACCTTTGGCTTGGTAGCATCACTTTCTGTCCACTGGGCCAGCTGATCTCTCTCTCGAAGTTGATATTATTGTTGTTAAGTACCATCGAGTCGCAGCAACTCATAGCGACCCTATGAAGGAGAATCCTTGATGCTTGGTTGCCTTTCATCCTCTCTCCAGGTTCATGAGTCCCCTTACGATGCCAAAATTGTCATGGATGACCTTGACCAGGGGGCCCAAGCAGTTGGTAGTGCAAGAGGCATTGCTGACAATCTTTGGAGAGTTGTCATACTTCTCATGGTCCGTTCCCATCACAAACATGGGGACACAGGCAGAAGGGGCAGAGATGATTACTTGTTTGGCACCACCCTTCAAATGAGCCCCAGCCTTCTCCAAGGTTATGAAGGCACCACTGGAGTGCACAACATACTCAGCATCAACATCACATCACTTGATATTTGCAGGATCTCTCTCCTAGAAGATCGTGATAGCTTCCCATTGATGACAACTTCTCATTCTCAGCCTTGATAGTGCCATTGAACTTGCCATGTGTGGAATCATACTGAAACATATAGACCATGTAGTTGTGGTCAATGCAGGGGTAATTTATGGCAACAACATCCACTTTGACAGAGATAAAAGCAACTCTGGTTACCAGGCATCCAACGAGGCCAAATATGTTTACTTCAACCTTCACTATCGTGTCTCAGGAATGTGGTTCAGGCTGCATCTCTGTCAATCAACTGTCATCATCTGTTGTTCAACAAGGAGCAGACAGACTTTTTTTTGATGGCTGCTGCCATTGGTGTTGATAGTGAATAAAAGTAAAATGACACAGTTGATAATGTCATTCTATCTTTATCTATCATGATGTTGCATGCTCAGTGGTGAGGATTTTTGTTTCCTTGATATTGAGAAGTAATTCAGTTTGAAGGCTATAGTTTTTTAAATAATATTCAGTAAGCAGTTTAAATCTTCTTCACTTTCCGCAAGGTTGTGTCATCTAGATAACTCAGGTTGTTTGTTGATGAGTCTTCCTCCAAACCAGATACTATATTATTCTTCATATTTCTATTTCTCAAATTATTTGCTCAGCATTCAGATTGAATAAGTATGATGCATGGAGTTATGTACTATTTATTTAACTGAGATTAAATTCACAGATTATAAAATTCATCAATTTATAGTATGTAATTTAGTAGTTTGCACTTTATTCAGAACTGTGCAACCATCATAAGCATTAATTTTAGAACATTTTTATCATCCCAGAATGAAATCCAATATCTATTTCCAGTCACTCCCCATTTTCTCCAATTCACACACATATCCTAGCTGTATTTAATTATTGATGTAATTTCTGCAACTATAAATTTGCCAATTCCAGACATAAATGGCATAATAAATTATGTGGTCTTTTGTGACTGGCTTCTTTCAATTAGCATAATTTTTTAATGTACATTCATGTACATGTGCTTTACTGTTTTTACTGACAAATATCAATCTAGAGACTAAGGTGAGCCTGATACAGGCTATAGTCTTCTCAATTACTTGCTATTCATCAGAAAGTTGGACAATGAATAAGGATGACAGAAGAAGAATCGATGCCATTGAGTTGTGGTGCTGAAAATGAATACTGAATATACTATGGACTGCCAAGAGAACAAAGATTTTGAAACTCCATCTCACATACTTTAGGCATGTTGCCAGGAGGGACCAGTCCTTGTTGACAGGCATCATGCTAGGAAGGGTAGAGTGTCAGCGCAGGAGAGGAAGACCCTGTATGAGACAGAATAACACAGTGATTGCAGCAATGGGGGCAGGTGTGTCAGAAACAGTGAGATTGCCTCAAAATAGGGCAGTGTTCAGAACTGTTCATAAGGTTACTATGAGTTGTAGTTGACTAGACAGCACATCATAACAACAACAACAACAACATTATTTTATGGATATATCACATTTTGTTTATCTTTGTATCAGAGTTGATAGATATTTTGGTTGTTTTGATTTTCAAGTATTATGAAAAGTATTCAATACTATGAGCATTCCTATACTGGTTTATTTTTAAGATATATATTTTCAATGGAACTGACTTATCATTTGGTACATCATGTTTCATTTTTTTAGGAACGACTAGAATTCTTCAGCCGAGAACTGCTGGTCCCCTGTTTTATGCTCTCTGCTCTATCTCATTTCTGGCTGTTTGTCTCATTATTAATAATTATAAAATTATTCCATTCTTTGGGACCCTCAGTCTGCAACATTCTGGGGCCTGAACAGGGACAAGGTGGTGGTTTCTCTTCCTTTCTCTTTTTTGAGCAGACACCAGGAACTGAAAAGGAATTCACTCAGGGTAAGTGAAACTTTCAGGAAAATTAAAAACAGGGTCATGAGAGAATCTTCACTCCTTGGAAGTTAAAGATACAATTAGAAAAAATTTCATGAGGATTCTCTCACTCCTTAAAGGGCAAATTTAAGGAAAGAAAAATATTTCATGGTGACTATACTTACCCTCTGAAAACGTATTAAAAATTCAAAGGTAGAATTGATAAAAAAAGAATCATGGGGAACAGCCCATCTTCTGAAGCTCAGTACATTACATTAATTAAAGAATTACTTAAGAGCTCAGGGGTAAAAGTAAGAGAAAAGTAATTTTTGCAGTTGTTTCAGTATGTGCAGAAACACTGTCGCTGATTTAAACCGGTAAACAGAAAGCAGTTAAACTGAAAATCTTCTTGGCAAGATGTTATGCGAGCTTTACAAAGAGCTCAGCAAGAGGGAGATGTGATACCTGTTTCAGTTTGGTTATTATGTAATTTGATCTCATTAGCATTAAAACCATTACAGTCTGAAAAGGAGATGCCTGAAGAATTAAAAGAAAAAACCTCTTCAGAAGAGAATAATTGTGAATCTGATACAGAAGGGGAGAGATGAGATGGGACGAATATCATCTCCTCGAACTATTTTACAAAAAGCTTTATTTACTTTAAATTTTTTAAATGCTACCAAGCCAAAGACATTCCTCTAGGTTGTATAGCTCTGGTGAACAAGTTGCTGTACAGCGGTCACTTGTGGTTGCTGTGAGGCTGAACACTGTGACACTGATGTGTCAAATGCGTTAATGGTTGGCTACCCAATGCAGACAGAGAGTGGGGTGGAGCTCCCTGATTAAAACAAGCTTGGAAGGAGGAGTGGCATCCACTTCCGTAATAGCCTGCCTCCGGAAACCCTATAAACCCGGAGAGAGGAAGAAAGGCACCCAAGTGTCGAGGACTCTCCTTCATAGGGTCACTATGAGTCGCCTGAGACTCGATGGTACTTAACAACAACAACAACAACGAGAAAGTTTTCAAAAGTGACTGAACAATACTTTCCCAATAGCAATATATGAGGACTCCAATTATTCCATTTCCTCATCAACACTTATTATGATCCATCCTTTTCTATTAGCTATCCTAGTAATTATGTAGCTTATTTAAGACTAAAGCCTTCAATATGGATTTCATCTCAGCCTCATGAAAACAAAAACCCGTGATTGAACCAATAGTCAAGATCATGATAGATGGAGAAAAGATTGAAGCTGTCAATGAATTCAGGTTACTTAGGTCCACAATTAATATCTATGGTATACTTGGACCAAGAGGCAGTCATCAGAACAGAGCAAGGGAACACTGCATGGTTCAGAATTGGGAAGGGTGTACGCCAAGGATGTGTCCTGTCTCCATATCTTTTCAACCTGTATGCAGAAAAGATTATTCGGAGGCTGGGCTCTATGAGGAGAAATGTGGGGTCAAGATTGGTGGAAGATCTATTAACAATCTGCGATGTGCAGATGACACAACCCTGCTTG
>NW_006399928.1:3180246-3181734 GCF_000299155.1 Elephantulus edwardii
TGCTCCTTGGAGGCAAGGATTCTGAAGCTTTGTCTGACATACTTTGGACATGTTGCAAGGAGGGACCAGTCATTGGAGAAGGACGTCATGCTTGGGAGGGTAGAGGGATAGCACAGGAGAGGAAGAGCCTCGGTGAGATGGATTGATTTAGAGACTGGGTAATGGGGGTAGGTGTGTCAGAGACAATGAGATTGGCACAGGATAGAGCAGGGTTTGGGGCTGTTGTATACAGGTGACTGGACAGCACATAACAAATAACAGTGTTCACAGTTTTATATTTTACATTTAGGTCTTTAATTAATTTGCTAAGAGGTATAGCTCTTCTTTAATTTTTCTGAAAATGGATAGCCATTTTTGCCAGCAAAACAAACTATCTTTTCTTCTTTTCATGAATTTCACTCTCCTCAAAGATCAGTTGTCCATGGGTGGATGGACTTACTTTTGGGTTCTCAGTTATGCTGCATAGATTTATTATGTATTATAGTACCAGTATCTGGCTGTTTGGTTACCACTGTACAAACTTTCTACATAGCTGGACTACTTTTTCAGGGTAAATTCCCAGGAACAGAAATGAGATTAAGGATGAAATGAGTCAAAGATTACAAATACATGCATAGATGATGATGATGATGTTGATTTCTGCCGTTGAGCTGGAACCAACCCACAGCTGATCCTCCAGCAGATTTTTCAGCGGCAGTAAATTGCACTGGAGGAGGCTCCCCATCCTTTTCCCATGAAGCATATTGTGGATTAGCCCACAGTTACTACTGTCACTATGTCAATCTTGCTATTTGCTGTTGTTTGTTCTTCCTACTTTAAATGTTATTTAATTAGCTCCTTTTCAAGAAATGTAGAAAACCAATTTGTAAGGATTAACTCCATTAGTGAGAAAGAATAAATAACACAGGTGGTTTTTGAGCTAAAAAAAGGCTCTGAATTTTGGCAAAATTTGGGAGTCCACAGCTTTCTGATCAACCTTGTGCTGCTCTGCAATTTCATATTTCTCCTTCTTTGTGTTGCCCTCCTGATGTCTGGGTTTCAGAAGCTTTCTTCTTCTTGAAATAAGTGTTAGTGAGATGTTTTGGGATTTTTTTCATATCGTGGAGATAAATGGAAAATTTCTTGTGTGTTCTCAGAAAAGGAACTCGATGAAGGTTAGAAGTCTGGTCACAAGTAGCAAGCCACTATTTAGCTGCCTCAGAAAAACAACTCTCTTGCCTCTGTACTGCCCAGTGAGGATGATCAGAACTGTCCCCAGTGTGATGCTAGAGTTCAGTTACCTCACATGTTGACTGAGGGATTTCCCCCCCTTTTAGCTCAACAGTTTCTGAGGCATATTTTCAGTAGAGTAATCTAGGCATTTCATGAAGTTTAACCACTAGGGTACTACCATTCTTATCACCACCAACTGGTTATGTGACAGTAGCAAGAAACTTCTCTTTTTTCCCAACCCTAGATTTAAAGGCTAAATACTTAGTCTTTTTATTT
>NW_006399928.1:3192259-3200393 GCF_000299155.1 Elephantulus edwardii
ACATACTTTGGACATGTTGTAAGGAGGGACTGGTCCTTGGAGAGGGACATCATGCTTGGTAGGGTCAGAATGGATGTATCAGAAACGGTGCAATTGGCACAGGACAGAGCAGAGTTTAGGGCTGTTGTACATAGGGTTGCTATGAGTCGACAACAGCAATCAAGAATCAAAAGACTGCAATTATCAGACAGGAACAATATATATAAAACTCTTTAAAAAGAAAGTGAGATGGTTTATGGAAGAAGGAAGAAGAAATCACTAAGACCACAGAGATTAGTGGGAAAATGGGGAATGAAAAAAAAAATAGGTAAGGTGCAAAGGGAATTTGAGAAGACAAGGAGACAAAAGTAACAAATCAATAGTAATAAATAATATCGAACATAGTGTACAAAAATTACTGTATAAAACAAAATGTAGCTTTTCAAGGAGGAAGGTCTGTCCCTTTAAGGATATAACTTTCTAATAAATCTATCTTTACTGTTTAAAAAATTATATGGATAAGTTTCAAATGCCATAATGGTTACTCATGGTGGACAGTGTTTGGTGGAGCTCCCAGTTTAAGACAGGTTTGGAAGCAGGAGTGGCAGCCACTTCCTAGACAACATGCCTCTGGAAACCTCTATGAACTCTGAGAAATGACGATAGTTATAGAAAGGTTTCAGGTCAAAAGACCTGTTGTTCATAGGGTCAATATGAGTCGTGCTCGACTCGATGGCAATCATCATCATCAACAACATATGATTAAGTATATAAAAGTGAATAGTGATATAAATAAAAACTAAATTTTAAAAAATGAATTTCAAAAAATGTTACATTGGGAAAATCTGCTGTCAAAGACCTCTCTAAAGTACTAAATAACAATGATGTCAGTTTAAAGACTAAGGTGTGCCTGATCCAAGCCATGGTCTTTTCAATCACTTGCTATGCATCCCAAAGTTGGGCAATGATTAAGGATGACAGATGAAGAATCGGTACCTTTGAATTATGGTGTTATAGATGAATACTGAAGATACATGGACTGCCAAAATAAACATATCTATCTTAGAGAAAGTGCAACTAGGGTGCTTGTTGGAGGCAGGGATGATGAAACTTTGCATCACATACTTTGGGCATGTTGTCAGGAAGGGTCAGTTCTTAGAAGGGGACATCATGCTGGAAAAGGTAGAGGATCAAATAGAGGAAGACCTTCATCAAGCTGGATTGACACAGTGACTATAACAATAGGCTTGAGCATATCAGAAAGAAATCTTGAGAATGGCAAAGGGTAAGGCAAGGTTCATATCTGTTGTTCATAGGGTAGCAATGAGTCATAGTTAACTGGATGACACCTAACAACAGTTAAGTGTGGTGGAGTGAGGCTCCACATCATGATTTTGATTTGCATTTCTTTAAAGAAACCTTGAAGGACTGTGGTAGCTGAGTACCTTACATGCTTCACTGCTAACCAAAAATTTGAAACCACCAGGAGACATATACTGCAGGAGACAGAACTCTCTACTCATAAAGACTTACAAGCTCAGAAATCCAGCTAGTCTCTATGAGTTGTAATCAATTAACTGGCAGTATAAAGCAGCCCTAGTGGTACAGTATTTAAGCACTGAAATTAGAAAGTTGGTCATTTGAACTCACCAGTTCAAAGAAAGATCTATGAAGATTTACAACTTTGGAAACTCTATTGGGAAGTTCTACACTGTCCTATAGGGTTGCTATGAGTCAGAATTGACTTAATGGCAATTAAAAACTGGCTTTTAAAGATTAATTATCTTAATAATCTTCTCATATGCTTACTGAAAATGTGTATATATTCTTTGGAGAAAGTGCTATTCAAATCTCTTGCCCATTTTTAAAGTGAGTTGTACTTATTTTTTAAGAATTTTTATTTTATACTTGTTTGCAAATAAAATTTGTATACATTGTCTAAAAGAAATTGTGTTTTATACACTTCTTCATTCACATTGTGTTCGTACAATTATTTCCACACATCGTGGTTTAAAAAATTAATCACCATTGATCTATACCAAATATTACTCTGTCTCTTTAGGTCCTACTGGATCTTTCCTAATTCTTTCTCCCCTTCCCTTTGTCCACCAAGATCATGACCCCATGATTTCCCTCTCTTTTTTTCCCATATGCTCCCTGCCCCTCCCCACTCCTCTTCCCCCTTTGAACTTTTATACACATCTTATTAGTTATTTTTCTACTTTTAAAATAATGGTCTTATGTAGTATTTACATTATGAGATTGAATGCTCTCCAGCCTCTCCCATGCTATGTGGTATTTTTCAAAATCATTGTTGCTGAGGGCTGCATAGTGTTCCATTGTGTGAATACACCACAATTTCTCAATGCATTTGTTTGCTGATAGACACTTTGGTTGCTTCCATTTTCACGCTATTGTGAATAATGCTGCTATGATCATCGGTGTATAAATCTCCATTTGTGTCTTAGTTCAGTTTTCCTTGGTGTTTAGTCCTAGCAGTAGAACAGTTGGGTCATACAGGATTTCTTATGTCCAGCTTTTCGAGGAAACACACCAACAGTGTGAGAGTTCCAATCTCTCCACAACTTCCCCAATATTTATTGCTTGTTGTCCTGTTGAACTTTGCCACAGCTACTTGGGTAAGACGGTTTGTCACTGTGGTGTTTGGGGTTTTTTTTACCGATACTTAATTTTTTTTTTAAAAAAAAATTCGCTCACTGCTGCACATTTTCCTCCCTCCTCCTCACTTTGTAGTGCATTTCTTGTTCCAGATTGTTGTCATACATATAATGCCTACTCATATATTCCTTTCACATAGTTCTTCAGCTCATCTGTACCAGTGCAGTGTTCATTATCTAACCACTCTTTTCCTATTCTCTTCCTAACCCCTCCATGCCTTATTTTAAATGAGTTCTAAGAGGTTTTTTTTATGATGAATTTCTATTAAGATGGCCAACTAGGTAGATTGCAGTTCAGACTCTCTACAACTAAGGCTTAAGAAAATAAAATTTGTACATGTGGATGATAATCTTGGAACCCTGAGTTTCAAAGGAAATGATACAAAAGTTCAAACACCAAATGAAGTGAGAAACTAAATGAAAACAATGAATAAGGATAGAGATGGAGCAATAGTCTCAATCCAGTGCAACCATTTAGAACTCTTGCAAGCAACCAATTATTAGCACAGAAATCCAGGACTGCAACAGTATCTACACCATAACTGACTGCAATCTATTCCTTGTTCTCCATACACTCTTGGGTATCAAAGTAGTGAAGTCCCCCCTTCCCATCACAGCCCACCAAGTGACCAGCAGTGTTGCCCTTGCCCTATGCCAGCTTCACCTGAGAGCAGAATTACACCATTTTTTGTATGGTTATCTAGTCTGGCACTCATGTGGACACACAACTTCACACATGCTCTCTACCTCATAATGGCAAAATAAGCCATTTTTTTACTGTATGCCTTATCTGCCTTAGACTACCAAGACATCATCCCTGGTCAGGTGGAATTCCCTAGGCATCTCTGAAGCCAGCAGAAACTCTGTCCCAGACTGAGTACTCAGTCCCTTGATGTTCCTAAGCCATCAGAAGTGCTGTTAACATCCTAGCACACCCTCAACCCTAGTCTTAGGCCCTCCGCACTACCCTCAGCCACTCTCAAATGAGCAGAAACTTTGTCATGACTGAGAATCTCGACTCCAGTCTTCTTAAAGACTAACAGAAACAGCATCCCAGACTAGATATCTTGGCTCTACCCAAAACAGCAAGTGGCCAGAGCTGTTTCCACCAAGGTCCACCATCATTTTTCCTCATCCTTTCTTTCTCTTGTTTATTCTATCCCATTCCTTCTATTTGTTTTTTGGTTTAGATTGGTGGTTTTGCGGGGTTGGTTTTAAAATATCTTTATTTTTCTCTTAGCTTTATTCTCTTTTCTCTGCTAGCCTTTTTTTCTTTTTTGATTTTCTATTGATTCTCCTTCCTTATGTGCCACTCTCAATTGTGGCTTTTCCATGACTGTCTATTCTTTTTTTTAAATTTTTTTATTTTATTATTACTTTGTGTGTCTGTGTACTGTCAAATCAGATCTGACTGGTATAGGAGGAGATCGTCCCTCCTTTCCCGGCAGAACATCTGGTGGATTCGAACCATGCGCCTCTGGGATTGCAGTGCAGCTTCTTGCCACTAGGCCACCAGAGCTCCCCTTATTCTTTTGTTTTTTAATTTCTTTTTTATTGTTCTTATTTTAACTTTTTCCCATCAGGCAATGTTCAGCAACAATATCTACATAGCCCAGCCATACATACACCTATCTCCCTGCAGTGTCACTCTTTGGGCAAAAGCAAAGTCTGTCTTCTGCTCCACATGATCTACATCAGATTGCTATCAACACCATGTCAATCTTCCTTCAACTGCTCTGTAAGAACAGCAAAAAATAACTGCATAAATATGTCCATCTAATATCACATGCACTAGAAGACAGGAAGAAAAAGACTAAGATATCCAATCTCATAAGCTACACAGTCTATCAGATGCAACAAACCAAAATAATAAAAGACAATAACATCATGTCTCAGACACTGCAGAAAACATCAGACCACACACACACACACACACACACACACACACACACGAAAACATGAGACAAACAACTTAACAAAACACAGAATCAGTAGTCTTTCATAGGAAGAAATGCTATTGGAAACCTCTCGGTAATGAATTCAAAAGAAGGTTAAATGTTTTCATTAGATTGAAAAAAATGTTAAAAAAATAAAATTCAAGAAGGCTAGCTGTGCAAGACCACAGGCGACATCTTTGGTACAGTGATTGTTCTCCCCTGCCCTGGAGAGTGGAATGCTACAGCCTGGCAAGCATTCCAGCCAGCCACATGGGACCACAAGGGACTCCTTCAGGTAGGGAAAGATGCCCTCCCCAACTCCCTGGAGAGGGAGCACCACAGCCAGGGAGCTTCCCACCAGCCCTCCAGGTTGACAAGGGGCATTTTCGGTAGGGTGACTGACCATCCCTGCCCTGGAGAGGGGAGCACCACAGTCAGACAAGCATTCCCACAGTCATACAGGAACAAAAGGGACATCTTTGGTAGGGCAAGCTGTCCTCCCATTCCCTGGAGAGGGGAACATCAGAGCCAGGCAGCTGGCCTAACAGAACCATGAGGGACTCTGTCAGGTGGTGAAAGTTATCCCCCCTTATTCCTGAACTACTGAGACTTGGGAGCTACACTGTTGGGACCTTGTCACTTTACAGGGCCTTAACCCCTGAGAAATATATCCCAGCAAACACTACTGGGACTTTGTCTACCCCTGGAGAAAACCTTTTACCTTCCCCCAACCAAACTATAGGACAGGAAGAAGCAGGCCCACCACAAGAAAGACTCCAGCTCCCTGCCCCTCAAAGAACAACCAGAGGAGAAATTTGCCACATGAAGCAAGGAAAAAAACTGCCCACAGATGACCACTGGGGAAGACTCCCACTGGTAAACTCAATTGGAAGCAACACTTTAAGTCTAAAACTTATCAATAGCATCATAAAAAATAAGGTAAGTCAACAACTTACGTAGACATAACAGAAACTGCCTCACACACACCACGAAGAACTACACATAATGTCAAGAAAACAGCAGGCAGCTTCAAACATTAAAAAATCCAAAACAATCCTTTTCATAAAAAAAGGAGATCAGATTGCAGACCCAATGAATACTCTAGAGATACTGATGTGGAGTTACACGACTAGCTAGTGAAGAAGTTACAAATGGTGGAATAAATATTGAAATAATAAATAAAGTAACTACTCCAGAAACAGAGAGCCAGAGGAAAAACAGGGATGTGGAATTACATTATCAGCTATGGAAGAAGTTACAAATGACGGAAGAATTGGAACCATAAATAAATAGGTAAAAGAATTTTTAAAATCATCACAAGACAGAGAGGGTACAACCAACACAGAACTAGAAATAAGATAAACTCATGAAAATGCAATCGAGAATACTAAGAATGAAATGGCAGAATTTCACAACATGCTGAAGGGGCAAAAAAAAGCACAATAGAAGATACTGAAAAGAGAATCAGCAAGTTAGATGACAAAAATTTCAATGGGAACTTACAAGAAGAATAAACAGAGAGAAGACAGAGGGAATTGGAAATAAAAAAAAAATCTAATCATGTGGTATAACATCAAATGGAACAACATGCATGTGACTCAGATTCCAAAACATGAGGAGGGAGGGAAAGTATTGAGATAATTGTGATAAAGGTTCTAGAAGAAAAGTCCCCAGGTATCATGAAACAAGTAAATCTATATTCAAGATGCTCAGCTTACTCCAAACATACTAGACCCAAAAAGAAAAACATCAAGACATATCATAGCTAAATCCTCCAAAATCAAGTACAAAAGAGAGAATACTAAAAGTAGTATGAGGTAAAACAAAGAGTCACCCATAAAGGAAAACCAATTAGATTAAGCTCTAAAGTCTCAGGAGAAACCATGCAAACAAGAAGACAATTAGATGGCATACAGAGGGCTTAAAGAAAATAAATGTCAGCCAAGGATCCTGTAGTCTTCAAAACTGTCAATCAAATATGAAGGAGAAACTAGGTCATTTACGGAAAAGCAGGAACTTAAGGAAATTATAAAAACAAGACTAATTCTCTAAAGAATAACAAAAAAAAGTCCGTCACACAGAGATAGCAAAGGAAAGTGGATGGATCAGAAATAACCAGGAACAACAGAAAAAGAAACACAGCAAAATGGCAACAATAAAACCTGGCCTGTCAGTAATCATACTAATGTGAATGGTTTAAAGACACCAATTAATAGGAAAAGAGTAGCACAATGGATAAACACACACACACACATACACACACACATCAATATGTTCCCTGTAAGAGATACATTTGAGAAAGAATTTTTCTTTTACTTTTCCAAGAGGGTAGTGTTCTGGGGGGGGGGAGGCTTGGGAGGGGAGAAATGGGCAACAATGAATGAATGGAAATCCAAAGCCTCTGTAAATTTTTACTGAAATTAATAATGAATTTAAATGTAAAAAAAAATTAAGTTAGAGTAAGGAAGGCAATGGATTTTTATAACTGCTCATGCTAATAACACTATATCATGGCATGGAGGAGGAATAGTGGAACTGTATCCACATTGACAATATTATTCTTACCAAAACCATTTATGGAAAATAGGAACTGCATTGGAACATGTATCCTGGATTGCAAAGGATCATATTGTTCCTATTTCTAGCCTTAAACTTAAAAGATTAAAATGTTCAAAATTATTTGTTGCATATTTTTTTAAATTTTTCCCTCTTTTAACAACTGGGATCTAGAGGGAAGAGAAAAGACCAGAGGATGGCCAAAATTATTTGGGCAGCTATTGCTGCCAGTTTAGGGCCTATGTCAGGAAAAGGAAGTCTTACTCATAAACAGTGCCACCCAAAGGTAATAAAGGAGGTCACAACTGCTTCCACTGTAAAAAGTTGAGCCACTTCGGTAGACAGTGTCACAGACGAGAACCGCAGATAGTCAAGGGAGTAGAGAGGAAGTTCCCACTCACTTGCCTTAAATGCGGATTTGAAGAACACATGGCCAAAGGCAGCCCTCGTGGCTGACAGGATGCTTCAACGATTTAGATCCTCCCAGAAGAGCTGAGGGTGAGCATTAACATTACTGGTAAGTACATTCGTTTTCTCCTGGATACAAGAGCCTATTATTTGGTCCAAAGAGCCCTCTGAGGTCCCAACTCTTCTCACTATTTCTTAGCTGTTGGAATTGACAGAAAACCTCATAAGCAGTTCCTTACTTCACCTCTGCCTTGCATGTGCACTTCCGAGCTATAAAACACCTCAGTGGTAGATGGAATTTGCTCCAGGACTTAAGAGAAATAAATGACATAGTTGATCCTCTACATCTTCTGGTTCCTAAACTTTATACTATAATAGACAAAGTGCTAGACAATAAGCCTTTTATTTTAAGAACTACCTTCCCACTTCTTGAAAACTCAACCTCCTGTAGGAAAATTAGATATTGTTAAGGAAGAAATGGAACACATAAATATTGACATACTAGGCATTGGTGAGATGAGATGGATTGGCATGGGGCATTCTGAGTCGGATAACCATATGATATATTACTCTGGA
>NW_006399928.1:3221019-3237446 GCF_000299155.1 Elephantulus edwardii
GGGAAGACCCTCTATGAGATGGATTGACTCGGTGACTGGGGTAATCGGGATGGGTGTGTCAGAGGCAGTGGGGTTGGCGCAGGATAGAGCAGGGTTTAGGGCTGTTGTGCATAGGGTCTCTATGAGTTGCAAACGACTCGACGGCCCATAACAACAACAAACAACAATGGAATATTATAAAAATCTTTGTCTTACTCAAAGAAATATGAAAACCTTGAGGAAATGGACAAATATATAAAAATTCACAGCCCACCCAAACTAACACAGAACACTTGAACAGACTCATTACAAAAGGAAAAATTGAATGGGTCATAAAACAACATTAAAAAAAGCCCCGAATCAGATAGTTTTCCTAATGAATGTTATGCAATATTCAGAGAAGAGCTGCCACCACTTGTACTTAAAGTACTTTAGAAAATAGAAAAAGATGGAATATTCTCGGATTCATTCTATGTTGCAAACATATCCTTGATACCAAAGTCAGTTAAAGACAGCACAAAATAGAAAACTTCAATAGCTCTCATGAACAGAGATGCAAAAATTGTCAATAAAATCTTAACCAAAAGAATTCAACAGTAGTTGTTATGTGTCATCAAGTCCCTTGCAAGTCATAGAGGCCCTTAGTATAATAGCTCTGAATCCTGCCCTATCCTGAGCCAGTCTCACTGACTCAGATGCATCTATCCCAGTTACCCAAGTTACTATGTCAGTCCATCACATCTAGGGTCTTCCTCTCCTGTGCTGTCCCACCACCCTTCCAAGCATAATGTTCTTCTCCAAGGAGTCTTGGCCACATGCTCAAAGGATGTGAGACCGAGCTCAAAACTCTTGACTCCAGGAAGACACTTCTTTTCACCCTCTCTGAGACAGACCTCTTTATTCTCTTGGCAACCCAATATGCTTTTCTAGCACTACAACTCAAAGGATTCAATTCTGTCATCCTTGGTAACTGTCCAGCTTTCTGATGTATAGTAAGTAATTGTGAAGACCATGAACTGAATGAAGCACACCTCGGTCTCTAGACTGACATATTTGTTCTTAAGCACTTTTGAGAGGGCCCTGACAGCAGACTTTCCCAGTGCAATTCATCTTTTGATTTCCTGTGGGTGCCAAGAGTGTTGACTGTGGAGCCAAGCAAACTGATATTGTTAACCACTTCAATCTTTTCCCCATCTATCATGATGCTGCCAATTGGCCCCATGGAGAGAATCTTTGTCTTCTTGATGTTGAGCTTCAATCCATATTGAATACTACAGTTGACTTTCTGCAGCAAGAGCTTTGGGTCCTCCTCAATTGTGACAAGCAATGTTGTGTCATCTGCATAGGGTAGGTTGTTGATGAGTCTTCCTCTGATCTTAATACCACATTCCTCCTCATAAAGTCCAGCCTCCCGAATGATCTGTTTCGCATACAGATTGAAAAGGTATGAATACAAGACAAATCCCTGCTACAGTCCTTTTCTGATTTTGAACCATGTAGTGTTTCCTTGCTCTATTCTGACCCTACTTCCTGCTCCAAGTATAGGTTTTGCATGAGCACAATCAAGTGTTCTGGGATTCCCATTGTGATCCACACAGTCAAATGCCTTTGCAGTCAATGAAACACAGACAAACATTCCTCTGGTATTCTCGGCTTTCAGCCAAGATCCACTGACATTGGTGATAATGTTTTTAGTGCAACGGCTTCTTCTAAATTGGGCTTTTCTTTCTGGTAGTTCTCTGTCAATGTACTTTCTGGTCATTTTTGGATAATCATCAGTAGGATTAGGCTTGTGTGTGATATTAGTGATATTTTTCGGTAATTTCCACCCTGTTGGGTCACCTTTTTTTTAGAAGGGAAATAAATATGGATCTCTTCCAGTCAGTTGGACAGGTAATTATCCTCCATATTTCTTGGCATAACTTGGTGAGAACCCGGAGAGCATCTGTCTGTTGAAATATGTCACTTGGTATATCATCAATTCCTGGGGCTTTGTTTTTTGCCAGTTTTTTCAGAGCAGCTTGAACTTCCTTCTTCATCACCATTGCCTCTTGATCATATGTCATTTCATGAAATTCTTCTGTGTCAGCTAATTCTTTTTGGTACAGTGACTCTGTGTACTCTTTCCATCTTTTAAAGTGTTCCCTGGATCATTAAATATTCTTCCCATAGCATCCTTAAGTACTGTAAATCAAGGCTTGAATTTGTTCTTCAGTTCCTTCAGCCCTTTTGGGTTTTTGACTCCAACTGTTTGCACATTTCACTATACTACTTTGCTTTATCTTCTCAAGTTGGCCTTTGAAATCTTCTATTTAGCTCATTAACTTCCGGATTTCTTTCCTTTGCTTTGGCTTCTGGGCTCTGTAGTGCAATATTCAGAGTCTCTTCTGACATCCATTTGGGTCTTTTCTTCCTCTGATATCTTCCCAAAGCTCACCTGGTCTTCGTTCATAGTGTCCAAGTCCTTAAACCTCTTTTTGAGATGGTTTTTAAACTCAGGTGGGATCATTAAAGGTTAAATTTTGGCTCTTGTGGATTTTATTTCATTGTCTTTAACTTTAGTTTAAACTTGTGAGTAGTTAATGGCCTGTTCCACAATCAGCACCTGGCCTAGTTTTCACAGGAGATACTGCGTTTCTCCAGTGATTCTTTCCACAGATGGAGTCAATTTTATTCCTGTGTGTGCCAACAGGTAAAGCCTCTGTGCAAGTTCATGCTTTCCAACTACTGATCTTTCTTCCCTGTTCCCAACTTTTGCAGAGAACTACCAGAAATATAAGCTGGGTTTAGAAGAGGCTGTGGCACCAGAGACATTATAGCCAATGTCAGATGGATCTCCACTGAAAGCAGAGTAACAGAGGAATGTCTATCTTGTCTTTCACTGACCTTGCAAAGCCATTTGATTGTGTGGATCACAACAAATTGCAGCTAACCTTAAAAAGAATGGGAATCCCAGAACACGTGACTGTACTCATGCAAAATCCATCTTGGAGCAGGAATCAGTGGTCAGAACAGAGCAAGAAAATACTGTATGGTTCAAAATCAGGAAGGAAGTGTGGCAGGAATTCATCCTGTTTTCCTATCTTTTCAATCTGTATGCAGAACAGATAATTCGGGAGGCTGGGTTTATGAGGAGGAATGTGGTTATCAGGATTGAAGGAAGACTCATCAACGACCTACGTTATGTAGATGACATAATCTTGCTAGCTGAAACTAAGGAGGACCTAAAGCTGCAGAAAGTCAATGACTGTAGTCTTCAATATGGATTGAAGCTCAACATCAAAAAGACAAAGATTGTCACCATGGGGCCAACTGGCAGCACCATGATAGAGAAGAGATTGGCTAATAATTTCAGCTTGCTCAGCTCCACAATCAACACTCTTGGTACCAGCAGTCAAGAAATCAAAAGAAAGAAGAAAAAAAAAGAAAGAAAGAAAATAAACCTAGAGAGAGATTGCTGGGGAAAGATGCTATCAGGGACTTCACCAAAGTGTTGAAGAGCAATGACGTCAATTTGGAGACTAAGGTGCACCTGATACAGGCCATGGTCTTCACAATCAGAGAAGGACATAATGGTTGGAAGTGGGCAGGAACAGTGCAAGAGAGGAAGACCTCTAGTGAGATATATTGACACAGTAACTAGGGTATTGGCAATAGGTGTGTCAGAGACAGTGAGACTGGCTCAGTATAGAGCACAGTTCAGAGCTATGAGTTACAGTTGACTTGATGGCACACAACAACAACAACATCTTTTCACACTTAATAGATTTTGTCTCCTTGTCAAAGAACAGTTGATCATATTTGATAATGTAAAGAATGGCATGTCTCACTGCATTTGAATAGAATCTTACCCCTTCATATCCCCTTTTTTTGTGTGATCTTACAAGGTGATAACAACTAAGGCCTCTTTTCCTGGCCTGCTGTGCATAACTGTATTTGTACATTTTCTTGTACACTTGCTAAAATACCCTTCCAACTCACTGCCTATGCCTTTC
The DNA here is from genome assembly GCF_000299155.1 of Elephantulus edwardii. NCBI lineage: Eukaryota > Metazoa > Chordata > Mammalia > Macroscelidea > Macroscelididae > Elephantulus > Elephantulus edwardii. Next base: position 3,224,994 of record NW_006399928.1, read on the forward strand.
AGCAGGGAGAACCCATTACTTTATAACATACGTTTGCTTCAGTAATTAGAGGATATGACTTTAATTGACTACAATTATGTATGTTCATCTCATTTGAACAGCATCATACCTTTTTGTGCTCCAATAAGTGTGATGATAACTAAGACTTCCTAATTTGTTGTTGTGCAGTGTAACTTCATTTCCTCATGAACCTGTGTAACTTGTTAAAAGCCAGCTCCCATCCGTCGTACACTTTTCTTCCCCACATTCCAGTGCCATTTCCTTTCAGCAGGGAACATCCAATACTGTAGAAGCCTTTTTATCATGGTACACTAAGTGACTACAACCATACCTCTTGGGTATTAATGTATACAGTAAGGCTTAAGAACCTATCCCTTGTACCCATTTTATAATATAGTAGGTGTCTGATGATTAACATCTCTTTTCACAACCTATTAATGAGCTTGATTGTATGTGTTATGGTTCTTGTAGTCTAGACAAAGATGTAGCCATAAAACTCTTTACCCTCCAGTAGGCTGTGTTCACTGCTAAAAACTCAGTATTTGGAAAATCACTTACAAACTGTAGCTTTTCACAACCTTACCTGTTGGAGCCTGGCTAACTTGTAAAGCAAGACTAGCCCTGTACTAAAAGACCAGTGAAACTAATTCCATCTTGGCTATATTATCTGTTTGACAGAAAACAACTCAAGGTAGCAGGATGTCAAAAAGTGAGCCATACTGCAGCCATTTTAAGCAAGTAGCCATTTTATGCCAGGTTCAAATGTGCAGATGTTTGAAGGGGAGCAAAAACAAGTTTAACCGTTCCTTGAACCCCAAGGCCAAGAATGTACAAAATGGTATGTCCCTCCCTAATGACTCTGTTCAGATGGCCTTGCTTGCTGCTGATAATAAAGTAAGCAATCTTGCAGGTGGTGGGGATATCAAAACAAGTGCGTTTTTGGCCTTGAGGCTGAGCTGTTTTCCTGTTCACTGCAAAAGAATATAACACTGAATTTCAAGAATAAACGCTGCTACTGACCATCAGTCAGCCTCTCTGTGTCCTTCATCCTCGGCTCTCCCCTTCCCTCAGCTGGTCCGCGGTACTTATCGCTTCCTAGAATTTTGTACTTCTTTTGACTTACTTCAGTGGATACTGTTTTGCACCAAAAGTTCCTTTTAGTTATATATCTCCTGTGCAATTTATTGCCTCTGAAAACCTGCTGGAAGGTCAGTGGCATACAACACCAATATCCATAGTTGTAATTGTTGTGGTCTTTGTTATTAAAATTAAGGTCATTCATAGTTACCTTCTCTTAGCACTGTAACAGAGTTTGTTACTCAACAAAAGCCCTCTTCTTTGGATTGTCAATATATGTTGTTATATTTGCCCTTGTTCTGTCTATTACCTGAGGGCCCCACCTACTTATTTTAACATTTTCAGTTGGTATTTCCCACTATTCAAGATATTTTTACCTGAAAAGTTCATGGGCACAGTTTTCTATTAAGCATGCCTTACACCAGAATTCCTGTACCTTCTTCTTTAGAGCAGAAGCAGCTGCTGTTCACCAGATACCCCTTCTTTTGGGCATAGTTGCAACTGTCTATTTTATTGGTGTATAGTCACACATGATTTCTTCTCTTTGGAGTATAAATGTGAGTCATTTTATATATATATATTTCTATTTCTATTTATTTCTATTTCTATGTTCCTACCATTACTTTTGGATTACTGCTGAAGAGTGTTAGTTATTCATGTCCTCAGTTATTAAGACAATTAATAAGCACCAAAACCAACTGTTGATAATACTGATTATAAGGCCCCTGAACCCTCTCTGCATACATGAGGACTACTTAGGGCAACGTCTCTTTAATGGCAAAGGTGAATATTTGCAGTTGTCCACATACTCTTCTATTAAACTAGGATATTACCACTTCCCATTCCCTTTATTCTACTACAGAAACTAATGACTATTCAAAAACTTTCCGGACTGTTAATGGGCACAATGGTAATTATCAATATTTTTGTGTCCTCAATTTTGTTAGTCAAGTACCCTACCATCAATTTTCCATATTATAATAAAGACTACACATTGCAGTATGTTCTAATCTTATACCTCAAACCAGACACTTAAACTCTTCCTCTGTTTTCACTGATCCAGAGTATAAAAGCCCAACTATTCATGTTCCTTTATTCCTGCCCCTTGCCTTCCCTTGTAGCCTTTTTATGAACTATTATTAATGCTCATAACTTCAGGTGTCCATGTATTCAACTATTAGGTGAGGCCAAATTTTCCTCTCTCCCTACCCCTTTTGTACTGTTGGAGAATGTTAAATGGCAGAGACCTTTTTCTTGGACATAGAAGGTTAACAATCCCGGGGATCGCTGGCTTACCCACTTATAATGCTGTAATACCTCAGTTGTACTTCCCTTGGTTCCTTCGATTCACGTTTCTACTTCTTTACATTGCTTCTGAGTAATGCTGACTACACAGACTCTTTTTTTTGTAATTTCAAAAACAACTGTCCCATTTTTCAGGCTATCAATCCAAGATAGCCCTACCATTTTGATTTTATATTTGTCTAGCATTGACTACCAAAAGCAGGACTGGACTAGGTAGTTGGGCCTTCAGTCTTTTTTCTAAATTTTTGTTGTTTTTAGCAACAATGCATTTTATTGTTTGACAAAGCTATTTTTCAAAATTATCAAACAATATACTAATATCACATGCAAACAAGATTCTGCTGAAGATTATCCAAAAATGACTGGAACAATACATTAACAGAGAACTCCAGAAGTGCAGGCTGGGTTTCGAAGAGGTCGTGGTACTAGGGATATTATAGCTACTGTTAGATGGATCTTGGCTGAAAGCAGAGAATACCAGAGGAATGTCTATCTGTGCTTCATTGACTATGCAAAGGCATTTGACTGTGTGGACCACAACAAACTGGCTAACTCTGAGAAGAATGGGAATCCCAGAACACTTGATCATGCTTATGCGAAACCTATACTTGGACCACGAGGCAGCTGTCAGAACAGAGCAAGGAAACACTGCATGGTTCAACACTGGGAAGGGTGTATGCCAGGGATGAATCCTATCTCCATATCTTTTAAATCAATACGCAGAATAGATCATCCAGGAGGCTGGGCTCTATGAGGAGAAATGTGGCATAAGGATTGGAGGAGGACTCATCAGCAATCTGCATAATGCAGATGATATAACCATGCTTCTTGAAACTGAGGAGAACCAAAAATGCTTGCTGTAGAAGGTCAAGGACTGCAGCCTTCAATATGGATTGAAGCTCAACATAAAGAAAACAAAGATTCTCATCACTGGGCTAATTGACAGCATTATGATAGAGGGTGAAGAGATTGAGATTGTGAATAGCTTTAGTTTGTTTGGCTCCACAATCAATACTTTTGGTACCAGCAGCCAGGAAATTAAAAAACTAATTGCATTGGGTAAGTCTGCTGTCAGAGATCTCTTCAGAGTACTGAAGAGCAACAATGTCAGTCTGGAGACTAAGGTGTGCCTGATCCAGGCTATAGTCTTTGCAATTATTTGCTATGCATCAGAGAGCTGGACAATGACTAGGGATGATAGAAGGAGAATTGATGCCTTTGAGCTGTAGTGCTGGAGAAGAGTACTGAATATATACCATGGACTACGAAGAGAACAGTTTTATCCTAGAGAGGGTGAAACCAGACTGCTCCTTGGAACTAAGGATGAAGCTTCGTCTGACATATGTTGGACATGTTGCAAGGAGGACCAGTTCTTGGAGAAGAACGTCATGCTTGGAAGGGTGGAGGAACAGTGCAGGAGAGGAAGACGCTCTATGAGATGAATTGATTCAGTGACTGGGGTAATTGGGGTAGGTGTGTCAGAGACAGTGTGATTAGCACAGGACAGAGCAGAGTAGGGCTGTTGTACATAGGCACATAACAACAGTTAATACACAATATAAAAACAACAGCCTCCTATTAAAATTACTCTAGCTCTATTTAACAAGTCTTATTTTTTTTAAGTAAACATCATGTTTAAATGCATTTTAGGTCCATTGTCATAGCATTGTATCCTTTCCTACTGAGTTGACAATTCAATCAGTTTCCATAGTTTCGTAACTGTAAATGAACTGTAAAACTGTAAATAAGCATTACAATTTGAATTTAGAGAGGTGACTTAAAATGGCTTATTCTGAAGGAGACACTAAGGTCTATTTCGAACACATGCTCTCATATTTTGTAGACAGCAGGTCACATTCCATTGCCCCATGTGGTCCTGTATCCATAAAATGGGTATAAAAAGAAGAGAAGGCAAGAAAAAGAAATAGCCAAGTTATTTAAAAAAAGAGAGAGAGAGACTTTTTATTTTAGAGCTAATATGATGGATAATGTTCCATTGTACCTCTCTGGTCATCAAAGTAATGGGAGGAATAACCTCACCTGATGCTAGTAACATCAGAATGGAGGATTTAAATGAGAAGGTCAAATGAAAAGAAAAAGACAATCTAATAGCTAATCCTCTTATTCTAAGTACGGACACGTTTTCAAAAGTAAGCTGCACAAGTAATGAAAAGAAGCTAGTAGAAAGCTGGAATACACTGAAACTAAAAATTTAACCTGTTTTAAATATTAGCCTCCAATTTCTTTATTTGTGGATCAAGATATTTTCCATGTTAAAGTTTTGAGTTTCATTTCTTTTCAGAATTTTCATTTATTTATAACTTTGATTTAATATTTTTATAACTTTCATTTCAAAAATAAAGAAATTACATTTCCCCATTGGGGGAGATTTACTACCTCAAAATAGCTTTACTATATGAGTTGAAATGCAACAATGGTTTCAACTTGAGGTATGTGAATTCAAAAGTATTCCAATTTGGAAGAAATTTAAAGGCAATTCTTATACTACACACTGAAATACACTAACAGATTTTCTGGAAGAAAATCATCCACCTTAAAAAATTCAGTAGAAATAACATCTAGCTGCAATATATGGTTGTAATACCAAAAGTAGTGATAAACCTTGAAGTTTTTATGGATCATAAATGTAAAAATTTAAATTAACATCTATAAGACTACAATCAGATTTCAATTCTCAAAAATCTACATGAAAGGAAAAATCTCACACCAGCCTGTCTGGTTGTTCTAGCACATAAATTACCCTAGTTAGATTTTTATGGGAAAAGGGAGGGTTGTGGATTTTGTTTCAACAATCAAAAGTCTAAAAATACAACACATGATGTTTAAATTAGCAGACATTGGATAAGGAATGTCTAAAAAAGTTAACTGAACACAAAAGAGGCAAAAATAAAGTGTGAAAAGGATTGTTTTCATTCATTTTGGTTATGCTTCCCTCTTGCAAAATGAAAAGTAAAATCAGACTTGTTTTTACATTTGCATTCACATATATTACACTGAAAAGGGTTTTCCCGTGTGAATAGTGTAAAATACTGTCTGCAAAATATATATCGTAGTGCTGGCAGTGGGAAAGAAGCTGAAGATTCCTGGACTGACAGGGTTGGGACTGGAGTGATGGGCTGGTTATTTCCTAGGCTACGAGTGCTGGTGTGGGCACTCAGTTTGTTGCTGGGCCCTGCCACTGGACTGTGTGGTATCCGAGGGTCAGGGCTGGTACAAGAGGAACTCTAAGGGATAGATACTAGCTGATACAGCAGAAACCACCAGAGACAAGGGCTGTTGAATCAGGAAAAGCTTTTCACTGGGGCAGGGCATTACATCAGGGGATGTGGGGTTTTGGTATTCAGATGGCAAACTGGACAACTGTTCTGCTAGAGCTGAGAGCTGTTTTAAAGGGTTGTCAAGTATGAGCTCATGAGGGTCCCTTGATAGCTCACCAGTTGGTACTGATTTTCACCATACTATCACAGGTATTAGTCTGGATAGCTGGGATCTCATGGGTGAAATAATTACGATAGTCTGGTGTCTGAACCACAACGGTTGGTAGATTTAGGTTAATTAGCATTTGTCTGTAATAGTCCAGGTTGCTTGTTTTCTTCTGTACCCTGTTCCTCCCCACACACCTCTTCTTGCTGTTTAAGGAAGACCTAGTCCCTTTAATTGGAACCATATTAAGCTTGCACAATGATGGGACATGTTGCTATGGTCACTGCAGCAGAAGGAGCATAATTCAAATTAGTACAGGTTTTCTTCAGTATAGGAATATATTTGGGCATCCAGAGGACACTTAGAAGCAGATGCAAAAAGACACAAGTGGCACTTATGAGGGTTCTCCCTGTGTGGATTCTAAAGTGCTCAATACCTGAGTTGTTCATTTGCAGGCATAGTTGCAATACTGATACTTCAGCTTTCCATCAAAGTTCCTTTCAAACCTGTCTACCTTTCAAACATTTCTGAGTTGTCATACAGAGGAACTTCAACAGATAGGTGATCAAGTCCATTTTGATCATCATATGTTCCAGTTGAAGAACGTGGTTTTTTTGTCCCCAGTAACTAGTTGATCCAGAAATCATTTTCACATGATGGGTCTGTCGAGTCAGGTATTCCTGAAAAATCCTTCATGAAGTCCAAAGGCTCCTGGTTTCTTTCACCCATCTTTACTTTGACATTTATAGTTCATTAGTCCTAAAATAAACTCTCCTTACATCTGCACCAAGGAACTCCCACCACCTTGTTAAACGTCAATGACATCACTATGGCTGCCACATTTGTCACCACAGCCATGTTTGTTGTCTTTCTTTTTTCTAAATTGTTAATCTAATTATTGTCAATCTTAGGGGCAGGAACGATCCCTGCCCATCTGCAACATATACAATACTTTTAGATTTTCAAGATGACTAAGAATCTATCCTCTCCTTTTTCATGTTGCTATTGTGCAGTGTCAATTGCCAGGATGTTGTTGTTATGTGTTGCCAAGTTGCTTGTGACTCATAGCGACCTAAACCCTAAACCCTGCTCTATCCTGGGCCAATTTTATTGTCTTTGACACACCTAATCCCATTATCCCAGTCACTGAATCAATCCATCTCATTGAGAGTCTTCCTCTCCTGCGTTGTTCCTCCACCCTCCCAAGCATGACATCCCTCTCCAAAGACTTCTCCCGCCTTGAAACATGTCCAAAGTATGTCAGACGAAGCTTCAGAATTCTTGTTTCCAAGGAGCAGCCTGGTCTTAACCTCTCTAGGATGAATCTGTTTGTTCTCCTGAATGTCCATGGTATATCAATAATCATCTCCAGAACTACAGCTTGAAGGCATCAATTCTCCTTCTATCATCGCTAGTCATTGTCCAGCTCTCTGAAACATAGCAAGTTATTGTAAAGTTATTGCAAAGACAAGTTATTGCAAAGATTTTCTCAGCTTTCTGCGAGAGGGAGGGCTGATTAGAGATCCTCGCTGATCTTGTGCCACTCCAGAGACAAAGGAAGACATTAAGCTTTAGGAGGAAAGGTGCATCAGGTGGAACACTGCCCCCAAGAGCGAGCACGTTCAAGTGCTTGTGGGGAGATGGGAATGAAGTTTCCCTTGGGATAGGTCCCTCCATTTAGGGATACTTGCTTCTGTGGCTATGGGGCCATCCCAGGGACCAAACAAGATAAGAGAGTTTGGGACACAGAACTACAAGTAGGGAAAAGATTTTCTCAGGTTTCTGCAAGACGGAATTGCTGATGTGAGACCCCTCCTACACACAAGCTGCTTGAGTTGGCGACCTTGATCTAATGCCACTCCAGAAACAAAGGAAGACATTAAGCTTCATGAGAAAAGCTGCACCTGGTGAGCCACTACTTCCAAGAGCAAGCACTTCCAAGTGCTTGTGGGGAGACAAGACTGAAGCTTTCCTGGGGATAGGTTGCTCCATTGGGGGATCCTTGCTCTGAAAGCCATCCCATGGGCCAGCAAGACAAGAGAGTTTGGGACAGAGCTGCAAGCAGAGGAAAGACAGTCTCAGCTTTCTGTGACAGGGAGGGCTGACTTGAGACCACTGTGCATACAAGCTGCTTCAGTTAGTGGCCCTGATCTCGCATCATCCTAGAGACAAAGGAAGACATTAACCTTCACAAGATAAGATGCAACAGGTGAAACACTGCCAAACAGAGTGAGCACTTTTGAGGACTTGTGGGGAGATGGAACTGAAGCTTCCTTGGAGATAGGTCCCTCATTTGCATGGCCATCACATGGGCCAAACAAGATAAGAGAGTTTGGGACACAGACCTACAAACAGGGGAAAGACTTTTTCACCCTTTCCAATTGGAACGATGAGTTGCAAGAAAGGGAGATTACCTGAAACCTCCTGGGCAGAAACAGTTCAAGTGGAGTACCTGGTCTCACACTAATCAGCCATTTCATACATGAAGGAGGACAACAGAATTTGGTACAGGGGACTGTATTAACGTGAAATTCCTACAGGCTGCTGTGCAGAACATAGAGAACTTCAAGAACTTTAGGAAAGGCAAATTATCCAAGAAAGCATTTTCAGTAGAGTGAGTTGCTTACTCCATAGAATAAACATTTTAACCTGGTAATTAATCAATAATATTATAAAGATAAGAACTACAGACAACTTACACAAACCCAAAAGAAATGGCCTAACGCTTATCAAGACAAACTTCACATAATGTCGGAAAAGCAGTAGGCAGTTTCAAACACTGTGAGAAAACAAATTAGGCCTTCTCAAAAAAAAAAAAAACCAGCAGAGAATATTGCAGACCAATGAATACCCTAGAGTCAAGAAGGCTCCAATATGGCAGCCGCGGCAGAGACAGTGTGGCAAGCTGCGGGAGCTGCAGACCACTTGGAGAAGAGCCACCAAGGAGAGGCCTTCTACAGACCTCTGTTTATTGATAATTGAACAGTTAAACAGTACATGACTGTACTTTGGTGTGGACTGAGGCTCAACCAAGGATTCCCAGAGTGGAATGGGTGAGTCCCATGGCCCCCAGCTGCCAAGCCTGCGCCACCACCACAGCTCCATGAAGCTCCCACCGCTGGACCCCAGGGATCCCCTCACCTGGGATAGACAGTAGGCATCACACTTCCCCCCCCCCCAGGCTGGTGCAGCAGAGCCACCACACCTCCACAGAGTGGACTTGTACTGGGGAGAATTCTTGGAGCCAAGATGGCAGCGGGAGACACAGCGGCAGGTTTGGGTTTCCTTGGGCAGGTCAGAGAGGAAGATCACCTATACAATGGATTGATGAAATTCACTGTGAGCTGTCTACAACTTGACAACACTTAATGGTGGCAGCATGCCCAAGACGGCAGATAATCCTAAATGCACCACATCTTTTGATCTGTTGAATACCTCTGCCAAGAACGGTTTAGACCTAGGGGGAGTCTGTTCACCACTCTCAGGTTCCCTTCTACATTTATAAAGGGGGAGGGCAGTGACACCTACTTCAAATTACAGTATGATCACTTATGGGGGGGGAAGTAGTGGTGCTGGATTTGGGAACACTGTCCCTGGCCACATGGTCTTCGGCCAGACTTGGGGGGGTGACTTTGGTGGGGGAGTGTGCTAGCCAGACCCTAGGGTGTGTCGCCTGGCCCTCAGGGGGTGCCATCCAGCCCTCAGGGTGGGCTATTTGGCTCTTGAGGATAGTTCGGCCCTCGGGACAAGCCGCCTTTGGCCCCTGGCTCGGGACGAGCCATCTTTAGCCCTCAGAGTGAGCTCCTCAGCCCTCAGGTTGTGCCATCCGACCCCTGGATAGAAAAAATTGCCTAGGTGTACAGAGAATTTTATCTAGGCTACTTTCCTCTCCTGGAAGCAGGAGTGGCATCCACTTCCGAAATGTCTTGCCTCTGGAAACTCTATTTACTAACAGTGCTCAGGCTGTTTGTTCATAGGGTTGCTATGAGTCGTCTACGACTCAACGGCACCAAACAACAACAACAACACCAATTTCCTCTATCCTCTCCCCCAGTACACCCGTAAGTAACACCCCCAAAGCCCTTCTATTTCTAACACACAAGTTTATTCTCTCTTGGTTTCCTCCCTTTCCTATAGGTAACCTTAACACTGAGTTTTACTCCAGACCTGACCCTGAACCCAGTTCCAGAGACAAAAAGGAAATACAACTGCCAGCTAAGGAAGCAAAGGAGGATGGAGCCTCAGGGTTCAGTCAGCCATCCCCACTGGACCCACCTGGGAAAACACTTTGCAGTCCAGAGGGGAGCAAATTACAGGAAAATATCTTCTAACAGAACAAGAAGGCAAGCAGCTTTAACCCAAGACCACCAGTAAGGTGATAAAGTGGAGTGTGCTCCCTTTTTCCCTTCACATCAACGTCCCTGATCAGCATAAAGATGCCAGAGAGTCTGCACCCAATTCCCAATGGAGAAACCCAAAAGTGAATAAGACAGTTTGTTTAATCACCATTGGACTATGCTTACCATTGCCCTGTATCATCTGGTCCCCACTGGACCCTTTTTATTTCCTTCACCTGCTCCCCCCCAACCAAATTGTTCATCCCTGCAACTGCATCCCTGCAATTTTCATCCCTGCCCATCCTCACCATTCTGCTCCCAACCCTCACCTCCTTTTATCCCCAACATGTTTTTCCCAATAAAATTTAAAAAAAAAAAAAGAAGAAGGCAGGTGATATATGTTGGTATGGAAACATTCAAACAACTATGGAAATAAAGTAAAAAAGATTGAAGAAACAATGTAAGCCACAAATAAAGGATTACCCTAGAGACAGAGAACCAGAAGAAATATATTGATGAGGAGTTATTTGAACAGCTACAGAAGAAGGTGTGAATGATGGAAGAAACAACGGAAACCATTAGGAAAGCAAACACTACAGAGAGAGAGCCAGAAGAAATATATTGAGGAGGAGGAACATGCACAACTACAGAAAGAAGATTTGAAATTATAAAGAGGTTATTGTTGTTGTTGTTATGTTCCATCGAGTTGCTTGCAACTCATAGCAACCCTATATACAAGAGCCCTAAACGCCGTTCTATCCTATGCCAACCTCTCCGTCTCAAACACACTCATTCCCACTACTCTAATAACAGAATTGATCCATCTCATCGAGGGTCTTCCTCACCTGCACCATCCCTCCACTCTCCTAAACATGATGTCCCTCTCTAAGGACTGGGCCCTCCTTGCAACATGGCCAAAGTATGTCAGATGAAGCTTCAGAATCCTTGACTCCAAGGAGCATTCCAGCTTCACCCTCTCCAGGAAAAACCTGTTTGTTCTCCTAGAAGTCCATGGTATATTCAATACTCTTCTCCAGCACCACAGCTCAAAGGCATCAATTCTCTTTCTATCATCTCTAGTCACTGTCTAACTCTTCGATGCATAGCACATAATTGCGAAGACTATAACCTGGATCAGCTGAGCCTTAGTCTCCAGCCTGATAGCGTTGCTCTTCAGTACTCTTGAGAGGTCCCTCACAGCTGACTTTCCCAATGCAATTCACCTCTCGGTTTCGTGGCTGCTGTTACCAAGAGTGTTGACTGTGGAGCCAAGCAAATGAAAGCTGTTAACAATCTCAATCTCTTTACCATCCATACTGATGCTGCCAAGTGGCCCAGTGGTGAGAATCTTAGTTTTCTTGATGTTGAGCTTCAATCCATATTGAAGGCTGCAGTCCTTGACCTTCTGCAGTAAGCGCTTCAGGTCCTCCTCAGTTTCAGCAAGGAGGGTTGTGTCATCGCATAATGCAGTTTGTTGATGATTCTCCCACCAATCCCGATTCCACATTCCTCCTTTGTACAGCCCAGCATCTCAGATGATCTGTTCTGCATACAGATTGAAAAGGTACAGAGACAAAATACATTCCTGATGGACTACCCTTCTTGATTTTGAACCATGTAGTGTCTCCTTGTTCTGTTCTGACGACTGCCTCTTGGTCCAAGTATAGGTTTTGCAGTAGCACAATCAAATGTTCTGGGATTCCCAATCTTCTCAGAGTCAGCCATAGCTTGTTGTGATCCACACAGTCAGAAGCCTTTGCATAGTCAATGAAGCACAGATAGACATTCTTCTGGTATTCTCTGCTTCCTGCCAAGATCCATCTAACATTAGCTATAATATCCCTAGTACCACGACCACTTCTGAATCCAGCCTGCATGTCTGGCAGTTCTTTGTGAGGTACAAGAACTTAAAAAATGATGACAAGATAGATTATAATACAGTACTGGAAATAGCAGAAATGTACAAAAAGACAATCCAGAATATTGAATTGTCAAAAATGCTGGAAAGAAAAAAAAGTAGAAGAGATGGAGAAAACAGTCAGTGAGCTGGAATACAAGAACTTCAATGGAATACAAGAACATGTTGTAGTTGTTGTTGTTATGTGCCGTCGAGTCCTTTGCGACTCATAGCGACCCTATGTACAACAGCCCTAAAGCGTGCTCCTGTGCCAATCTCATTGCCTCTGACAAATCCATCCCGAGTAGCCCAGTCACTGAATCAATCCACCTCACAGAGGGTCTTCCCCTCCTGCGCTGTCCCTCCACTCTACCCAGCATGATGTCCCTCTCT
>NW_006399928.1:3237860-3238453 GCF_000299155.1 Elephantulus edwardii
AACATTGAGCCTCAGTCCATATTGAAGGCTGCAGTCCTTGACCCTCTGCAGTAAGTGCATGAGGTCCTCCTCAGTTTCAGCGAGCAAGGTTGTGTAATCTTCTCTGTATCGTTCCAATTTTAGTATATGTGCTGCCGAAGTGAGCACAACAAGAACATACAAGAAGAAAATTTAGAGATAAGAAATAACAAAAAACGAAGAGAGTCCAGCCTCTGATGAAGCAGGAGCAAAAGAAGCCAGGTCTGATTAATATTTGTCTACCATGCTGGAGAAGAGTACCGAATATACCATGGACTGCTAGGAAAACAAACAGATTTGTCCTGGAAAGGGTTAAACCGAGTGGCTTCTTGGAGGCAAGGATTGTGAGGCTCCGTCTAACCTACTTGGGACATGTTGTAAGGAGAGATCGGTCCTTGGAGAAGGACATCATGTTTGGGAAGGTGGAATGTTCAGAGTGCTGGAAAAGGGAAGAATTTGCTCTGCATTTCTTTTTTTTAAAATTTGGTTTGTTTATTTTTCATTTCAATGAACATCTACAGAGATTTTGGAATTCCATTCATTCATTGTTGCACCCTTCTCCCCGCACAAACTCC
>NW_006399928.1:3239557-3243980 GCF_000299155.1 Elephantulus edwardii
TGTAAATTTTGCAGAATACTGGGAAGACTCTTTATGTTGTGGATTAGCATTTCTTAAACAAAACAAAACAAAAAAACCCTGAAAAACCAAATTTAAGCTTCGTGTTGCAATATCAAAAGTTGCTATGGCCTATATACTGAATGACCAATTAAAACAGCCAATCACAAATCGAGATACTTGGGCATGAACCTAACTAGAGATATAAAAGACCTGTAAAAAGAAAACTGCAGAACACTCCTTCAAGACACTATAAAAGACCTAAATAAACGGGAAAATGTACCCTGTTCATGCCTAGAAAGACGCAAAACATTGTAAAAATGACAATTTTACCAAAAGTAATCTAAATGTTCAATGCAATTTCAATATAGATACCAAATTCATTTTTCAAGGAGATCAAAAGAGAAATTGTCAAGTTTATTTGGAGAGGGAAAAGAGCCTGAATAAACACAGTACTTCTGAAAAACAAAAATGAGTGTGAGGCATAGCACTCCAACCTCAAAACCTACCACACAGTGGTAGTAACCAAAACAGCATGGTACTGGTACAATAGCCGGCACATAGAGCAATGGAACAGAATTGAGAATCCAGAAATCGACCCAGCTATCTATGGTCAACTGATATTCGACAAGGAAATAAAACCTATCAAGTGGGGAAATGACAATCTCTTCAACAAGCAGTGCTGGCAAAACTGGACTGCTACGTGCAGAATGCTGGAACAGAATCCACATCTCACATCATGCACAAAAGTCAATTCAAAGTGGACCAGAGACCTGGAAGTAAAGCCCAAAACCATAAAGTTCATAAGGGACAAATGGAGACCAAGCTTAGAAGGCCTAGTCTATGGTATAAAGAGACTGCCAAATACAGCCAGAAATGCACAATCTGGAGAGGTTAAAACTAATGAATGGAGCTTTCTTTTTTTAAAATTTTTTTTTTAAATTTTATTATTTGTGTGTGTGCGTGTACCGTCAAATCAGATCTGACTGGTACAGGAGGAGATTGTCCCTCCTTCCTCGGCAGAGCATCTGATGAATTCGAACCGTGCGCCTCTGGGATTGCAGTGCAGCTTCTTGCCACTAGGCCACCAGAGCTCCCAGTGAATGGAGCTTTCTAAAGATTAAATCTCTGTGTGCACCAAAATCTCTTCCAAACAGAGTATTAAAAAACCCCTATGGACTAGGAACAAACATTTGGCAATAGCATCTCAGACAAGGGTCTCATAATAATAAGAGTGTACAAAATATTTCTGGGCCTCCAGAAAAAAAAGACTAATAACCCAATTACATTATGGGCAAAAGATATGCAAAGACTTTTCACAAAGTAAGACATTTGGATGGACAACAGACACATGAAAAACTGCTCAAAATCACTGGCAATTAGAGATGCAAATCAAAACAAAATGAGATACCATCTCATCCCAGAAGCAGTGGCAAAAATTAACAGGGCAGCAAGCAATAAATGTTGGAGAGGATATGGAGAAATAGGTACTCTCATACACTGTTGGTGGGATTGTAAAATGGTGTAACCACTCTGGAAGACAGTTTGGTGCTTCCTTGAGATTCCTTGAGAAATTGCACATGTTGTTGTTGTTGTTGTTATGTGCCATCGAGTCACTTGCAAATCACAGTGACCCCATGTACAACAGCTCTAAACTCTGCTCTGCCCTGAGCCAATCTCATTGTCTCTGACACACTCATCCCGATTGCCCCAGTCACTGAATCAATCCACCTCCCAGAAGGCCTTCACCTCCTGCGCCTGCCCTCCAGCCTCCTAAGCATGATGCCCATCTCCAAGGACCGGTTCCTCCTTACAACATGACCAAAGTATGTCAGACGAAGTTTCAGAATCCTTGCCTCCAAGGAGCAGCCCGGTTTAAGCCTCTCCAGGATGAATCTGTTTGTTTTCTTAGCAGTCCATGGTACCCTCAGTTGCACATAGCAACTCCATATGACTTAGCTATTCCATTCCTAGGAATATATCCCAAGGAAATTAAAAGTGAAACAAAAAAAGGAGATTTGTACACCAATGTTCATAGCAATGTTATTCACCATTGCAAGAACATAAAAACAGCACATATACCCAACCACAATGGAATGTATTGAGAATTTATGGTACGTTCACATGTTGGGATATTATGTAGCACTCAGGAGCAACAATTTCAAAAAAATACTACATGACTTGGGAGAAGCTGGGCAGCATTATGCTAAGTGAACTAACACAGTCTCAAAAAGACAAATACTGCACAAAATCATTATTATAAAAATAGAAGGATAACTAGTAAAACATGTATAGGAACTCAAGGCAGGCAGCTGAGGATGGGTAGGAGTGAAACCACAGGGTTACACAGTTTCATGAATGGAGGGAGAGGGAAGGACCTGAGCGAAAAGACAAGGTAATGATGGGCAAGTTCCAATGGTAATTAATTTTAGAAAACATAATGCATGACAATGATCGTATGAAACACAATGTGAATGTAGTGTGAAACACAGTGTAAACGAACTTTGTAAGCAAATCAATAAAAAAATAAAGCTTATGAAAAAATCCCATATTGTATGAAACACTATATATGAATGAAAAAGTGTGAAACACAATGTATACAATCTTTGTAATCAAATCAATATAAAATTTTAAAAATATGTTGAATGGAGGGAAAGCAATAGAAACGAGTTAACGAGGACTTGAAAAGATAATGATAAGCATGGTATAATAGTAATTAGTTCTATAAAGGATAATGTATATGAATGATTGTATAAAACATAATGTCTGTAAACAAAATATAATGTAAATGAAAAATTGTGTAAAACACAATGTACATGCATGAAACACCATGTACACAAATACAAACAAATAAAAATATCATAAAACAAAAAACTCAAAAGTATACAGTAAATGCGTACTTAAAAAAAACTGACAAGGAAAAGAAAAAAAAGTAAATTGGGAAGGGGGGAAGGAGGAAAAATATGCATCAAATAATACATGAAAACCCAACCTTTCTGTAAGTTTTCATTAAAGCCACAATTTTTTTAATAAAAGTATAATTTAATTCCATATTAGTCTAAGAACCCTTGTTTTATCCTCATCCCTCGGTCATCTTCAAACAGAAGTGCCTCTTAATACCTTACCTTCAGTTTTTCTATATAAAATAGTTGATCTGTATAGAAACACTTAAAATCACAAGAAACACTTAAGGAAATGTAGTAACATTTGGTCTAGTAGTAAGGAGCTATGCTGCCAGCCCAAAGAGAGGCAGAGCAAATCCACCACCTTTTCCATGGGAGAAAGATAGGCAATCTCTTCCTGTGCCATTTACAACCTCTGAAAATCTGGTGGCTTAGAGTTGGTACCAATTTAATGGCACATAACAACAACGAAGATTCAAAGAGACTGTAAGGATGGAATAAATTTAAAATAAGGAACAATTTTTTTCAATACAAACAAGGGGGAAAAAGGATACACATGAGGGACAGATAAGCATGAGAAATGGTGAGAGGTTGAGAAGAAAGTGACAAAGAATCACAAAATAAAGTCACAATAAAATTATGGAATTAACAATTACTTAAAGTTTTAGATCTACTGCTTAGGGGATATAGGCATAAATTCTTCTGTCATCCCTACTCATTGTCCAACTTTCAGATTACACCTTAGTCTTTAAACTGACATCATTGCTCTTTAGTACTTTGGAGAAGTTCTAGACAGCAGATATTCCCGAGCAACATGTCTTTTAATTTCTTGACTGCTAATTTCAGAATTGCTATGCCATCGAATCATTTGCAACTCATAGTGACCCTATGTACAACAGCCCTAAACCCTGCTCTGTCCTGTGTCAATCTCACTGTGTCCAACACACCCACCCCAAATACCCTAGTCATTGAATCAATCCACCTCATCTTGGGTCTTCCCCTCTTGTGCTGTCCCTCTCCAAGGACTGGTCCCTTCTTGCAACATGTCGAAAATATGTCAGATGAAGCCTCAGAATCCTTGCTTCCAAGAAGCATCCCAGTTTAACCTTTTCCAGGATGAACCTGTTTATTTTCTTAGCAGTCCATGGTATATTCAATACTCTTCTCCAGCAGCACTGCTCTAAATCATTCATTCCCTTCTATCCTCCCTAGGCATTGTCCAACTCTCTGATGCATAACAAGCAATTGCAAAGACTATGGCCTGTATCAGGTGCACCTTAGTTTCCAGAGTGACACCATTGCCCTTAGTACTTTGGAGAGGTCCCTAACAGCAGACTTTCCCATTGCAATATGGCTTTTAATTTCCTGGCTGCTGGTGCCAAGAGTGTTGACTGTGGAGCCAAGCAAACTAAAGCTGTGAACAATCTCAATCTCTTCACCATCCATTCTGATGCTGCCAATTGGTCCAGTGGTGAGAATTTTTGTCTTCTTGATATTAGCTTCAATTCATATTGAAGGCTGCA
>NW_006399928.1:3248930-3256099 GCF_000299155.1 Elephantulus edwardii
GCAACAATGAATGAATGGAAATCCAAAGTCTCTGTAAATTTTTACTGAAATTAATAATAAATTAAAAAAATAAATAGAAGGATTACTAGTAAGATGTGTATAAAAGTCCAAAGTGGGAATGGGAGGGAGGTAGGGGAGCTGAGGGTTGGGAGGGAGTGATATCACGGTCACAGAGTTTGTTGGAGAGAGGGAGGCAGTGAAGGAATTAGGAAAGATCCAGTGAAGACTTGAAAAGATAGGATAATAGTGGGCATAAATTAATTGTGAATAATTTCATAAAACACAATACGCCTGGTCCCATTGATGGCTGCGGCGCAGAAACTGCAAGCCAGCTTCCCTAGCCAGGCCCACTATCCCCTCTGGACCTACAGTTTGTCACATGGTAGGGAAGACACCCACTTGCCCCCTCCATTCAGCAAGGTCCTCTGAATGATCTGAAATAGAAACCTGATTGATACACTTCCCTCATAAAAACCTACCAGTGACATCTAAATATCACTGTAGTCAAGCAATTTACCACAAATATGGCTCTCACCACTTTGTCTGGATTATTGCAACAGCCTCCAAGCATTTCTAAAGACAGTTCTTAACCTGTATAAAAACAGAAGCTAGATTATGTCACTTCTCTGCTGCAAACTCTGAGATGACTTCCCATTTCAGGAAAAGCCCCTTCGCCCTGGTCTGCTGGAGTTCATGGTAGCCTGGCCCTTCCTGGCTTCACTCCCAGCCACCCCTGACCTCATCGCTGATGTTTGGGGTCCCAGATACTAAGAACACTTTTGAAGAAACCTGTTCCCACTGTTTCTAGTTGCTAGTATTGTGAATCCCAAATCCAAGCTCAAAATGACACCCCAAATACAGAGACTTCTTAATCGAGAAGCAAACGGTTATATACTCACTTTTAAAGAAGCAAAACTCATGAAAAAGTACAAAGACTCCAGTAGTATATTGTTGGTTACTTGTAAAACATGCAGCAGGACAGTTAAACATTGTGGTAAAAGTAGACACTCTATCATCATTGACAAGCAATCCTAGCATTCCTCAGTCTTCCCTGAAGACACCCCAGAGAAAGACTCCAAGTTCTGCAAACTCAAACCATAAGAGGTTTGGTTCCACAGAGAAGAGTCCAGCATTGATTTTCAGAACACCTACGTCTGGACAGTCAACACCCACTTTCTCTTCTTCCAAGAGTATGAGCAAAATGAAGCAGCAGGTCTCTCAACTAAAATTGTTGCTCAGTCAACAGGAATCCCAGAAGAGTCCAAGGATGGACTTTGGAAATTTCTTGCCTTCTCTGTAAAGGATGGATTCTGGAAATAAACATCTAATGTACTTTCTAAAGCTAAATCAGAAAAACAACATTGTTTTTAAAACTTTTCATTGCTCTTGAAACATAAATACTCAATTCAAGAGTAAACTTTTCTTGGCATCATTTGCTGTTTATGGGAGAAAATACCTAACTGGAATGAATAAAGTCTGCTTAGCACTCATATGAGTATCAGAAATAGGAAAAATACTTGTTTCTGAGAAATGATGAAGATATAAGTAGATGTCGATTGTTATTTTCATATTCCTCTGCCTTAATTTTTATATCATTTCTAAGAAAATGAAGACCTTTTTTGAGAAGGTTTATGAACTTGTGAAGTTTTCTTCTGAGTATCTTCAACCTCATTGCTAATTCAGAAAAAAGAATCAAGTGTGTATAGTCTTAAGTTCCTAGTCATCTAGCTGTGGAACCAGCCCAGTGAGATCTGCCCATTACTCCTGTTTCGAGTACCTGGGACATACTTCATTGTATATGAATTACAGACATTTTTATTTTTCTAAATTCCTTCTATTCCTATAGTAAGTAATTTTGTAGTATAATATTTTGTTTACTCTGGTGAAGATTTATTTCCCAGTCTAAAAATTGTATCAGAACTTGACATAACATTTTAGTTATCTTAATCTTTACTGAAACATGTATATTTTTTAAAAAATGACAAGCTAGAGTTGTATTCAATTATTTAAAAAGATTTTAAAATAAATTATTTAGTTACTTTGAACTGTAGCCTGTTTGACGCCTCTCTTAAATTGTATTTCATTTGGGTTTGGCAAAACAGCACAGATCAAAGTTAATCAGTTCATCTTACATTCTTGTGAAATGAAATTATGCAAATTGGCGACAGCTCCAGAGGTAGACAGCAGGGGTCCCTATTCTAAATGTCTAGGAGTGGCACCTACTTCCTAAACAACATGCCTCTGGAAACTATGAATTTTGAGAAATGACAATAGTTATAGAAAGGTTTCAGGTCTTTTGTTCATAGGGTCTCTATGAGCAACCGGACAGCAATCAACAAGACTAAGCCACAGGCCGAAATGCCTAGGCCTCCCCTTTGCAGTACCAGGGTCAATACCTAGGTCCTAACAGATGCTTGCTTTAGGCTTTTTCCTAAGTTCTTACAAGAAGAATCTTTCAAAGCATCATGCTCTTCAGTGTGATAATCTGAGAAACTTCTCTCCCTGATGACCCGAGGCTCACAGTGACCGATGTTTTCAGAAAGCCTGCTGCTCTCTCCAGCACTAGGCCTCTGCACATCCTTTTCCTTAAGGACTGTACTCCTCCCCAGCCCCACAGTATGGGACCCTATCATGTCCTGCTTCTCACTGCCTTCTCGACGACATGTGGCCTCATTCAGGCTTGGAGCTCTCACCTGTGTGTCCCAGCACCTCGCTTGTTACTTAGCACGGGGCAAGTGTTCTGCACATATTCACTGACTTAGCCCACCTGTTCCACCAGTGAGGTTTAGAAATAAGGTCCTTTCTGGCCAGTGACTGGAGAGGAGAAATTTGTAGGTAGAAAGCTGATCCCATTTCCTTGGTTGCCAGTGAAGATACCATGAATTCTTGATTGTGTCTATACTGTTTGGCAGGTGGTCTCTGGACATATCTAAAGAAAACACTAGGATTCGAGTATAGAGCTAAAAGTGCATCTTAGGAGGAAGCAGGAGTAAATCTCTGTAATTGTGGATTAGGCAGTGATTTTTCAGATGGTACACTAAAAGCACAAGCAACAAAGGAAACCATCAAAAACCAAAAAAATGTTGTGCTTCAATAAAAATCAAGAAAATGAAAAGGACTGCAACCCCTAACTTCCAGCACTGCCCAAGCCCTGCACCCCCACTCCTGCCATAGAACTGTGTCCAGGGATACCACCCCACCACCATCCCACGCCCCCACACTTCTGGCACACCCTGGTGGCCTCACCACAACCCTGCACCACTGGCGGTGCTCCAGGGCCACTAGAAACTCCTTCACGCAGCATAGAGACCTAACAGCAGCTGTGGACAGTAGATTCTGAGTCAGCACACCGCAGATCCAGCCATTGTCTGAAGCTACCAATCGAGCTGCTGTGGGACTGATCTACCACGAGAAAGGCTGATAGGATCCTAATTGGGTTTTCTTGGGCACCGCCGATTGCCTGGGAGGGTGCCCAAGGGTGAGCCCACTAGTGGGAATTTGGCTGAGCTCTCTTGGGGCACGCCAACTGCCCAGGAACGAGTGGGCCAGCGATAACTTGGCTGAACTTTTGTGGACACTGCAGACGAGCCAGAGGTAAGTGGATTGGTGGGAATTTGACTTTGTCTTGTTGAGCCCCTTGGACCCAGGAGATAATTTGGCTGAACTTTTGTGGAGACTGCAGACCAGCCAGAGGCAAGTGGGTTGGTGGGAATTTGACTTTGTCTTGTTGAGTCCCCTTGGACCCAGGAGATAATTTGGCTGAACTTTTGTGGACACTGCAGATCAACCAGAGGCGAGCAGATTGGTGGGAATTTCACTTTGTGTTGTTGAGTCCCCTTGGACCCAGTAGATAATTTAGCTGAACTTTTGTGGACACTGCTGACCAGGCAGAGGCGAGTGGGTTGGTGGGAATTTGACTTTGTCCTGTTAAGTCCCCTTGGACCCAGGAGCCTTCCTGGGCAGGGGCCACTGTGCAAGGGCAACTGTGTGAGCACCAGTGGACAGGGAGCAGTGAATGATAACCACTGAGTGGGAGACAGACAGCTGGAATTCGAATAGGGACCCCAATTGTAAGCACACCCAGACAACTGAGGCCTGAGTGAGGTCCCACAAGTGGTTGACCTGCCCTTGTAATCGCCCCAACCATGTGCATGCCCTTCCCCATTTGGCTCCACACCTGTCTCTACAAGTCTGGTTAATCAACCTGCCTTTAGTCAGGAGCACCTTGTCCTGCCTTACCTACAAGGGGTTACTCTCACAGGCTCTGAACTTACATTTCCCTGGAGTAGGACGTTCAGAGAAAAACACTAGTGGGATAGCTACCCAACTGATCTCTAGAGAATTATCTTCAGATCAAGAACATATCAATGTCTCGAAGAAAGCAAACTGTCCCACACAATACAGAAACACAAAGCAAGATATCAACCCGAAAGGGTGACACAGTATCAATGGATTTCCTGAAGCTAGAAAGTCTGATGGAACTTTCTGACACAGAAGTTAAAAGAACAATGATTGAATATTTTCAATGGATGAAAGGCAAACTTGAAGAATTATAGGATACAACAAGTAAAAACCAGGAGGAACTTTAAAAAAAAGTCCAGAACAATGTAGAGAAAACAAACGTGGCATTAGTGGTACTGGAAAAACAAAAAAACACTATCCAAAATATAAGGTCCAATGTATCAGATGCTGTCAACATGATGGAGGGACACATGAGCAGAGTTGAAAAGATGGAACACAGAACCAGTGAAACAGAGGACAAAATTGTCACCACTGATCTGCTAGAGCAAAAAGCAGACTCAAAAAGGAAGGAAAAAGAAGAAAACCTAAGAATAATGTGGGATACCATCAAGAGAAATAACATGCACATCATTGGAATCCCAGAATAGGAAGAAGCAAATAAAGGCACTGAAAAAGTTGTAGAGGAAAACTTCCCAGGCATAATGAAGAATGAGGGAATATATCTTCAAGAAGCTCAGAGAACACCATATAGACTAGATCCCAAAAGAAAAACATCAAGGCTTATCATAGTTAAATTTCCCAAAACCAAAGATAAGGCGAGAATCTGGAAAGCAGCAAGGGAGAAACAAAGAGTCGCCTATAAGGGAGAACAGATAAGATTAAGTGCCAATTGACCAGCAGAAACCATGCAAGCAAGAAGAGAGTGGAGCAAGAAACTGCACTGCAATCCCAGAGGAACATGGTTCGAATCCACCAGACGCTCTGCCGGAGAAGGAGGCGCAATATCCTCCTGTACCAGTCAGATCTCATTTGACGGTACACGTACACAAAATAAAAAAAAAAAAGAAGAGAGTGGAAGGACATATATCAAACACTCTGTCAACCAAGAATATTGTACCCAGCAAAATTATCCATCAAATATGAAGGAGAGATCAAGATATTCCCAGAAAAGCAGAACCTAAGAGAGTTTGTAAAAACAAGACCAGCATTGCAGGAAAGACTCAGAGATATCCTTCTTACAGAGAAACCACAGAAAGCATCATAGACCAAAGTAACTAGCAACAACACCAAAAAGAGCTCAACACAATGATAGCAATAAGACCTTGCCTCTGAATAAGTACACTGAATGTAAAAGGTTAAAATGCACCACTGAAGAGGAAAAGAGTAGAAGACTGGATAAAAAGCCAAAATCCATCAATATGTTGTCTACAAGAGATACAACTGAAAAATGAAGATAAAGACAGACTAAAAATAAAAGAGTGGGGAAAAATATACCAGGCAGCAACCAGAAAAAAAGCAGGAGTAGCCATATTAATCTCTGATAAAATAAATATCAATGTAAAAACCATGACAAGAACAGGAAGGTCACTACATAATGCTGAGAGGGTCAATAGAACAAGAGGACAGAACAATAATAAATATCTATGCACCAAATGAAAGACCTGCAAAATATATAAAACAAACATTAACAAAACTGAAAAAGGAAATAGTCAACACTACTACAATACTTGGAGACTTCAATACACCCCTCTCAAGAAAAGACAAAACTACCAGAAAGAAACTCAGCAAAGATACTGAAGAATTAAACCACACAATAAAGCAACTTGACCTCACAGATATTCATAGGCTAATACACCCCCAGAAAACACAATATACTTTCTTCTCCAATGTACATGGAACATTCTCCAGAACAGATCACATTCTAGGATACAAGGCAAGCACCAATAAATTAAAAAACATAGAAATAATACAAAGTATCATTTCAGACCATAATGCTTCAAAATTAGAAATTCATAATAGGACGATAAAGGACAAAAAGCATGCATTTGGAAGCTTAACAACTCCTTGCTTGAACACAACTGAGTACAAGAAGAAATAAAAAATGAAATGAAAAAGTTTCTAGAAACAAATAACAATGAAAACACCACTTACCAACACCTCTGGGAAACAGCCAAATCAGAGGTCAATTTACAGAAATAAGAAAACACATCAAAAAGACATCAAAAGGCAAGAAAAATTGACCATTGACTCTTTAATTCAACATCTTCAGCAACTTTAAAGAGAGCATCAAGAAAACTCAACACCCTCTAAAAAACCAGAAATTATAAAAATTAGAGCAGAAATAAATGGAATAGAAAACCGAAAAACAATTGAAACTATCAACAAAACTCAGAGTTGGTTCTTCGAAAAGGTCAATAAAATCGACAAACCATTAGCAAACTCATAAAGGAAAAGAAAGAAAAAGCACAAATAATGTGAACAAGAGATGAATCAGGCAACATCACAACAGAACCAACTAAAATAAAAAGGCTAACATCAGAGTATTATGAAAAATTATAATCAAGGATGCTTTAGGCAGATCCAGAAGTATTAAAAGAAGATGGAAGGAATATACTGAGTCATTGTATAAAAAGGAATTGGCAGATACAGAAAAATTTAATGAAATCACATATGAGCAAGAGTCTATGGTGATGAAGGAAGAAGTTCAAGCTGCTTGAAAGGAAATACCAAAAAATAAGGCCCCAGGAATAGACGGTATACCGATTGACGTATTTCAGCCAACAGATGCTGCCATGGATGTGCTCACCAAGTTGTGCCAAGAAATCTGGAGAACAACCACTTGGCCAACTGACTGGAAGAGACCTATATTTGTTCCCATTCCAAAGAAGGGTGACCCAATGGAGTGTGGAAACTACAGAACAATATTA
>NW_006399928.1:3256199-3257620 GCF_000299155.1 Elephantulus edwardii
ATCTAACATCAGCTACAATATCCCTAGTACCACGACCCCTTCTAAACCCAGCCTAGACTTCTGCCAGTTCTCTGCTGATGTGCTATTTCAGATATTATCCAACGATTTCAGAATAGTGCAAGAAAATTGCAAAATTACTGTGTCTGAGACCAGGGATGACAAAATAGTTTTCAAGTACATGAAGAAAGATCTGTTTTGGTGAGTATCTGGCCTCCATTTTCAGGATACAAAGTAATTTTCCTTAATTTATTACAGCATATTGATGCCCCTGAATTATGGTGCTGACAAAGAGTATTGAATATACCATACACTTCCAAAAGAACACATATGTCTTGGAAGAAGTAAAAGCCAGAGTGTTCTTCAGAAGCAAGGGTGGTAAAATTTCACACACAGTGGGCACATTATTAAGAGGGTTATCAGTCCTTGAAGAAGGAAATCATGATTGGAAAATAAGAGGGACAACAAAGAAGAAGAAGACCTTCAACAAGATGGATTGACAGAAACTGCTACAATGGGCTTAATCGTGATAAACATTGTGAGGATAGAGCAGGATTGGACAAATTTTCAGTATGTTATGCAGAGGGTCACTGTAAATCAGAATCTAGTTAAAACCATGTAACAATAATAACTGTACTTGCCCAGAGAAGTATTAAGTCAAACAAACAAAAGTCCAGAGTAACCTGAAAGTCATCCATTTCTCCTACCTTGTTGAACTCAACTCCTGCTCATAAACAATAGCAGAAAGGATAGACAAGCATCTTTAGAATGTGAAGATTTAGACTTTTTAGTGGTCTAGTGATTAGGAGTTACACTGTCAACTCAAAGGAACATGGTTCAAACTCACCAACTAGTCTGTGAAAGAAAGATGGATAATCCCTCTCTGTGCAATTTACTGTCTCTGAAAAGTCGCTGCACTGCCAGCGATGAGTCAATTTGAATTCTATGATACATAACAACTATGTTTAAAGAAAAGGAGGGAGAAAACTCAGAAGAAAGAAACAGAAGATTTCAAAGGGTGGCTTTAAAAGACACATCAAAGTATTATAACAGAATGTGAATGAGAGCTGGAAAATAAAAAGGGAAGAACTCACTTGGCATTTCTCAAGCTGAAAGAACCGAAAAACAAATTAAAGCCTCGAGTTGCAATACTGAGAGACACTAAGGGCAAAATCTTGAATGATCCAGGAAGCATTCACAATAGTAAGAAAATGAAAATAGCCCAAATGTCCATCAACAAATGAATGGAATGAGAAACTGTGGTTCATTCACACAATAGAATACTTTGCAGGACTCTAGAATAACAATTTTCAGCAAAGTAGCAGAATACAAGATCAACATACAAAAATCAGTTGGCTTTCTCTACAGTGACAAAAAGAATACAGAGCCAGAACTAAGAGAAACAATACCTTTCACAATAGCTA
>NW_006399928.1:3260722-3262366 GCF_000299155.1 Elephantulus edwardii
ATGTAATTCATCATATTAACAAAGCAAAGAACAAGAGCCACATGATCCTATCAATTGATGCAGAAAAGGCCTTTGACAAAATCCAACACCCTTTCCTGATTAAAACACTCAACAAAATAGGATTAGAGGGAAATTTCTTCAACGCAGTAAAAAGTAGTTATGCAAACCCAAGAGTCAACATCATTCTCAATAGAGAGAGGTTAAATGCATTCCCTTTAAGAACAGGAACTAGGCAAGGAAGCCCACTCTCACCTCTCTTATTCAATATTGATTGTATTGAAAGTCTTAGTGATAGCAGTAAGACAAGAAAAGAAAATCAGAGGTACCCAAATTGGCAAAAAGGAGGTAAAATTATTTCTCTATGTAGATGATATGATAGTATACCTAGAAAATCCTAAAGACTCATCAAGAAAGCTACTGGAGGTAGAGTTGACCAATTCAGCAAAGAAGCAGGATATAAAATCAACACAAAAATCAGTTGGATTTCTCTACAGTGACAAAGAAAATACAGAGCCTGAACTAATAAAAACAATACCCTTCACAATAGCGAATCACAAGATTAAATAGTTGAGAGTAAATCTAACAAGATGCATAAAGGATCTATTCAAAGAAAATGACAAAACATTACTAAAAGAAACAAAAAGAGACCTGGAGAAGTGTGAGAATATTCCTTGCTCATGGACAGGAAGACTCAATATTGTGAAAACGGTAGTACTACCAAAGGCAATTTACACATTCAACGCAATCCCAATACAAATACCAATCTCATTCTTCAAGGAGATGGAAAAGGTAATCTCCAGTTGCATTTGGAGTGGAAGAAGCCCCGAATAAGCAAAGCACTCCTTAAAAATAAACAAAAAGTAGGAGGCATCTCACTCCCTGATTTCAAATCCTAATACACTGCCATGGTGGTTAAGACAGCATGGTACTGGTACAATGAGAGACACATAGATCAATGGAATAGAATTGAGGACCCAGAAATCAGCCCATCTACCTATGATTAACTGATTTTTGACAAGGAGATGAAATCAGTTAAGTGGGGAAACAACAGCCTTTTTAACAAATGGTGTTGGCAAAACTGGAAAACTGTCTGCAGAAGACTTGAGCAAGATCCACACCTCACTCCATATACAAAACCCAACTCAAGGTGGATCATGGACCTAGGACTAAGACCAAAGACTATAAACTTCATTAAAGAAAAGCTTGGAAGAACGCTAGAAGTCCTAATCCACAACATAAACAGTCTTCCAAGTAGGCTGAAAAATCTACAAACAGGAGAAGATAAAATAGATGAATGGGATCTACTAAGAATCAAATCCCTATGCACATCCAAAAACTTCTCCAACAGGTTAAAAAGGGAAGTCACAGACTGGGAAAAAGTATTTGGTAATCACATGTCAGATAAAGAACTTATATCTAGAATTTATAAAATACGTAAGCACCACAACAACATAAAGATAAATAATCCAATTTAAAAATGGACACAGGATATGAACAGACACGTCACCAAAGCAGACATTCAGATGGCAAACACACACATGAAGAAATGTTCAAAATCCCTAGCTCTAAGAGAGATGCAAATCAAAACAATTATGAGTTATTAACTCACCCCAATCAGAATAGCAAAATTTAACAGAACAGCAA
>NW_006399928.1:3264474-3268485 GCF_000299155.1 Elephantulus edwardii
GGGAACACTGCATGGTTCAAAATTGGGAAGGGCGTACACCAGGGATGCGTCCTATCTCCATACCTTTTCAACCTGTATGCATAACAGATCATCCGGGAGGCTGGGCTCTATGAGGAGAAATGTGGGGTCAAGATTGGTGGATGATCTATCAAAAACCTGCGTTATGCAGATGACACAACCCTGCTTGCTGACACTGAGGAGGACTTGAAGCACCTGCTGCAGAGGGTCAAGGACTGTAGCCTCCAATATGGATTGAGGCTCAATATCAAGAAGACTAAGATTCTCACCACTGGACCAATTGGATGTATCAGGATGGATGGTGAAGAGATTGAGATTGTTCACAGCTTTAGTTTGCTTGGCTCCACAGTCAACACTCTTGGTGTCAGTAGCCCGGAAATTAAAAGGCGCATTGCCATGGGAACGTCTCCTGTTAGGGACCTCTCCAAAGTACTGAAGAGAAATGTTGTCTGTCTGGAGACTAAGGTGCGTCTGATACAGGCCATGGTCTTTGCAATCACTTGTTATGCATCAGAATGTTGGACAATGACCAAGGAGGACAGAAGGAGAATTGATGCCTTTGAGCTGTGGTGCTGGAGATGAGTATTGAGGGTACCATGGACTGCTCGGAAAACAAACACATTCATCCTTTAAAGGGTTAAACCAGGTTGCTCTTTGGAGGCAAGGATTCTGAGGCTCCGTCTAACATACTTTGGACATGTTGTAAGAAGAGACCAGTCCTTGGAGAAGGACATCATGCTGGTGAGGGTGGAGGGACAGCGCAGGGGGGGAAGGACCTCTATGAGGTGGACTGATTCGGTGACTGGGGTAGTCGGGATGGGAGTGTCAGAGACAATGCGATTGACACAAGACAGAGCAGAGTTTAGGGCTGTTGTACATAGGGTCGCTATGAGTCGCAAGCGACTCGACAGCACATATCAACAACAACAACAACAGTGGAATGTACTTGGGGCAGTAGGAGGAGTGTGGGGGGATTGTGTACCAGGGAGAGAGTGTTTATTTTACTTTTCAAAGAGAGGAGTGAACTGGGGTTGGGGGGAGGGCTGGGTGGGGAGAGAAGTGCAGGAATGAGTGAATGGAAATCCAAAATCTCTGTAAATGCTCATTAAAATTATTTAAAAAATTTAAAAAAAGAAAATGAAAAGACCCACTAAAAGAGAAGATATTTGTACATTATATATTTAATAAGGAAAAGGCCTCTAGAATGATAAAGAACTTGTATCACTGAATAACTAAAAAAAAATGGAGAAAGGATGTGAACAGTTCTCTAAAGAATATATGTAAATGGCCAATAAAAAAAAAAACACACCACAATATATGGGTATGAAACACTACGCAAATAAAGGAATGTGTGAGACACAATATACATGAATGAAACACAATGCATAAGAATTTTTAAAATTTTATTATTACATAAAACAATATAAAACTTGTATACATTATGTTTCATTTTATACACAAACGAATATATGGCAGCTCTGGTGGCCTAGTGACAAGAAGCTGTGCTGCAATCCTTCAAGGCCACCAGCTGCTCCATAGAAGGATGGGCAATCTGCCTCTGAAAACCTGGAGGTTCAGCTATGGGTTGGTTCTGACTCTATATTATACAACAGTAATAACAAACCAATATAAGTTTTAAAAAAAGAAGATAGTTGTTTTGATTTGCATCTCTCTGATAGCTAAGTATTTTGAGCATTTCTTCACGTGTTTGCTTGCCATCTGAAGGTCTTCTCTAGTGACTCCAGCAACAAATGCTGGCGAGGTTGTGGAAAGACTGGAACTCTTTTTCACTCCTGGTGGAAATGTAAAATGATACAATCACTATGGCACTTTCTCAAAATGTTGGAAATAGAAATACCATTTGACCCAGCAACACCACTACTGGGAATATACGCTGAAGAAACCAAAGCCACAACTTAAACAGATGTATGCACACCCATGTTTATCAATGTGTTATTCACAAGCGCAAAGAGATAGAAGCAATCTAAGAGCCCATCAACAAATGAATGGATAGAAAAACTACGGTTCATTCACACAATAGAGTATTACAGAGTACTGAAACATAATGAACTTGTAAAACATTACACAACATGGATGAGCCTGGATGACACTAAACTGAGTGAAATATCTCAGTCATACTAGGAAAATACTGCATAACACTACTATTATAAAACAGGAATGACACGGGAGGTGGGGAGGCAATAGGAAAAGAGTGGATAGATAATGAACACTGCAATGGAATAGATGAGAGGAAGAACGGTCCAAAACGAATACGATTACGTATTATAAGCATGACAGTAATTTGGAACAAGAGGTGCATTAGAAAGTAGATTAGGGGAGGTGATGGAAAGGGGATAGGGAGGAGGAGGTGTGGGTGAACATGCACAAGGAGGAAATGGACCCCGTGATAGCCCTACCTGGGTGAGGGCCTATGTGGTGCACATAAGCGAGCAGAGCACACTTCCTCGCTGATCAAGCTGTTGCAGCACACCCGATAAGCTGTGTGTCCAAAATGGCGCCCAGAAGCTAGGGGCTAGGTGGAGTGAACATGACTTCTGTGATACATGTTCTCTCCTTATTGGCAATGTGCCCACATGTGACTAAAAGTTTAAATACTGCTGTACCCCAAATAAAATTGAGTTGGCCCACTGAGTGCTCCCAGAGGGGTTTTTCTCCATCGCACTCACCCTCCTCAGCGTGTTTCTGTCTTCACCACGGCTTGGAAGATGCAGCAAGGAGGGAAGAAAATGTGCAACAATAAACAAATTTTTAAAAAAATTCAGAAATGTCATATGAACAAGAGCCAGTGATAATGAAGGAAGAAATTCAAGCTGCATTGAAAACACTGGAAAAAGATAAGGTCCCAGTAACTGATGTAATACTAATTGACATGTAAAGCACTGGATGTGGTCACCAGTTTATGCCAGGAAATTTAGAGGCAGCTGCCTGGCTAACTTACTGGAAGAGATTCATATCTGTTCCTATTTCCAAGAAAAGTGACCCAACAGAATGTGGAAATTATCAAACAATATTACTAATATCACATACAAGCAAAATAATGCTGACAATCATTCAAAACTGACTATAATAGTACATTGAGAGAGAACTGCCAGAAGTTCAAGGTGAATTCAGAAGAGGCCATGGCACCAAGGATATCAATATAGATATCAGATGGATCCTGGCTGAAAACAGAGAACACCAGAAGGATGTCTATTTGTGTTTTATTGACCATTCAAAGACATTTGACTACGTGAATAATGGCAAATAATGTCTAACAATGAGACAACTGGGAATCCTAGAACATTTAATTATGTCCGTACAAGACCTGTAACTACAGCAAGAAGCCATTATCTGAACAGAACAAGGGAACATTGCATGGTTTAAAATCCTGAAAGGTGTACAACAGGGTTATATCTTTTGTCCATACCTATTCAATCTATACACTAAACAAATCATTCAAGAAGCTGGACTCTATAAAGAATGTTGGATCAGAACCCGAGGAAGACAAAATAACAACCTGTGTTAAACAGATGACACAACATTGCTTGCTGAAAGTGAAAAGGTCTTCATATGCTTGTTTTGTAGAAAAAAAAAAGACTATAGCCTTCAATATGGATTGCATCTGAACATAAAGACAAAAATCCTCACTAGGGGGCCAATAAACAACATCATGATAGATGGAGAAAAAACTACAACAATTTCATATTGCTTAGATCCACACTTAACATTGTTGGCACCAGCAGTCAGGAAATCAGGAGACATACTACATTGGCCAAGTCTGCTATCAGGGACTTCTCCAAGTTGCTGAAGAGTAGTGATATTAATTTGAAGACTATGACACAACCCTGCTTGCTGAAACTGAGGAGGACCTCATGCACTTGCTGCGAAGGGTGAAGGACTGCAGCCTTCAGTATGGACTAAGGCTCAATGTCAAGAAGACAAAGATTCTCGCCACTGGACCAACTGGCAGCGTCAGGATGGATGATGAAGAGA
>NW_006399928.1:3275790-3280226 GCF_000299155.1 Elephantulus edwardii
GAGAGGATTAAACCAAGCTACTCCTTGGAGGCAAGGATTCTGGGGCTTCGTCTGACATACTTTGGACATGTTACCAGGACGGACGGGTCCTTGGAGAGGGACATCACGCTTGGGAGGGTGGAGGGACAGCGCAGGAGGGGAAGACCCTCTATGAGATGGATCGATTCAGTGACTGGGATAATCGGGATGGGTGTGTCAGCGGCAGTGCGGTTGGCGCAGGACAGAGCAGGGTTTAGGGCTATTGTGCATAGGGTCGCTATGAGTCGCAAACGACTCGATGGCACATAACAACAACAACATTCATTGCAAGCAATTTTTTTGCTTTCCCTTTTTATTTATTCTATAACCCAGTAGTTCTCAAGCAAGGTGTTATTTAGCTTCCACATGAATAGTTTTTAAACTTTTATCGTCTTGTTATTATAATTTCTGGTTTTATGACATTGTGGTGTTATTTTGTATTATTTCAATGTGTTTGAATTTCTTGAGACTCGCTTTGTGTCCTAATAGATGATCAATTCTGGAGAATGTACCATGTGCACTTGAGAGGAAAATTAATTTTGTTTTAGCTGGGTTTATTTCTTCTGCATCTTTGCTGAGTTTCTTTCAAGTTAACCTGTCATTTGTTAAAAGAAGTGTATTATAGTTCTACTACTATTGTGGTGTATCTATTTCTTCAAGTCTGTTAACTACTGTTTTTATGTATTTTGCAGGTCTACCATTTGGTGTATAGATATCAACAAAGGTTATATACTCTTGACCTACTGTATCTTTAATTATTATACACTGTTCTATCGTATCTTTTATGGTTTTCATTCTGAAGACTATTTTATCAGAGATTAGTATTGCCATTCATACTTTCTTATGGATGCCATTTGCTTGGTTTACTTTTCCCACGTTTTAGTCTCAGTTCTTAGATGTGTTTCTTGTAGGCAACATATTGATGAACTTTGATTTTATTATCCATTCTGCTACTCTTTTTCTCTTAATTGGTGCATTTAAGCCCTTCACGTTGTGTGTGTTTATTGACAGGGAAGTTTTAGAATTGCCATTTTATTGTGTTTCTATTGTTGTACTTTCCTTTGCCACCTCTGTGTGAAGACTGTTAGTATTTCTTGTAGTTTCGGTCTTGCTTTCACAAATTCCTTAACTTCCTACTTTTCTGAAAATGATCTAATTTCTCTTTCATATTTGATGGACAGCATTGTTGGGTACAGGATCCTCAGCTAGCAATTTCTTTCAGCCTTCTGTATATGCCATCCCATTACGCCCTTGCTCGCATGGTTTCAGCTGAGAAGTAGGGCTTAATCTAATTGGTTCTTCATTGTATGTGATTTTTCTTCTCATGCTGCTTTTAGTATTCTACAATTATCTTTGATTTTGAAGGATTTGAATACACATCTTGATGGTTTTCTTTTGGAGTCTATTCTGCTTGGAGTTTGCTGAGCTTCTTGAATATGCATTTCTTCCTTTTTCTTAATTTTTATTTTATATTGGCTTGCTTACAAAGTTCATATACATTGTGTTTCACATTAGTCTTTATTCACTTTGTGTTTCATACAATCATTCCCATGTATTATATTTTATAAAATTAATTACCATTGGACCTTGCCCATTATTACCCTGTCTTTTCAAGTCCCCACCAGATCCTTCCCATTTCCTTCACTCCCTCCTTCCACCCACCAAAGTGCACAACCCTATGGCTTCACCCCTCCCAATCTTCATGCCTCTGCTCCCTTCTTCCCCCTTTAGATCCCCATCTTCATTTTTCTTGACAGTTGGAAAATTTTCTATTATCCCTTCCACAATTTTCTCAGTGCTCTCCCCCTCATCCTGCTCTGGAATTCCAACCACACATATGTAGCTCTGGTTGATGTCATCCCACAATTGTAATGTTACGTTCCTCTTCCTTTTGTTTTCTGTCTTTTTCTTGTAAACTCACACTGAGGTTCTTGTTTCTCTCTCACTGATTCTCCATTCCATCTCTTTTATTCTGGGTTGGTTTTTGTTTGTTGGTGTGGTGTTTTTTTTTTGTTTTTTGGGTTTTTTTTCTGTTCCTTTAACATGTTGAAAATTTCTGCAAATTCACTCTTGATATTCTGGATTGTATTTCCATGCTTCCTGTTGTTTCTGATAATATGTTGGTTGTACCCTAATGTGTAATGATTTTTATTATTTCATGTTGCTCTTTACTTATAGTTTCAATTATTTCTTTCATCCTTTCTAACTTCTTCTGTACCAGTTCATGAAACTCCACATCAGTGTATTTCTTCTGCTTTTCTGTCTCTGGAGTATTCATTGGGGTCACAACCTGCTCTGCTATTTTAGGCGAAGGCTTGTTTCGCTTTGTCATAATGTTTGAACTTGCCTGCTGCTCCTGCTTGGACACTGTGTGAAGTTCTTCTTGATATGTGTGAGGCAGTTTCTGTTATGTCTGTATAGGTAGTTGTCAGTTTCTTGTCTTTACGGTGCTATTGATAGATTTAAAAATTGTAAGTGTTGTCGTCCATTCAGTTTCCCAGTGGTAGTCTTCTCTATTGGTTATTTGTCAGAAACTCTGTTCCCCTTTTTCTGTGACAAGCTTCTGATATGGCTGTCTTTGGAGAGACATGGAGCTGAGGTCTCCCCTTTTGCTTAACTGTGCTGGCTCACTTCTCTGTTTTGTCTTATAGTTTGATGGGAGAAGTGATTTTCCCCAAGGAGTAGGCAAAGTCCCCAGAGTGCTGCCAAGGATAATTTCTACCCACATCTTGGTACTAGTAGAGGACCTGTGATTTCTCCTGTGGCTGGCTGAGCAGAGCTGCCTCCACTTGAGCAAACAAAGTTCATGGGGGGTTGACAAAGTCCCCAGAATGTTGCTTGGGACAATTTCCACTCCAAGTCTCAGTGCTAGTCATGTGCCTTCATCCTCTCCTATGGCTGGATCAGGATATCAATTCTTTAGTCACTCTTATTCACGGTCCAACTTTTAGATGCATAGGAAAAGACTGAAAATACCTTGGCTTGGAGCAAGTGCAACTTAGTCATTGCTCCTTATCACATTGGTTCTTAACAGCAGACTATCCCAGTGCAATAACATCTTTTGATTTCTTGACTGTTGTTACCATTAAGTGTTGACTGTGGATTCAAGTAAAATGAAATTGTCAACAACTTTAATTTTCCTCTATCAAGATGTTGCTTATTGGTCCAAAGGTAAGGATTTTGTGGTTTTGATTTTGAGATGTAACTCATATTAAATGATATAGTCTGATCTTCTTCAACAGATGATACAAGTTCTCTTCACTTTCGTCAAGCAAGGTTGTTTCATCTGCATAACATAGGTCATTGATGAGTTTTCCTCCATTCTTGTTATCACACTCTTCTTCATATAGTCCAACTTCTCAAATTATTTGCTCAGATTGAATAGTTGTTGTTGTTGTTGTTATGTGCTCTCGAGTCGTTTGCGACAGTGATATACAATCCTGACACATACCTTTCCCAATTTTAAATCATGCCATATTTTCTTGTTCAGATAATAGTTATCCCTGTTTGGACAACAGTTTCTTAGTCTATGTATACGTTTCAAATGAACACAATTAAGTGTTCTGGGTTTTCCATTCTTCTCAATGTTAGCCATAAATTGTTATCATTCATAGTCTTATGTCTTTGCATTTTCAATAAAACACTGACAGACATCCTTCAGGTATCTCTTCTTTCAGTCAAGAATCATCTGAGATCAACAATGGTATCCCTTGTGCCATAGCCTCTTCTGAATCCAGCTTCAATTTCTGGCAGTTCCCTGTCAGTATACTGTCACAGCCATTTTGGTTAATTGTCAGTAAGATTTTTACAAGCACATGATAATAATATTGTTCAACAATGTGCACATTCTGTTGGATCACCATTTTGGGGAATAGGAACAAATAAAGCTCTCTTTCAGTCAGTTGGCCAGGTAATTGGCTTCGAAATTTCTTGGCATGGATTAGTGAGCATCTAGCTACTGAAATATGTCAATTCAAATCCCACCACTTCCTGTTGTTGTTATGTACCATTGAGTTACCCTATGTACAACACCCTGACCTGCCCTCTCTTGACTTCAATCTCACTGACTCTGACACACCTAACACCATGCCCTAGTTATGTTGTCAATCCATTTCATTCAGGGTCTTCCTCTCTTTCACTGTTTCTCCACCCTTCTAAACATAATGTTCTTCTCCAAGGACTGGTCCCTCCTGGCCATATATCCCAAAGTACGTGAAATTGAGCTTCAAAATCCTTGCCTCCAAGGAGAAACTTGATCTCACCCTCACCAACACAGACCCATTTGTTCTTCTGGTGGCCTATTGCTGTTGTTGTTATGTGCCGTCGAGTCGTCTGCGACTCATAGCGACCCTATGTACAACAGCCCTAAACCCTGCTCTATCCTGTGCCAATCGCATTGCCTCTGACACACCCATCCC
>NW_006399928.1:3280326-3284920 GCF_000299155.1 Elephantulus edwardii
CTATGAGATGGATTGATTCAGTGACTGGGGTAATCGGGATGGGTGTGTCAGAGGCGGTGCGGTTGGCGCAG
The DNA here is from genome assembly GCF_000299155.1 of Elephantulus edwardii. Taxonomy (NCBI): domain Eukaryota; kingdom Metazoa; phylum Chordata; class Mammalia; order Macroscelidea; family Macroscelididae; genus Elephantulus; species Elephantulus edwardii. Next base: position 3,280,398 of record NW_006399928.1, read on the forward strand.
GATAGAGCAGGGTTTAGGGCTGCTGTGCATAGGGTCGCTATGAGTCGGAAACGACTTGACGGCACATAACAACAACAACAACAAGGTGCACTTCATTCAGGCCATGGTCTTTTCAATCACTTCCGATGTATATGAAAACCGGACAATAAATAAAGATAACAAAAGAAGAATTGATGTCTTTGAGCTGTAATCTTAGAGTACTAAGAATCTCATGGACTACCAAAAGAATAAACAGATATGTCTGGAAGAAAGTGTACTCAGAGAGCGTCTTAGAGGCAAAGATGACAAGGCTTTGCCTCAAATTCTTTGGGCATGTTGCTAAGATAGGCTATCCCTTAAAGAGGAACATCATGCTTTGAAATGTGGAGAGTCAACAAAAGAGAAAACCCTTGTGATAGACTGACACAATGAATGCAGGAAGGAGCTCAAGTATGTCAGAGATGATGAGGATGGCATAGGATAAGAGAGAGTTCAGATCTGTTATTCATAGGGTCACGATGAGTTATATTCAACAGCATCCAACATTCCCCAAGCCCCAGTGTTAAGCTGAATCCCTTCTGGCTTTTGGTGGTGATGTTGTTAGCTGCTCTCTGTAGAGCTGTTTTCAATCGGTGACCTTACATGGTAGAGAAGTTCCCCATATGATTTTCTAGTCTATAATCATTATGGAAGAATACTGGGTCCTTCTCCCACAGAGTTACTGAGCAGATCTAAACTGCCAAACATAAGGTTAGCCATCAAGAATTTACCTTGTGCTACAAACTGGGTTTAGAAGAGGCCGTGGCACTAGAGACATTATCACCAATGTCAGATGGATCTTGGCAGAAAACAAAGAGTACCCAAGAGAGATGTCTGTGTTTTGACTGTGCAAAGGCATTTGACTATGTGGATCACAACAAATTGTGGCTAACCTTGAGGAAAATGGGAACCCCGGAATACTTGATTGTGCTTATGCGAAACCTATACTTGAACCAGGAAGCAGTCCTCAGAATGGAGCAAGGAAACACCGCATGGTACAAAATCAGTAAAGGAGTGCATCAGGGATCCATCCTGTTTCCACAACTTTCAGTCTATATGCAGAACAGATAATTCGGTAAGCTGGGCTTTATGAGGAAGAATGTGGCATCAGGATTGGAGGAAGACTCAACAGCCTGTGATATGCAGATGATACTATCCTGCTTGCTGAAACTGGAGGACCTAAAGTGTTTGCTGCAGAAGGTTAAGGACTATAGTCTTCAATAAGGATTAAAGCTCACCATCAAGAAAACAAAGATTCTCACCACTGGGCCAACTGGGAGCACCATGATAGATGGAGAAGAGATTGAGATTGTTAACAATTACAGCTTGCTTGGCTCCACATTGAACACTCTTGCACCAGCAGTCAGGAAGTCAAAAAAATGAATTGCACTGGCAAAATCTGCTGTCAGGAACCTTTCCAGAGTACTAAAAAACAACGATGTCAGTCTAGAGACTAAGGTGTACCTGATTCAGGCCATGGTCTTTGCAATTACAGAGAGCTGGACATTGACTAAGGATGACTGGAGAAGAATCACTGCCTTTGAGTTGTGGTACTGGAGAAGAGTCTTGAATATACCACAGACCACCAAGAAAACAAACAGGTCTATTTTGGAAAGTCTGAAATCAAGAAGTTCCATCTCCCATACTTTGGACATGCAGATAGGAGCCGGTCATGCTCGGAAAGGTGGAGGGACACTGCAGGAGAGAAGACCCCAGATGATATGAATTGATACAGTAACAAGGGCAATGGGGATAGATGTGTTGGAATCGGGAAGCCTGGCTCAAGACAGGGCAGGCTTCAGAGATGCTGGACATAGGGTCATTAAGAGTTGCAACTGACTCGATGGCACATAACAACAACAACAACAACATATGAGACACAACCTTGTTTGCTAATACAGAGGCAGTAATGAGGACAGATGTGTTAGAGACAGTGAAACTGGCTCAGGATAGGGCAGGGTTCAGAGCTATTGTGCATAGGGTTGCTATGAGGCCATAGTGAACTTAATGGCAAGTAACAATATACTGGTAAAATTAGTTAGAGTGAGTTAGGTGCAAACATCAAGATGTGTTAACATGAATTCTCTGCTTTTTTTTCAAGGATTCAGTTACTATGTTAAAATGTCTAACCTGATTGCAAAGAGAAGAACTTTTTTTTAGCCTACCCAATTAGGTGAGTCTGAATCAATTTTGTGACTAGCATTTTCTTGTCTTGAACTCTAAGATCTATTTAAAAAATATAATCCTACTTTACTTTTAGTATCAACAACATGAGGCCCAGTTCTTAGCACAGGGCTCAACACTCAAGACAAGCAACTCCTAGATTATGAGCATGGCATTCTGATTTCCAAATGTCCAACTTATGGACTCTTTTAATGTAAGGAGACTTTGCCCTCTCTCTGAAAAGTAACCCCTTAACATACTGCTTTCAAGTGAGTTTGACTCTGCAACCAATATGCCTATGTCATTACTGGGTGCCTTGGCTGTTGTGTTCTTAGGTGCCATTGAGTCAACCATGCCTTAAAATAACCCTATGAATAACATATAATAACCTTATCCTATTATGCATCATCCTATCTGATACATCTGAGCCCATTAGTCACTGTGTGAGTCCATCTTGTTGAGGGTCTTCCTTTTGATGACCCTCCACCCTTTCCAGCATGTCTTTTGAAAGACTGGTCCCTACCAGCAACATGCCCAATGTTTGTGAGAACCTTCATTGCCTCTAAAACCACCCCAGTCGCACTTTCTCCAAGACAGACTTGCTTATTATTTTGGCAGTCTATGATATATTAAAATACTCTTCTCCAATACTACACCTAAAAGGCGTCAATTCTTCTGTCACCCTTATTCTTGTGGTTGGTTGTTATAAATGGTATTGCTTTTCTACTTTCTCTTTTCTTGCTCTAGAGAAATCCAACTGATTTCTGTATTTTGATCTTGTATCCTGCCACTCTACCAAACTGGTCTATGAGGTCTAGTAAGTTTTTTGTTGAATCTTTAGGGTTTTCTGTGCACACTACCAAATCACCTGCATATAGTAATAGTTTTATCACCTCTTTGCCAATCAATTGTAATGCTTCTTATTTCCTTCTCATCTTATTAATTAGAAGTGGGCACACTTGCTGCGGCCCTATTTGCAAGGGAAATGTCTCCTTCCATTGATAATGATGATGGTTCTTAGTTTTTCTTATACAATTTTCACTATGTTGAGGAAATTTCCTTTCATACTATTTTTTTAGTGTTTAAACCAGGAAGGGATCTTGAATTTTGTTAAAAGCCTTCTCTGTATCTATTGATAGTCATTTGGTTCTTGTTCTTTGTTTTGTTGATGTGAAGAATTACATTAATTAATGTTTTTATGTTTAATCATCCCTGCATACCTGTTATGAATCTCACTTGGTCACACTGATTATTTTTTAATAAACTGTTAAATTCTACTGGCCAGGATTTTCTTAAGGATCTATGCCCATAAAAGATACGGGTCTATAGTTTTCTTTTGGGTATCTTTGCCTGGTTTTGCTATTAGGGTTATGCTTGCCTCTTAGAATGACTTTGGGAGTTCCTTCTTTTTAAAATAGTTTAAGAATTGATGATAGTTCTTCTCTAACTGGTAGAATTCACCCATGAAGCCATCTGGGGCAGGACTTTTGTTAGTTTGTTTTGTTTTACTTAATTTTTTGTGTGTGTGTGTGTGTGTGTACCGTCAAATCAGATCTGACTGGTATAGGAGATTGTCCTTCCTTCTCCAGCAAAGTATCTGGTGGATTTTAACCAGGTACCTCTGGGATTGCAGTGCAGCTTCTTGCCACTAGGGCAACAGAGCTCACTTTTTTTTTTTTAAAGAGAGTCTTTTTACAACCTGCTCAATTTCTTCCTTCGTGATGCCTCTGTTCAAGTCTGTGTCAATTTGGGTAGGATGTGATTTGTTCATTTCCTCTAGGGTTTCAAATTTGTCAAAGTATAGCTTTCCATAATATTCTTCTCCTTATCATTTTCGTTCTGTTGTAATGTCACCTCTTTAATTTCTTATTCAAGCTGTGCCTTTCTTTTCTTTTGGTAATAGTGTCAGTGTCTTGTCTATTTTATTTGCCCTTTCAAAGAACCAGCCCCTGGTTTTGTTGATGGTTTCTATTGCTTATCTGTCTTCTATCTCATTGATTTGGGTCTTTGTCCTTCTGGTTTACTTTCTCTTAAACACTGTGGTATTAGCTTGGGTTTGGGTTCTGGTTTGGGTTCCCTCTCCCCCTATTTTCTGGAGTAGTTTCTTTTACTCTTTGTTCCGTTATTGCTATGAACTGCCTCACAGGATTGCCTCTGCTCTAGCACAGAGGTTTTGATATGGTACACAGAAAAACCAGCAGGAGAACGTGCTCCTGGGCGGAAGGGAAGCCGGGAAGCTGCACACTGGGGAAAGTCACCTTGGATAATAGCAAAGAAGCATCTTTCAGATACACAGAAAAACCGGCGGGCCCTCGGGCCAGAAAGGAAAACATAATCTACAC
>NW_006399928.1:3291597-3293595 GCF_000299155.1 Elephantulus edwardii
AGTCACTGAATCAATCCACCTCATAGAGGGTCTTCCCCTCCTGCACTGTCCCTCCACTCTACCCAGCATGATGTCCCTCTCCAAAGACCTGACACTCCTTGCAGCATGTCCAAAGTATGTCAGACAAAGCCTATAGTATGCTCAAAACTCTTCTCCAGCACCACAACTCAAAGGCATTGATTCTTTTTTCATCCTTAGTCATTATATAGCTCTCTGAGGCATAGAAAGTAACTGCAAAGACCATGACCTGGATCAGGGGCACCTTAGTCGCTAGACTGATATCATAATTCTTTAGCACTTTGGAGAGGTCCCTGACAGAAAACTTCCCCAATGCAATTCGTCTTTTGATTTCTTGACTGCTGGTGCCAAGACTGTAGACTGTGGAGACAAGTCAATGCCTTTGGATAGCTTGAACAATATCACTAATATCACATGCAATTCAAATCCTGATGAAGATTATTAAAAAATGGCTGGGAAAGTGCATTGAACAAGAACTACCAGAAATTAAAGGTGGATTTAGAAGAGATATCATTGGCACCAAGGATACCATTAGTCATGTCAAACATATCTTGGCTGAATGTAGAGAATACTAGAAGGATGTCTGTGTTTTTTTGACTATGCAAAAGCATACGATTGTTTGGATCATAACAAACTATGGCTAACATTAAGAAGAACTGGAATCCGAGAACACTTAACTATGCTCATGAAAAACCTATACCTAGATCAAAAAGTTGTTGTCTAAATAGAGAAAGGATTTAAAATCTAGAAAGGTGTGCATCAGGACTATGTCCTTTCTCCATATCTATTCAACGTACACTGAGCAAATCATTTAAGTAGATGGACAACTTGAAGAAGAATGTAGCATCAGGATCGGAGTAAGATTCATCAACAACCTGCATTATACATATGGCATAAGCTTGCTTGGGAGGAGGACTTGAAGTACAGATAAAAGAGCACAGTCTTCAATATAGATCCCATCAGGAAAATAAAAATCTTCACCATTCGGCAAATATACAACATGATAGATGGAGAAAAGATTTAAACTGTCAACAATTTCACCTTAATTGGTTGGATCCACAATCAACACCCCTGGAACTAGCAGTCAAGAAATGAAAAGAGGGAAAAGTCTGCTGTCAGAGACCATTCCAAGGTGTTAAGGAGTAACAATGCCAGTTTAAAGACTAAGGTGAACCTGATCCAAGCTTTTCAATTACTTGCTATGCATTTGAAAAATGGACAATAACTAAGGATGACAGAAAAAGAATTAATGCCTTTGAGTTGTGGTGTAGGAGAAGAGTACTAAATACTCCATGGATGGTCAAGAGAACAAATAAATATATCCCAGAGAAAGTGCAAGCAAGGTGCTCCTTAGAGACAAAGATGGTGAAGCTTCATCTTACTTATTTTGTACTGGTTGTTAGGAAGGGCTGATCCTTGGAAAAAGACATCATGCTTCGAAAGGTGGAAGGTCAGTGAAAGAGGAAGCCCTCAACAAGATGGATTGACACAGTAACTGTAACAATGGCCTCGAGCATATCAAATGTTGAGGATGGCACAGGTTAAGATAAAACTCAGATATGCTATTTATAGGGTTGCTATGAGTTGACTCAATGGCACCTATCAACAACATTCCTAAACTACTAGAATCTTTTCAATCTCAAATCAAACGTTACTATTCCACTTAAACTCAAATATCACTGTTAAGTCAGCTTAATTTCCTAATGTTTTGACCACATAACTTTGTACATTTTCTGTTTTGATATATATGATTAAAACTAACTTTGATTTCCTAAAGAAACTCACATCATATAGGAACTTATTTTAACATGTTGATCAAATGAAAACATTCATCCATTGTTGTTGCAACTCATAGCGACCCTATGCACAACAGCCCTAAACCCTGCTCTATCCTGTGCCAATCGCACTGCCTCTGACACACCCATCCCGATTACCCCAGTCACCTAATCAATCCATCTCATAGAGGGTCTTCCCCTCCTG
>NW_006399928.1:3293695-3312263 GCF_000299155.1 Elephantulus edwardii
CTCTCCTTGCAACATGTCCAAAGTATGTCAGACGAAGCCCCAGAATCTTTGCCTCCAAGGAGTAGCCTGGTTTAACCCTCTCTAGGATGAATCTGTTTGTTTTCTTGGCAGTCCATGGAACATTCAACATTCTTCTCCAACACCACAGCTCAAAGGCGTCAATTCTCCTTCTGTCCTCCCTAGTCATTGTCCAGCTCTCTGATGCATAATAAGTGACTGCAAAGACCATGGTCTGTATCAGGCGCACCTTTGCCTCCAAAGAGACACTGTTGCTCTTGAGTACTTTAGAGAGGTCCCTAACAGCAGACTTTCCCATTGCAATACATTAAAGTAGTGATTTCACTCACCTTTCTACCTATTTCAAGTCTATTTAGGGGAAGACACACACAACTGACCCCCAAAATGTCAACTTAACTAAAAAGTCTCTGAAAGAAAATACTATGTACATTTGTGATGGTGGTGTTTGAACTTGTTGAGGACATGACCATGTGTGTATGTGTAAACACCAGAGTGCTCTTTGAGGGCAGGATGGTTAAACTTCATCTCTTATACTTTGGGCATGTTGATAGGAGGGTTAGTCCTTGGAAAAAGACATTATGCTTGGAAAGGTGGAGGGTCAGAGGAAAACCTTCAACAAAATGTACTAGCACAGCAACTTATCAATGAGCTCAAGTATATCAGATATGATGGAGGATGGCACAGGATAGGGCAAAATTCAGATCTGTTTTTCACAGGGTGGCTATGAGTTGTAGTCAACTTGATGGCACTGGGCAACAACAACCCCCCCACACACACACTCTAAGCCAAACTAAAAAAAACTAAACCCACTGTCATTGAGTTAATTACAACTACTAGTGAGTCTTCTTTGGATTTTCAAAGCCTGTTATAATGGGAGCACACTGACCCATTTTTTCTCCTGAGAAGAAGCTGGCAGATTCAAACTGCCGACTTTCAGTTAGTAATCCAACATATAATACACTATACTAGAGTTCCTAATATTCTAGAGCTGGACAATGATTAAGGATGACAGAAGAATTATTGATGCCTTTGAGTTGTGGTGCTGAAAAAGAGTATTGAACATACCAAGGACTGCCAAGAGAACAGGTCTGTCCTGGAGAGGTTGCTCCTTGGAGGCAAGGATTTTGAAACTCTGTCTCACATACTTTGGTCATGTTGCCAGGAGGGACTACTTCTTGGAAAAGAACATCATGCTTTGAAGGGTTGGGTGTCAGTGCAAGAGAGGAGAATCCTGAATGAGATGGATTGACATAGTGACTATAGCAATGGGGGCAGGTGTGGCAGAGACAGTGAGATTGGCTCAAGATGGGGCATTTTGAAACACTGTCTCACATACTTTGGTCATGTTGCCAGGAGGGACTACTTCTTGGAAAAGAACATCATGCTTTGAAGGGTTGGGTGTCAGTGCAGGAGAGGAGAATCCTGAATGAGATGGATTGACATAGTGACTATAGCAATGGGGGAAGGTGTGGCAGAGACAGTGAAATTGGCTCAAGATAGGGCATTTTGAAACACTGTCTCACATACTTTGGGCATGTTGCCAGGAGGGACCAGTGCTTAGAAAAGAACCTCAGGGAAGCTCTGGTGGCCTTGTGGCAAGAAAGCTGCACTGCAATCCCAGAGGCACACGGTTCGAATCCACCAGATGCAATTTCCTCCTGTACCAGTCAGATCTGATTAGATGATAAACACACAAAAAAATAATAAAAAAAAAAGAAAAGAACCTCATGCTTGGAAGGGTTGGGTGTCAGTGCAGGAGAGGAAAACCCTGGATGAGATGGACTGACATTGTGACTGTAGCAATGGGGACAGGTATGTCAAGGAAAATGAGATTGGGTCAAGACAGGGCAGGGCTCATAGTTATTGTTCATAGGGTCACTATATGTCAGAGTACTTGGTGGCACATAACAACAACACAGACTATGGTCTGCTCAAATTGGTAAAAGCCCGTAAGATTAAAAACCAAATCTGTTAAATCTGATCCAAATAGATTTAATAGGTGTTGAGTCTACTGCCACTCTTGCAAGCAGACACACTGTTTCTGTAACAATGTCAGTTGCAAGGAGAACAGGTAAATATTGCTACAGGAAGCTAAGACTGCATTTTTTATATTTAAATGCAAACTTAATTTTACCTCAGGACAGTGGCCATGTTATACAATTTCTTTACAATATCTAGTGTATCTCAGACACTAGAAAATACTTAAATTACAACTTAAACAGGAAAACAGAGGTTTGCTTCACAGTGGTTTAATATGAACAGAAGTTGAATATGACATTGTCTGACAGGAGAATGAACAATTTTCTGGAGGGGATAAAAGGCCCAAATCAGGATATACACACAGCAGAAATAGTACCTCAGACTCTCAGTACTTATATACAATGATAGAAGTAATCTTAAAAAATAAAATTAAAATCTGATAACAGAGGATACAAATTTAAAAGTGGTATAAAATCGGAAAAAGGAGTAGAGTTTCTCTGTATGGGCTGCTATCCTCTGGCATAGGCACAGGAGCTAAAGAGTTGAGCTGTCTCAGAGAACTTTTAAAATTTAGATAGGCTCCAAAGCCCATGTTTAAATTCATTCCTAATTCCTCAGTTCATGGTCATGTAAGAGGCAATTTTATCCCAAAGGCCTTGTATAGTCAGCTTTCATATACTTGGGCTATGCATCCACAAATTCAACAAATTACATGTCAAAAATACTGGTGGGGTAAAAGAGCAATTAAGTGATCTTTAAGTGAACTAAAAAGGCTCAGAGGGAGCAGTATGTGCTATTTACATATCATTTAATTGTATTATGTATTATACATAATCTAGAAATGACTTAAAAGTATACAGGAAAATATGCATAGTTTATACGCAAATACTAAGACATTTTAAATGAAAGTCAGGAAAGTTTCTAACCGCAAAAAGGTGTTTCAGCCCCTAAGTTTAGAAAATTCACACTCAGTAGCAATCCTTAGCTCAACTTTTGTAGAGAATGCTGGGGTTCCACAGGAAATAAATGCAGGCAGCTCAATAACCTATGATCAAACTGGAGGAAGCTCATGCCTTTGAGCTACACTCAACAGCTCAAAGTGCTTAAGAGAAGTCAGATACTGTGATTTGGTCATCTGCTTCTGCCCCATGATAGCAGTTAATGAGATGGAAAGAAAAGGGAGGAGAACAAAGGGAGTAGTGATGCCCTTCTCTGCCACTGAGAGGTACTTTGAAAGGTATTTACTCTCACCCTAGAGGAAGTTACTTGGCAATGGTGAGTTATTCTTACTCCTCAAACCATCAAACCCACACATCTAACCCACAGAGTCCCAAGAGCTCAGGATGAGAGAACTGCTGGTCCACTCAGCTTTACCTGTAAGAATTGGTAGCCAGAGTCGAGAGCAACAAAGTGAGAGGGCTCAGGTAACAAGAGCCACCTTATTACTCTATGGTTTCATTCTAGCCCTAAAGCAGTCATGATGTGTCAAAAAAACCCAGACATCCTGCACCCCACAAAAGACTGCTTAGATTGTAGGGGGACTGCTATTATGAAATGCAACAAGGGCAAAGGAAATGCTTTTTAAAAAACTAGGAATGCAACAAGGGTAAAATAAATTTTTAAGCAAACTGAGAATTTGCATGGGCAAAAGTTGGAGGATAGATAATATATATAACAACAACAAAATGATAGCCTTGGAAATCTTATGGGGAGGTTCTACTCATATAGTTGCTATGAGTCAGAATTGACTCAATAGCAATGGGCTTGGGGTTTAGGAGGAAGAGTTTGTTTTTAACTGGCAAGAATAATTCCATCACCGAAATTTAGAAAAACAAAATGAAGAAAACATTAATTTTTTAATATTAAGCCAATGTTAAGTTTGAAAAAAATAAAACTAGGGAGCTGGTCTAGAGAAACCAAGAAAAGCTTTTCAGTCTATTCCATCATCCCAAAAAGGACAAGATACATGCAAGTAGGAAAGTCAGGTTTGGAGGGTTTTTTTGCCCCCTGTTCAGTGTTCTTGGTTAAACCTAAGAGTAGAACAATCCCCTGGACTAGCAGCATCAGTATATATCCAATACCTCACCATAAAACCCTTCCACCTTTACTACCAATGATAGCTTTGGAAATGTAAATGCCCAAGAAATTGCTTTCTAGTGCAATCCTCTCCACCCTACCATCACTCAGACCCCAAACAAAGAGCATGTCCCACCTCTCCTCACAGAAGAGCAAACTATCAGAGTTCCCATGGTATAGTCAGGTACCAAGGAACACAATGTTAGATCGTCTACCAAGTCAAGGGATATACAGCCAACTTTAGATGAAGAAAGAGAGAGGCTTAGTGTAAAACTCAATGTCACTTCAGCAGGAAGGCAGAAGATCAGTGATGAGAGGGGTTCCTACTGGCGCACCTTCCCAGGGACGTAATTCCTGTCAATGGCCTCCTCCTGCAGGAACATGTGTAGGCAGCGTTCGTTCTGAGCTAGTGGGTGCCCAGCAATTCTATAAAGAAATCAAGATGGATACAATTAGTATTTGGGATCAAAGAGAATTAGTAGGTGGATAAGGGTGCAGACAGGGAGGAACTATCAGACCTGATAGTTGAGCCAGTGGAGAACAGCAGTAGGACACCAAGAGAACTGTAATATTGCAGAGGGGAGGGGATATAGTGAAACACGATAAAGTGCTTTTTTAGATCCAAGGTACAGATCAGAATTCCCCTCAAACAGATAGTTTTACTGCCAAATCAGGTCACAACACATCAGCATCACATAATAGTACTTATCAAAGAAAAATAAACAAAACTTCTAAAAAAGACCATGATAGCAAAAGTACAAAAGGCAAAAGCCCAGGAACTGCACTTACTTGTTTATAAACTGTTCAAGGCCCTGCCTCCTTTCTTCAATGAAGGACTCCTCAAAGATCCCTTCGTCTCCTCGGAAAGGAAGCTGCCGCTTCAATGCTTTCCCTGGTAGTGGTGGAACTACAATCTACAGGAGCGCAGAGTATCAGCCAAATGACAGAGGAGCAGAGAAAGAATGAGATCAGATGGTAAAGCACCAAATACCTTATTTCCTGTTAGGCAAAAGACCCACCTTGTCCCTAAAAACTAAAACTTTAAGTAAGAAGGACGATCACAAGTAAAAACTAAGATCATATGCATAGCCAGGTCAGTAATAAATCCAACTCATCTTTGTGAGTTTATCATCAACAATACCAGCTCAGAAAAAAGAAAATAAACTCCAAATATGCCTTACTTTCTTTATAATGTCGTTATGTGCCATTGAGTCATGACTCTATCAACAATAGATCTGAACCCTGTCCTATCCTGCATCATCCTCACCATCTTTGACATACTTGAGCTGATTGTTGTAGTCACTGTGTCAATCCATCTCATTAAGGGTCTTCCTCTCTTTTGTTGACCTTCCTCATTTCCAAGCATGATGTCTCTTTCCAAGGAATAGCCGCCCCCAACAACATGCCCAAAGTATGTGAGACAAAGAGGTTTCACCATCCTTGAATCTAAGGAACACTCTGGCTGTACTTTCTCCAAGGCATATATATATTTTTTTGACAGTCCATGGGATATTTAGCACTCTTCTCTAACATCACAAATCACGGGTATCGAGTCTTCGTCATCCTAATTCACTGTCCAGATCTCTGATATGTAACAAGTGACTGGAAAAACCATGACTTGAAGTAGGTACATCTTAGTCTCTAAATTTACATTACTGCTCTTCAGGACTTTGGAGAGGCACCTGATTTGCCCAGTGCTATATATCTCCTGCTGGTACCAAGAGTGTTGATTGTGGATCCAAGTAAAATGAAATTGTTGACAATTTTAATCTGTTCTCCATCTATCATGAAATTGTCTATTGGCTCAGTGGTGAGGATTTTAGTTTTTTTTATGTTGACATGTAATCCATATTGAAAGCTATAGTCCTTGATATTCTGCAGCAAGCCTCTCAAGTGCTCCTTGCTTTCGCAAGCAAGGTTGTGTCATTTGCATAACTCGGATTATTGATGCATCTTCCTCTAATCCTCATGCCACACTCCTGTTCATAAAGTCCAGCTTCTCAAATGACTTACTCGGTATACAGATTGAATAGGAACAGGGAAAGTATACGGCCCTGATGCACACCTATCTTGATCTTAAACTATGTAGTGTTCCCTTGCTATGTTTAGACAACAGCTTCCTGGTCTAGATTTCATATAAGCATAATTAAGTGTTCTAGAATTCCCATTCTTCTCAATCTTAGCTGTAGTTTGTTATGATCCACACAGTCATATGTCTTCTTTTCTTAACAATACTATCTAAGAAAATAATTATTAAAAAAGTATTCTTAGAGAAAACTGAACAGTAGGAGAAAATAAATTGCTTCTATTTAGCAAAAAAAAATATTCTTAACAATACCATCCAAGGATTAAGATATCTCTTTCCTGATAGTGTGACTTTTTAGCATGTACAGGAATTATGCTTTATTACTTTACTAGCCACTAAGACAAGTTTTATACATACATGTTATATATTAAGAGAAAGAGAGTGGGGAAGGGAGAAAGAGAGATTTATATCTTCCCTCCCCCAATTTGTCCTGAATGTACCACTTTCAAGATCCAAAAGGTATTCCTAGGATGTAATATACTGGAATTTGGTAGATAAGAGAGTTGTTATTGTTGTTAAGTGCCGTGACTCATAGATGACTCATAGTGACCCTATGAATGAAAGAACACTTGTATAACTTTCATCGTTTCTCCAGGTTCATAGAGTTTCCGGAGGCAAGCTATTTCAGAAGTGGATGCCACTCCTGCTTCCAAAGATAAGAGAGTAATCACTCTATTTATTACCCAATTAAAAATTTGTAGATTTTTATATCATTATTATTCTCTTTCAGCCTATATTTATCTCCTACTCCTGCCCAAGGATACCATACAAAAAACAGGCCATACCTTACTATCTCGTTCCAGTTCATTTTTCAGCCACTCAAAATCACTGTAGCGTCGCCGTACACAAGATTCCTTCAGTTTAAAGATAGGTAGGTTTGTCTACAGGGAAGGAAGAATAAAAGAAGAGAGGTGGTAGATAGCCATCTGTCAGAACCGCTTGGATATATTTTAAAGTAGTAGTTCTTATAAAACATGTTCCTTGTAGCCCTTTAAAAACACCACTGGGTGAATACCAACACTTACCACAGTCAGACTTGTCACAGTTGTTGATTAGGAGTACCTTGCTGTTTGAAATTTTTCCAACAAATAAACTTGAAGTGTGTAAAAAATGTACACACAAGGATTTTCATAATACTTTATTTTTATAATAAAAAGAAACTGCACTAATAGGGAATTGACGAAATAAGTTATGGCATACCTGTATATTAGAACACTATGTTGTGTTGTTGTTATGTGCCGTCGAGTCGCTTGTGACTCAAAGCAACCCTATATACAACAGCTCTAAACTCTGCTCTGTCCTGTGCCAATCTCATTGTCTCCAACACACTCATCCCGATTGCCCCAGTCACCGAATCAATCCACCTCCCAGAGGGCCTTCCCCTCCTGCGCCTGCCCTCCACCCTCCCAAGCATGCTGCCCTTTTCCAAGGACCAGTCTCTCCTTACAACATGACCAAATTATGTCAGATGAAGCCTCAGAATCCTTGCCTCCAAGGAGCATTCTGGCTTCACCCTCTACAGGACAAACCTGTTTGTTTTCCTAGCAGTCCATGGTACATTCAATACTCTTCTCCAGCACCACAGCTCAAAGGCATCAATTCACCTTCTATCCTCCTTAGTCACTGTCCAACTCTCTGATGCATAACAAGTGATTACGAAGACCATGGCCTGTACCAGACGCACCTTAGTCTCCAGAGACACACCGATGCTCTTCAGTACTTTAGAGAGGTCCCTAATAGCAGATTTTCCCATCACAATACATCTTTTAATTTTCTGGCTGCTGGTGCAAAGAGTGTTGATTGTGGAGCCAAGCAGACTAAAGCTGTAAACAATCTCAATCTATTCACCATCCATCCTGATGCTGCCAATTGGTCCAGCGGTAAGAATCTTTGTCTTCTTGACATTGAGTCTCAATCCATATTGAAGGCTGCAGTCCTTGACCCTCAGCAGCAGATGCTTCAGGTCCTCCTCAGTTTCAACAAGCACAGCATGGTTGTATCATCTGCATAACGCAGATTGTTGATAGATCTTCTACCAATCCTGATGCCACATTTCTCCTCATAGAGCCCAGCCTCCAAATGTGAAAAACATGAAAGATTTGCATATTGGTATAGAAAGGCATTAAATGGTAAATTCATGATAAAGCTAAGTATACATACCTTGCTCAAATTTATGCTCAAACAGGATGTATATATTTATGAATAAAATATTTATGAAAGGATATTGGAAAGTGATTGACTAGAGAGTAAGACTGGATGATGAGAATAGGTAGGAGGGTCACATTTTTATTTATACTATTTGAATTTATCATATGTATGTAATACATTTTCAAACTAACTTAAATTCATTTCCCGGAAAGAATAATAGAGAAGTACCTCCAAAGTATGATTTCCTCTGTTTATTTTTGTTCAAATAGGCTCCTTTCAAGTCTCAGTCAAGTCTATGAACTTCATCTAGGAATACTTCTGTGAAAAAAACAGCTCAATTTCTTGATTTCTCTCCCCTCTGAACTTCTATGACACCTATAATTTACTACTGTTTTACACACTATTGTTTTATGAATCATTTAAATTTGGTCTACTCACTTAATCTTCAATTCATTAACATCATGAACCATGATTACTCTGTTGTTGTTATGTGGCATCAAATCACCTGCAATTCATGGCAACCCTATGTATAATAGCTCTAAACCTTGACCTAACCTGAGCCAATCTCTGACACACCTACCCTCATTACTCCAGTTACTGTGTCAATCCATCTCATCTAGGGTCTTCCTCTCCTGTGCTATCCCTCCACCCTTTCAAGCATGATATCCTTCTCCAAAGACTGGTCCTTCCCAGCAACATGACCAAAGTATGTGAGACAGAGCTTCTAAACCTTGCCTCTGAGGAACAACCTGATTTTACCCTCTCCAGGATAGACCTGTTTATTCTCTTAGCAGTCCTTATTATGTTCAATATTCTTCTCCAGCACCACAACTCAAAGGTATCAATTCTTCTATCATCCTTAATCATTGTCCAATTCTCTGACGCATAGCAAGTTATTGCAAAGACACGACATGAATTAGGCACACCTTATTTTTTTTTTTTTTAGATGTAAGGAATTAATGGAGGTAGGGAAGACTGAGGCAGTACCACCCAGGGTGTTTGGTTCCTGGGGGTAGGTCCAATTACAGCAAAAAAACAGGGAAATGAGGATGTGGGCAGATAGCAGATTTGGTCTTGAACTTGGGAGATGGGAAAGTGATGCTCCCTGAGCCTCAGGAATGGGGAGCAACAGAAAGAAAGTCATATCTGAAGGGGGGCCTGAGGACCCAGGATGAGGAGGGAAGCAGCTTCCCACCCCTCAGTGCTGAGGAAAAGGCACTTGGCTCAGTCTCTTGCCTGCATCCCATCCATGAAGTAGATGGGGGGTCCTGAAGCCACTCCTGGTTGAGTTTCTGGAAAAAGCCAAACTCATAAGTGCTGATCATGATGGTAAAGGAGGGGGTGGTCTTGATGATCTTTGGGAGGAAGCCCACAAAGAGTCCCTTGTCCCTGACTCGGCTCAGATCCTTCGCAGCAGCAGCAGCCAAGTAGAGTCCACACATGGAGACCTCTCTCTCATGGCCTCCACTGCTCCCAGCTGGACCTGGCTCTGTCTTCATCACATCAAAAGGCAGTCAGGATGGCTGCCACTATCCCTGAGATGCCACCAGCCATGAAGCTGATGCCCACAGATGTCTAGTCTTTTGGCCTGAACCCATTTAGCCAGCTCTTCACCAACTCATAGTTGAACCAATATAGAGTTGAAAAGGGCACATCCCAAAGGGCAGTGGGCCCCTAGCCCAGCCACAGAGAGCACCAACCTCCCTGAGCCACTGCAGCCTGGACAAAGGCACCCATCTCCTGGTACGACATATCCTGAGCTTCCAGCTTTATCCGCACCAGCTCAAGGGAGCTGATCATAGTCACTGTGCCCAAATGGGACAGAGCACCAGCCACCATAGAGGTCAGAGATCAAAAGGAAGGTCTTGAGTTGGTCATAGGCTGTGCAGTAAATAGCAGTGGTTGGCACAGTAACCACCAGGGTGGCTGGGAAGCCAATCCACAAGGTCCTGTGCCCTCAAGCCTCACAATCTTTACAAAAGCACCCATGGTACCAATGAAGCAAGTGCGATCCTGAAACCAGGTGGCACAGCAGGCCCCATTTGGGCACAGGTATACTGGCTCCAGGACTCCATTGCAGGACAGGAAGCACTTCCCAGCAGGTTGGAGAGGGGATGACAGTTTGGTGTAGGCGATGCTCCACACTTCTAGAGGGAAGTATTGGTTCATTGGCTCCTGAGAGGTGCTGGGACTGCAGTCACACCTTCATGTCTAGGGGTGTGATAAAGAGAGAGGTGGCTGTCGCCTCAGGGCCTAAAGTCACCATATGCTGGAGGAGGCTAATACCCCGAGGGTTTTGGTCAGCCATTTTGAAGTTTTGATCCTGTTTCTAGGCTGGTACTCATGCGGCACGGGGCCCAGGGCCCGGCGAACCCACAGCAGCTCCACAGCCCCTGCACAGACCTGTGCATTCACCTTGCTGAATAAGGAACACTATAGTTTCCAGAAGAACATAGTGGTTTTTCAGCTCTCTGAAGAGGTCCCAGAAAGCAGATTTTTCTAATGTAATTAATCTTTTTCTTTCCTAACTGCTGGTAACAAGAATGTTGACGGTGGAACCATGCAAGTTGAAATTAACAATCTCAATCTCTTCTCCATCTATCATGATGCTGCCAATGGCCAAGTGATGATAATGTTGAGCATCCATATTAAAGACTTGACCATCTGCAGCAAACGCCTTAGGATCTCCTCAGTTTCGGCAAGCAAGTTTGTGTCATCTACATAACACAGGTTGTTGATGAGTCTAACTCCAATCCTGATGCCACATTCCTCCTCAAAATGTCCAGTCTCCCAAATGATCTGTTCTGCACATAGATTAAAAAGGTATAGAGGTAGGATGCATCCCTGAACCATGCAGTGTTTCCTTGCTCTGTTCTGACGACTGCTTTCTGGTCCAAGTATTGGTTTCATACGAGCACAATTAAGTGTTCCGAGATTCTCATTCTTCTCAAGATTAGTCACAATTTGCTGTGATCCACACGGTCAAATGTCTTTGCATGGCACTCTGCTTTCAGTTAAGACCCATCTAACATCAGCTATAATGTCCCTAGTCCCATGGCCTCTCCTAAATCGAGCTTGCACATCTCTGTATTATATTGTTGCTGATGTATTGTTCCAGTCATTTTTGGATAATCTTCAGCAAGATCTTACTTGTATGTGATATTAATGATAATTAATTGTGATATTCATCATGTGATATTAATCTGATAATTTCCACATTATGTCAGATCCCCTTTTTAAAGAATAGGAATGAATATGGATCTCTTCCAGTCAGTTGGACAGGTAGTTGTCTTCCACATTTCTTAGAACAACCTGGTGAGCTCATCCAAGGCTTCATCTATTTGCTGAAATATGTCAATTGGTATTCCACCAATTTCTGGGACCTTGTTCATTGCCAAGTCCTTCAGAGCAGCTTGAAAATCTTCCTTCATCACTACTGCCTCTTGGTCATATGCTGTTTCATGAAAATCTTCTGTGTCAGCCAATTCTTTTCAGTACAGTCACTCTGTGTACTTCTTCCATCTTCTTTTAATGCTTCCTGGATCATTCAATATTCTAAACATTGCACTATATCACCGAGAAGCCAAAGAAATCAAGAAGTTAAGGAGTGGGAGCTCTGGTGGTTCAGTGGCAAAAAGCTGTGCTGCAATCCTGAATGGGCATGGTTCAAGTCCATCAGATGCTCTGCTGGAGAAGGATGGGCAGTCTCCTCCTGTGCTACTAGGATCTGACTCAACAGCACACAACAACAAAAAGAAGTTGCTGAATAGAAGATGTGCAAGGGCAACTTGGGAAGACAAAGTAGTATTATAATGACATGTGCAAAGAGCTGGAGTTAAAAACCAAAAGGTACAAACTCACTCAGCCTTTCTTAAGTGAAGTAAGTGAAGAACAAATTCAAGCCTCGAGTTGAAATATTTAAGGATGCTATGAGAAGATTGAGATTGTTCACAGCTTTAGTTTGCTTGGCTCCACAGTCAACACTCTTGGCACCAGTAGCCAGGAAATTAAAAGATGTACTGTGATGGGAAAGTCTACTGTTGGGCACCTCTCCACAGTATTGATGAGTAATAGTGTCACTCTGGAGACTAAGGTGTGCCTGATACAGGCCATGGTCTTTGCAATCAGTTGTTATGCATCAGAGAGCTGGACAATGTCTAGGGAGGATAGAAGGAGAATTTATGCCTTTAGCTGTGGTGCTGGAGAAGAGAATTGAATGTACAATGGACTGTTAAGGAAACTAACAGGTTTGTGCTGGAGAGGGTTAAACCAGGCTGCTCCTTGGAGCAAGGATTCTGAGGCTTCGTCTGACATACTTTGGACATGTTGCAAGGAGGGACTAATCCTTGGAGAAGGCTGTCATGCTTGGGAGGGTGGAGGGACAGTGCAGGAGGAGAAGACCCTCTATGAGGTGGACTGATTCAGTGACTGGGGTAATCGGGGTGGGTGTGGCGGAGACAGTGAGATTGGCACAGGACAGAACAGGGTTTAGGGCTGTTGTACATAGGGTCATTATGAGTCGCAAGTGACTCGACAGCACATAACAACTACACAACATGAGGAGAATGTTGAATGACTACTCTACATATGTAAATTATTCAATAAATACTGACATAAGAGAAATCCTATATCTGTTTATCCTCTCCTTATCTAAAAAGTTCACTGAAAACAGTCATTTCAAAAGCACTTCAATCCTGGTGCCCAGATTTAAATGTGTTTATTCCTACATTCTAATAAGCTATAAACATTCAATAACAATTGAAATGTGAAATATGTGAAGTTTGACTCCAAGAAAACTGAAGTTGTCCAGAATGAAATTAAACCCATAAAGATTGTTATTCTAGGCATTAGTGAGCTGAGATTGACTAGTATCGGCAATTCTGAATCAATCATATGACCTATAATGGCAAGAATGACAAGTTGAAGAGGAATGGTGTCACATGTCAAAAAGAACAATTCAAGTTCTGATCTAGAATACAATGCTGTCAGTAACAGAATATCCATAACCGTGCAAAAAAAAGACCCGTTCATATGACTATTATTCAAATACACCCACCAACCACTTAAAGCCAAATGTGTAGAAATTGAAGGCTTCCACCAACCTGTGTAAAGAAGGTCTGGTGGCCTAGTCGTAAGGAGCTGCTCTGCAAATTCAAAGACATGTGGTTTGAATCCACCAGTTGCTCCACAGAAGGATGGGCAATCTCCTCCCCTGTGATTTACTACCTCTGAAAACCTTCTAGAGGGCAGCTATGGATCTGTTCTGACTCTACAGCACCCAACAACTCTAACCAACATCTGCAATCTGAAGTTGATAAAAATCGCAACCCTATGTATAATAGCTCTGAAGACTGCCCTGTAATGAGCCAGTCTCGCTGACTCTGACACACCTAACCCCTAGTTACTATATATTAATTCATCTCAACCAGGGTCGTCTTCTCCTGCACTCTCCCTCCACCCTTCCCAGCATGATATCCTTCAACGATCAGTTCCTTTTGGCCACATGCCCAAAGAGAGTGAGATGGAGCTTCAAAATCCTAGCCTCCAAGGAGACACTTGGTTTCACCCTCTCCAAGACAGACCTATTTATTTTCTTGGTGGTCCATGGCATGTTCAAGACTCTTCTCCAGCACCACAATGCAGAGGCATCAATTCTTCTGTCATCCTTCATCATTGTCCAGCTCTCTGATGCATCGCAAGTAATTGCAAAGGCCATGGCCTGGATCAGGCGCATTTTAGTCTCTAGACTGACATCGTTGTTTCTCAGTACTCTGGAGAGGTCCCTGAGAGCAGATTTTCCTAATGCAATTCATTTTTTGATTTCCTGACTGCTGCTGCCAAGAGTGTTGATTGTGGAGTTATATCAGTTAACAAAATCTCTTAATCGTCTATCATGGTGCTGCCAATTGCCCCAGTGGTGAGAATCTTTGTCTTCTTGATGTTGAGTTTCAATCCATATTGAAGATTACAGTCCTTGACCATCTGCAGCAAATGCTTCAGGTCCTCCTCAGTTTTAGCAGGCAGGGTTGTGTCATCTGCATAATGCAGGTTGTTGATGACTCTTCCTCCAGTCTTAATGCCACATTCCTGCTCATAATGCCCAGCCTCCCAAATGATCTGTTCTGCATATAGACTGAAAAGGTATAAAGACAGGATGCATCTCTGACACACTCCCTTCCTGATTCTGAACCATGCAGTGTTTCCCTGTTCTGTCTGATGACTGCTACCTGGTCCAAATATAGGTTTTGCATATGCACAATCAAGTGTTCTGGAGTTCCCATTCTCCTTAAGGTTAACCAAAATTTGTTGTGATACACACAAATGCCTTTGTATAGTCAATGAAACACAGATAGACATTCCTTTCTTTGGCACTCTTTACTTTTGCCAAGATCCATTTGAATTGGCGATAACGTCTCTAGTGTCACGATTTCTTCTAAACCCATCTTGTATTTCAGGTAGTTCTCTGTCAATGTACTGTTCCAGTCATTTCTAGATAATCTTCAGCAGGACTTTGCTTGCGTGTGGTATGAGTGATATTCTACAATAATTTCCACACTATCGGGTCACCTTTTTTTGGGAATAGGAATAAATATGGATCTCTTCCAGTCAGTTGACCAGGTAGTCATCCTTCAGATTTCTTGGCACAACAGCACATCCAGGGCAGCATCTGTCTGTCGAAATAAGTCAATTGGTATTCCATCAATTACTGGGGCTTAATTTTTTTGCCAAGTCCTTCAGAGCAGCCTGAACTTCCCCTTTCATGACCACTGCCCCCTTGATCATTTGTTATTTCTTGAAATCTCCTGTGTCAGTCAATTCTTTTTGGTATAGTGACTCTGTGTACTCCTCCTATCTTCTTTTAATGCTTTCTAGATCATTAAATATATTCTGCCATAGCATCCTTAAGTACTGTAACTCGAGGCTTGAATTTGTTCTTTAGTTCCTTCAGCTTAAGAAATGCCAAGTGAGGTTGGCCCTTTTCATTTTCAGTCTCCAGTTCTTTGCCATTTCATTATAATACTTTGCTTTGTCTTCAGATGCTACTCTTTGAAATCTTCTATTCAGTTTCTTAGCTTTTTTATTTCTTCCCTTTGCTTTGGCTTCTCGGTGCTCTAGTGCAATATTCAGAGTCTCTTCTGACATCCATTTTGGTCTTCTTCTAACTTTGTAATACCTTTTATGTTCTTCGTGGGCAATATTCTTGATATCCTCCCACAGCTCATCTGATCTTCATTTATTAATGTTCAAGGCCTCAAACCTGCTCTTGAGCTGGTTTTTAAATTCAGGTGGGATAGACTCAAGGTAAAATTTTTATTCCTGTGGAATTGAATTGACCTTCTTTAGATTTAATTTGAACTTGGATATGAGTAGTTGATGGGCTGTTCCACAATCAGCACCTGGCCTAGTTTTCCCTATTGATATTCAACTTCTCCAACAATTCTTTCCACAGATATAATTGATCTGATTCCTGTGCATGCCATCAGGTGAAATCCATGTGTATAGCCTGCGTTTATGTCTCTTATAAAAGGTATTTGCAATGAATAAATCATTGATTGTGCAGAATTTTATCATTCTATCCCCAGCTTCATTTCTGTCACCAAGTCCACGTTTTCTGACTGCTGATCCTTCTTGCTGGTTCCCAACTTTTACATTCCAGTCACCCATATTATTAATGCATCTTGGTTGCATGTTCGTTTGATTTCTGACTGCAGAAGTTTGTAGAAATCATCTATTTTCTCCTATTTGGTTCTGGCTGTTGATGCATAAATTTGCATGATAGTGGTATTAACAGGTCTTCTTTGTATGCGTATGGATATTATCCTCTCACTCACAACAATGTATTTCAAGATGTATCTAGAAATGACCTTCATGAAAGCAATCCCATTTTTTTTCCTCGCCTTTTCATCTCTAGCATATATAAAGAGGCATTAATAACTGGTGACTGGTAGTCAAAAGTTAAAAATAAAGATGGACTAGAGGCAGAGAAACATGGTCTGAGTGAAAGAAATGAGGCTTGACATTTCATCACAGAATTTTGGACAACCAACTTATGCATTATAAATCTTTTCATAAAACAAATGCTGCATGTGAAACTTGTCTGACAGAATACACAGGAAAATGCTATTCCTATAGATGTTGTTGTTATGTGCTGTTGAGTCGCTTGCGACTCATAGCAACCCTATGTACAACAGCCCTAAACTCTGCTCTATCCTGTGCTAATCACACTGTCTCTGACACTTCCATCTCAATTATCCCAGTCACTGAATCAATCCACCTCATAGAGGGCCTTCTCCTCCTGCGCTGTCCCTCTACCCTCCCAAGCTTGATGTCCTTCTCCAAGGGCCAGTGTAAACCTATACGTATAGATAGAAGAAAGAAAATCATCATCAACAGTCATAACAAGGCCAGGGACCTTAAAGAGATCACCAATTGCTTATATGCAAATTCAAACTAAAGTTGTATTAAAACAATGGCATGAAAGTCAAAATACAATCTTGAGTTTATCCAACCTGAATTTTAAAACCATCTCAGGAATGAATAGATTTGATGCACTGAACATTAAAGACTGAAGACCAGATGAGTTGTGAGATGACATCAAGGATACCATACGTGAAGAAAGCAAAAGGTTATTACAAAGACAATAAAAGCAAGCAAGCAAGAAAACAAAATGGATATCAGAAGAAACTTTGAAACTTGCTCTTGAATGGTGACAAGCTAAAGCAATTGATGAAATAACACAGCTGAACAGATTTCAAAGGGCAGCCTGAGGAGATAAAACAAAGTGTTATAAGGAAATATGCTAACTCCTAGAGTTAGAAAACCAGAAGGAAAGAGCACAACTAGCATATTTCAAACTGAAAGAATTGAAGAACAAATTTAAGCTTTGAATTGTAATACTGAAGGACATTATGGGGAAAATCTTGAACGGTACAGGAAGCATTAAAAAAAAAAAAGGAAAGACTATATAGAGTCACTGTACCAAAAACTACTTAACACTGAACCACTTCAGGAAGAAAGTAGCATATGACCAAGAACCAAGGGCACTGAAAGAAGCAGCTCAAATTGCACTAAAGGTTTTGGGGGGGAAATAAGGTTCCAGGAAGTGATGGAATATCAAATGTGGCATTTTAGCAAAAAGATGCAACCTTGAACGTGTTCACTTGCTTCTGGTAAGAAACTTGAAAGACCTGGCCAATCAAACCAGATTGATTTTTTAATATATTTATGCCCGTTCCCCAAAAAAAGGTGATCCAACAGAATGTTGAAACTATTGAACAATATAAGTACTAAATGCAAGTAAAATATTACTGATAATTATTCAAAAACAGAGCACTGCATTGACAGGAAACTGTCAGAAATTCAAGCTGGATTCAGAAGCAGCAGTTGAAGGAGGCATATCATTGCTGATGTCAGATAGATCTTGGCTAAAAGCAGAGAACATGTACTTGTTTTTTATTGAATATATAAGATATTTACTTGTGTTTTATGTAATATGCAAAGGCATTAGACTGTGTGGATCATAACAAATTATGGCTAACATTGAAAAGAATGGGAATTCCAGAATATTTAAATCAAACTCATGTTGAACCTACACAATTATCAAGTAGTAGCAGTTAAAATAAAATAAAGGAGAGATTCTATGGCTTAAAATCAGAAAAGATATGCATCAAGTTGTACCTTTACACCATACCTATTCAATTTGTACACTGAATAAATACTTTAGGAAGTTGGATTATATGAAGAAGAATGTGGTTTCAATATTGAAGGAAGACTGATCAACAACCTATAATATATATTCAGAAGACACAACCTTACTTACTAAAAATGAAGAGAACTTGAAGTACTTATTGGAGATCAAAGCACACAGTCTTCAGTATAGACTACCCTTCAACAGAAAGAAAATTAAAATCCTTACAACTATACCGATAGACAGCATGACAGACGGAGAAAAGATTAAAGCTGTCTAAGATTTGAAAACTCAAATAAATGGCCAGGTTACATCAACTCTACCCAAGAACATAAAGGCCCAAAGAATACTGAAGTGGGATGAGGCACATGTAAAATAAAATAACACTAATTAGACTGCCAGGAAGAGGACAAACGGTCATTGCAAAGACAGAAGAGGAAGAAAAGACCAAAATGGATGTCAGAAGAGACTCTGAAAATTGCACTGGAGCGCAAAGAAGCCAAAGCACAGGGAAGAATTCAAGATACTAAAGAGTTGAATAGAAGATTTCAAAAGGCAGCACGGGATGACAA
>NW_006399928.1:3314808-3333838 GCF_000299155.1 Elephantulus edwardii
GTGCGATTGGCACAGGACAGAGCAGAGTTTAGGGCTGTTGTACATAGGGTCGCTATGAGTCGCAAGCGACTTGACGGCACAAAACAACAACAACAACAATTAGACTGCGAACAAAATAAATAGGTCTGTCTTATAGAGGGTTAAAGCCAAGTTTCTCCTTTAAGGGTAGGATTTAGAAGCTCTGTCTCACATACTTTGGGCATGTGTCCAGGAGGGCCCAGTCCTTGGAGAAGTACATCATGCTTGGAAGGTTGGAGGGACAGAGCAGGAGAGGAAGACTCCAGATGAGATGGATCATTACAGGAATTAGGGCAATCGGGAATTATGTGTCAAGAGTCAGTGAGACTGGCTCAGGACAGGGCAGGCTTCAGAGCTGTTGTACATAGGGTTGCTATGAGTCATAGGCAAATTGATGGCACATAACAACAACAACAAACCATTCTTTAAAAAAAATTTTTTTAAAAACTGGAAATGGTAGCTTCTTTAGAAAAAGAAACCTCTTAAGAACAGAAGATTTTGCTTTTAAAGCATACTTTTTTGTACCTTTTGAAAGTTATACCATCAACACCTTTTTGCATCATGTGATCCTAGGTATCAATACTGCGATCTAAAAAAAAAAAAAAGTAAGCTTTCATAGTAGCAAACAAAAGGACTAAAAAAAAATGCTTAGTAGATTCTTTCAAAATAGTGGCAAAATTATTTATTGCTATTTTGAAGGCAATGTTATTTTTTCTTTACCACATAATGGTGACAATAAAGGACTTTCATCAGACCACTTAGCTAAGAACTACTACACACTAACATAGTCTCACAGTTTCAACCTACAAACAATATCAGGAAGGCAGGACTGTATCATACAGGATATCCTTGAGAATCCATTGTCTCTGGCCAATGTATAGTGAAGAGAAAGGAGAAAAAGAAGCAAAACTGAAGTCCACAGGACAGCTGACATTTGAAAAGCTTCATACACATCATGTGAAGTCTCTATGACATCCTTCAAACTATGATTCCTCTATTATTGTGATGGGGCAGATCCTGTCTTGAAAACAAAACCATTTCTGAAATATTTTAACTATTATATAATGACAGGAAATGTCAGTGCCATCTACTTCTAATATGCAATGCCAACTTCCAAAGTCCACTGTTTCCAAGTATCATTTCCCTATGGTCAACCACTTAATATAACAATTTGAAACCAAATTATTTTACCAACTTCCCCCCAAAACAGAGTTCAATAAAAATATTACAGGTTCCTTTTGGCTTTCAGTTTGGAGGAGGCCTCGTGTTAACTTTCTTTGGTCATCCCGCATCTGGGTTCATCCGACAACAGCCACCTCTGCCATGCCACCCAAGTTTGACCCCAGTGAGATCAAAGTCAAGTACCTGAGGTGTACCAGTGGGGAAGTTGGTACCACGTCCACTCTGGCCCATAAGATCAGGCCTCTTGGTCTGTCTCCATAAAAGGTCAGTGATGACATTGCCAAGACCACCGGTGACTGGAAGGGACTAAAGATTACTATGAAACTGATCATTCAAAACAGAAGGCTCAGATTGAAGTGGTGCCTTCTGCCTCTGCCCTGATCATTAAAGCCCTAAAGGAACCACTCAGAGACAGAAAGAAGCAGAAAAATATTAAACACAGCAAGAATATCACTTTCAATGAGATTGTTGGCATTGCCTGGCAGATGAAACATCAATCTTTAGACAGAACTCTCTGAAACTATTAAAGAGATCCTGGGAACTGCCCAGTCTGCAATGCTTATGACATCATAAAAGACATCTACAGTAGTGTTGTGGAATGCCCAACTAATTTAGAAGTACAGATGAAAATATTTCAATAAAGGATCATTTGTTAACCAATGGGGAAAATATTATAGGTTTCCACATATCAGTATAAACCAAGCAATTAATGAAACCCACAGAATTTAGAACATCAACTATACCATTATACAACTGGACAAAGTAGAAGAATCTAATTAAAAGTTTAGTGAGTAGAAAAATTTTACACACTAAAATTTTGCAACTAAGCTTTGCCAAAGAGACTAAAGTGGAGAGTCTCTGGCTAAACTTGTATTTAAATCCCAGCCCTGGACAAGTCAAACTGCACTCCTCCTCGGTTTCCTGTTTGTAAAATGAGGATTTTGTAAGATTATAATAGAAATAAAAACCTAGTGCAGTGTCTTGTACATAATCTACACTAGATGAACAAACCTTATTAGTACCAGAATACTTGATGAAGAGAACTATTCCATTCATAGTCCCAAAAATTCTTGACAACGTCACCAATTCCCACTACAAAGGATCTTTACATTAAATGAGTATGCCCACATTCACTCAGGTAATTAAGTTCTCTACTATGAACAGTTACCTGCTTTTAACATATTTTGAGAAATTAACTTCCATTCTTCCCCAACAGAGATGATTTCAAATCATTTTACTCATTTTTTGCTATTCACTTTTCTATCTTGAGTTTAGTCTTTGCCAAACTTAAAATTTGAAGATCATCATTTCTCAGATTTTAAAGTGCAAGCAGGAAATTACGCTCTCTCATTTAACACAGTGATTAAAAAAATAAAAGCATACACACTCTTAGGTCTTCAATGCTGTTTGAGCAGACAGTCATAAAGAATATTCTTCAGTTTGAAAAGAAAACTAAAAAATGGTTCTCAAAATGTCTGGTAAACTATGTATTCTATCCAGATACTCTACCCTCTACATTATAAACCAAGCAGTAGAGAATAAAGTCTTCAGTAGTACACAATGCACGAAACCATTCCTGGGGCAGTCCAGAAACGCCACATATTAAAGTAATTACAATCCAGAACCTGAATCCAAAAGAGAGACTTCAATAGTTAATAAATTTTTGAATGTGAACTTTCTGGCTACTTCAAATATAAAGATCAGGGAGCACTGGTGGCCTAGTGGGTAAGGCGTTGCACTGTCAACCTCAAGGAAGATAGTTTGAATCCGCCAGTTCCTCAGCAGGAGAAAGATGGGCACTTTCCTCCTGTACTGTTTACAGTCTCAGAAAACTCGCCGGAGAGTTAGCTACGAGTCCAACCCTACTCCACAACAAGTAAGTGAGAATTAAGATCAGAGTAGTAACAGACAATCTACCAATCCTAGCTCAAAACAGAATTTTAGTACCTTGGGAAATTCAAGCACAAAATACTCAGTCTCAAAGAGACTCTCTTTTTTATTTCTATTCCCACAAGCCTACTGTCCTTTATTCTCCCTATTTTTCTCTTAAACCACCAATCCAAGGAAATCTCATTAGGAAGAAGTATTCCTCCCTGTTTCTTCAACTTGACATCCCATACCCCATACAAGTAGACCTCTGGTGGCGCAGTGGCAAATAACTGCGCTGCAATCCAGAAGGCACACAGTTGGAGGCCACCAGCTGCTCCATGGGAGGACGGGCAATCTCATTCTTCCTGAGCGATTAACTGCCTCTGAAAACCTGCTGGAGGGTCAGCTATGGGTCAGTTCTGACTTTATGGTACACAACAACAACCTAGTTTAGTTATGGGACCCAACTAAGTATAACCTTGGCTTTCCATATCCATTCTGTCAAAAGTCCTAGAGGTATAGTACTTAAAACACTTGGTTGCTAAAATAAAAGCTGGCATTTCAAACCCACTAGCCACCCCACAGATGTTAGTATGATTCTGTAAAGACTCACTCACCCATTGT
This sequence comes from Elephantulus edwardii, assembly GCF_000299155.1. Taxonomy (NCBI): domain Eukaryota; kingdom Metazoa; phylum Chordata; class Mammalia; order Macroscelidea; family Macroscelididae; genus Elephantulus; species Elephantulus edwardii. The sequence goes on from NW_006399928.1 coordinate 3,318,502, forward strand.
TGTCAAGTCAGAATTGACTCATAGCTCAACCTCTAGCGAGGTTACAGATATTGCAAATGAGACAGCCCATCTTTCTCCCATATGGAGAAGCTGGTGGATTTGAAATGTCTGTCTTTAGGTTGGCAATGTAGTTAACTCCCTATCCATCAGGCTACCAAATTACTTAAAGGCCAGAAAAACCTATTAGACAATACCATAGGGTCTTTAGGACTTTGAATCAACTAGAACAGTGGATTCTATTTTGATTCTGTCACTACAGTCATGATTTCAAGCTCCTTGAATTCCTCACTCTGCATTCTCCTCACTCTATCCATTCAACTAAGCTTTATTTCTTCCCCAGTCACATTCAGAGTCTCCCTCAGGAATATGCTGAATCTAAAGGCCATTACTTAGTTGTTGCTATTGTTGTTAGGTGTCTTCGAGTTAACTATGACTCTTAGTGCCCCTATGAATAACAGTTCTGAACTTTGCCTTATCCTCACCATCTCTGTTATGCTCAAGCCCATTGTGGTAGTCACTGTGTCAATCCATCCTTGTGAAGGGTCTTCCTTTTTCACTGACCCTCTACCTTTCCCAGCATGATGTATCTCTCCTGAAAATATGCCTAAAGGAAGAACTCGGATTGCACCTCCTTCAAGACAGATTTGTATGATCTTTTGGCAGTTCATGGGATATTCAATACTCTTCTTCACTAACAGAACACTTCAAAGGTATCAATTGTAATTCAAGACTTCCTTATTCTTTTTCCAACTTTCAGATGCGTAGGAACCAGTGGAAAATACTATGGCTTGTATTATCAAAGGTATCATCCATTAAGAAAGCAAACGGTCATTACAAAGACAAGGGGGGGGGGAAGAACAATATGGTGTAAAAAAACTGTGAAAGTTACATCAGAATGAAAAGGAGCCAAAACAAAGGGAAGGAATACTGAAGTAAGAGATGAGCAGAAGATTTCAAAGGGCAGCTCAAGAAGACAAAGTATTATAACAAAATGTGTAAAGAGCTGGAGGTAGAAAATTAACACGCTAGAAAAGAAAATGCTTTTTGAAATGGAAAGAACGGAAAAATTCATAGCTAGAGTTGCAACACTATGAGCAAAATCTTGAATGATCTAAGCCGCATTTTTTAAAAAAATGGAAGGAAAACACAGACATTGTGTCAAACAGAACAGGCTGTCATTTCAGGAAGTACTATATGATCAATAATTGATCCCTTCAAATCTATTCCGTTCCTAACTTCTTAATGACCCCTCCTACCTTCTTTTCTAGGAGAGGCTATTCCTTGGAGAGGGATATGAGGCTGGGAAGGATGGAGGGTCTCCGATGGAGAGGAAGACCTTCAGTCAGATGGACTTACAACCACGTTGACTGCTACAATGGACTCTTGTGTGTCAGGAAGTGTGAGGATGGCACAGGATAGAAAAGGGTTCAGATCCTTTGTTCATAGGGGCGCTATGAGTCGTACTTGACTCCACGGCACCTAACAACAAAAACAACCTTCTTTTCTGCCCCAGCCCCATCCTCCCTCAGCTATCTCCCTCACCTCGTGACTCACCCTCATCCGAACCTCATAGGTGGTGAAGCGCGCGCGGCCCACGCCCACAGTCTGTGGATTAAAGATGTCGATCTCCAGGAAGTTACTTGGTGGCCCATAAGCGTCGGTCAGGTCCTGCGGCTTCGAGTTAAGGCGCCGAGTGTCAGCTACTGCCGTATCCGACATCTTTCCGAAACAGAGTGGAACAGAAGAAACGGGTGAGGGAGCAGGGGCGGTGAGGGGCGGGGGAAGAGGCTGGATTCTGAAACGTATATTGCTCCTCCCTTTTGCAAAATAACCAACCAATCTACAGACAACCACGCCCCGCCTCTAAGCGTGGCGCGACCAGACCACGCACGCACGCACGCACGCACATGCGGCTTCCTCCCTCTGCAGGGCTCCCAGTTTAGTAGACCCTGCGGTGGCTTTTCTTCTAATGTAAGGCAGGGATTGTCGGGTTTCCGGGAGGTTTACATTACCGCCCCGGAAGTTCGGTTTTCATATACATATAAACAAAAGCAGGTTCCGCCAATTGCTGCGCTTCAACCGGAGTACTTTTCTCATACTAAGTAGTAATCAACAATGAGCGCAGTTCCACAGTTAGAAATGGACCAAAACCTATTTAAGTAAGGATTTTCCGCGAAAACAGTAGAGTGGTCTCCAGAAAATGGAATCCTAAAAGTATAAAACACCGAGAACTCAGATCCTCCCCTTTGTGCCAGTATTGGTGTAAATTTATTCCACAGGCAACTGAGTACTCCACACCACCTATGGTGCCAGGGAGAAGCTAGCAATTAGAATGGGTTAAACAGAGATGGCTTTTCATTATTTCTTCTAAGAAGAGTGTAGGCCTATCTTCATCCTCTTAGTGCCACACAAAACCCACCTCCGAAAGCTCTCGTGGCTTTTTGGTAAGAAGTTTCATCTCCAACCAAAAGGCACATAGCTTAAATCCCCCAGGTGCTCCTCAGGAAAGAGATGGGCACTCGCCTCCTTTAAGATTTGTTGTTGTTATGTGCCGTCGAGTCCTTTGCGACTTATAGTGACCCTGTGTACAATAGCCCTAAACTCTGCTCTGTCCTGTGCCAATCTCACTATCTCTGACACTCCCATCCCAATTATCCCAGTCACTGAATCAATCCAACTCATAGAGGGCCTTCCTCTCCTGCGGTGTCCCTCCACCCTCCCAAGCATGATGTCCCTCTCGAAGGACATCTCCCTCCTTAAAACATGTCAGACAGAGCCTCAGAATCCTTGCCTCCAAGGAGCCACCTGGTTTAACCCTCTCCAGGACAAATCTGTTTGTTTTCCTAGCAGTCCATGGTATATTAAGCACTGTCCTCCAGCACCACAGCTCAAAGACATCAATTCTCCTTCTATCCTCCCTAGTCATGTCCAACTGTCTAATGCATAACAAGTGATTGCAAAGACCATGGCCTGTATCAGAGATACCTTAATCTCCAGAGAGACACCATTGCTCTTCAGTACTTTGGAGAGGTCCCTAACAGCAGACTTTCCCTTGGCAATACGTCTTTTAATTTCCTGGCTACTGGTGCCGGGAATCCCAGAACATTTAAACGTGCTAATGAGAAACCTATACTTGGACCAAGAGGCAGTAGTCAGAACAGAGCAGGGCAACACTGCATGGTTCAAAATTGGGAAGGGTGTATGCCAGGGATGTGTCCTGTCTCCATACCTTTTCAACCTGTATGCAGAGCAGATTATCCGAGAGGCTGGGCTCTATGAGGAGAAGCGTGGCATTAGGATTGGTGGAGGATCTATCAACAATCTGCGGTATGCAGATGACACAACCCTGCTCGCTGAAACTGAGGAGGACCTCATGCACTTACTGAAGAGGGTCAAGGACTGCAGCCTTCAATATGGACTGAGGCTCAAAGTCCAGAAGACAAAAATTCTCACCACTGGACCAATCGGTAGCATCAGGATGGATGGTGAAGAGATTGAGATTGTTCACAGCTTCAGTTTGCTCGGCTCCACGGTCAACACTCTTGGCACCATTAGCCAGGAAATAAAACGTATTGCGATGGGAAAGTCTGCGGTTAGGGACCTCTCTAAAGTACTCAAGAGCAACAGTGTCTCTCTGGAGACTAAGGTGCGCCTGATACAGGCCCTGGTTTTTGCAATCACTTGTTATGCATCAGGGAGTTGGACAATGACTAGGGAGGATAGAAGGAGAATTGACGCCTTTGAGCTGTGGTGCTGGAGAAGAGTACTGAATGTACCATGGACTGCCAAGAAAACAAATAGATTCAGCCTAGAGAGGGTTAAACCAGGCTGCTCCTTGGAGGCAAGGATTCTGGGGCTTCGCCTGACGTACTTTGGACATGTTGTAAGGAGAGACAGGTCTTTGGAGAGGGACATCATGCTAGGCAGAGTGGAGGGACAGCGCAGGAGGGGAAGACCTTCTATGAGGTGGATTGATTCAGTGACTGGGGTAATCGGGATGGGTGTGTGGGAGGCAATGAGATTGGCACAGGATAGAGCAGGGTTTAGGGCTGTTGTACATAGGGTCGCTATGAGTCGCAAACGACTCGATGGCACATAACAACAACAAACAACTGGTGCCGGGAGTGTTGACTGTGGAGCCAAGCAAACTAAAGCTGTGAACAATCTCAATCTCTTCACCATCCATCCTGATGCTGCCAATTGGTCCAGTGGTGAGAATCTTTGTCTTCCTTAAGATTTACTGCCTCTGAAAACCCAGTTCCAATTCACTGGTGCATAATTACAATTGCTGTGTACCATCGGTCGGAACCTACCCATAACTGACACTTCGGGAAGTTTTCAGCGGCAGTTAATCGTGCAGGAGGAGATTGCCCATCCTTTGCCCTCGGAGCAGGAGGTGGATTCGAACTGCGTGCCTTTGGAATTGCAATGCAGCTTCTTAACACTAGGATAACCAGGGATAAGTATGGTGAAAGAGTCTATTTCTTAGGAAATTGAGTGCATTTATTTCATACTTTCTATACTCTACCAAACTCCAATGTTAAGAGGTAGTTTGCAATCCATGCTGGAAATAAAATATAGGAATATATAATGAAAGTGTTTACACATACCCCTTAATATTTAGGGGTAACTGAGTGATAATCCCAGGTAACCATTCCTCCTCTTTAATCTGCCTTTCTATACTCAGGGAAAAAATGCTTTTCATAACAGGAATGCCTCAAATTCCTCAATAGACTGCAAAGCCCTATAAATTTCTGACTAAATTATTTAGTGAATTTTCACCAATATCTGCCAAAACTGTTGCCGTTGAGTAAATGCCAACTCAGAGTGATTCTACTTTATAAGAGACACACACTGCTCCATAGTTTCTGAGATTGCAAATCTTCACAGAGCAAACTACCTTATTTTTCTCCTAAGAAGTGTCTAGTGGGTTCAAACCACTGACTTTCTGGCTAGTAGTCCAACACTTAACCCATTGTGCTAACAGTGTTTCAGTGTGGTGAAAGGATACAATCCTGAATAATTTTTCCCCCTGATTGTAAAGCATGGAACACCCTTACACCCCCTTACAGGTTACATGTGAGCACAAGTAAGTGCTCTAGAATTCCCATTCTTCTCAATGTTTTCCATAATGTGTTATGTTATACAAAATAAGATGCCTTTCTTATGATCCACAAAATTGAATTGGTTTGCATACTCTATAAAACACATTGCATTGGGAAAGTCAGCTGTGAGGGATCTCTCAAGAGTACCGAAGAGCAATGACGTCAGGCTGGAAACTAAGGTGCGCCTGATCCAGGCTATAAGTTGGACAGTGACTAGGGATGATAGAAAGAGAACTGATGCCTTTGAGCTGTGGTGCTGGAGAAGAGTGTTGAATATACCATGGACTGCTAGGAGAACAAACAAGTTTGTCCAGGAGAGGGTGAAGCCAGAATGCTCCTTAGAGTCAAGGATTCTGAAGCTTCGTCTGACATACTTTGGGCATGCTGCAAGGAGGGACTGGTCCTTGGGGAGTGACATCATGTTTGGGAGAGTGGAGGGACGGCACAGGAGAGGAAGACCCTCGATGAGATGAATCGATTCTGTGAGTGCAGTGGTGGGAATGAGTGTGTTTGAGATGGCGAGGTTGGCACAGGATAGAACCTCATTTAGGGCTCTTGTACATATGGTCACTATGAGTTGCAAGCGACTTGATGGCACATGACAACAACAACATAAAACACAGGCTGACATGGTTTTGGTAATAACCACTTTTAACCAAGTTCCGTCTGACATCATCAATAACCATAATTTCTTGTCCTCTCTAAATCAAGCTTGAATTTCAGACCCTTTCCTGTCAATGTAATACTACAGCCATTTTGTTAAATATCTTCAGTGAGATTTTGCATACATGACACATTAATGATATTCTACAATAATTTTGGGATTTTGTTGAATTACCTTCCTTTAAAATGGGCACAGTTATGGATCTCATCCACTGTATGGTGTTTTCCCAACTCCTTGGATTAGATGATTTAGTATGTCCATTTGGTTCAAACATATCACTTAGTATTCCATCATTCCTGGAGGTGCATTCAGTGCAACCTGAACTTCTTCTCAATACTGTCGATCATATGCTACTTCCTGAAATGGTTAAATGTCAGCTAATTCTTTTATAGGGAGTTACTCTGTATATTCCTTCCAACTTTTTTTACATTTTATTTTATTAATTTTAATGAGCATTTACAGAGAGTTTGGATTTCCATTCATTCATTCATTGTTGCATTTTTCTCCCTGCCCACTCCTACCCCCCAGTTCACTCCTCTCTTTGGAAAGTAAAAGAAAAATTCTTTCATTGGTACACAATCTCCTTCCCCCCAGTACACTCCACTATGCAACCATCGCTTTTAAACTATTCTCTCCCTCATCTGTTTCAATGCACTATACATAATTTATCCAATTTTTCTCAGTCTCACCCCAACCCTGATGTCAGTCCCCTTAGAGATAACATTGTAGCGACTTGCAGAGATAGCATTTTTTAAAATTAAGATAATAACTAATTTCTTCCCCTTCCTCTCTACTATCCCCGAGATTGAATCTGTATGTGTATATTACCTTAGTATTTCATACCAGTGATCTTACATTGCAATTATTCTTTTGTGACTGACTTTTGTCACTGTCACTCTGCATAATTTGTTCTCGCTTCATCCTTCTGGTGTTTGTTGTTGTTATGTGGAATGGAGTCACCTGCAACTCATGATGACCCTATGCACAATAGCTCTGAACCCTGTCCTATCCTGAGCCAATCTCATTGTTTCTGACACACCTATCCCCATTACTTCAGTTATTGTTTCAATCCATCTCTTCCTGGGTATTATTCTCTTACTCTGTCCCTCCAGCCTTCCAAGCATGAATTTCTTCTCCAAGGACTGTTCCCTCCTGACAACATGCCCAAATTATGTCAGACAGAGCTTCAAAATTCTTGCCTCCAAGAAGAACTTGATTTTTCACTCTCTCCAAGACTTGTTCTATTGGCAGTTTATGATATGTTCAGTACTCTTCTCCACTATCAGTGTTTAAAATATTCTTGATGATTTTTTTTCACAACCTTTTAAAAGAATTTTTTCATCATTGTTGCACCCTTTCTTCCCTCTCCCTCCACCCAGTCCACTTTGCAATCTTGGTGTCATATATATAATGCCAAATCATATATTCCTTTTGGACATTTCTCATCTGTTTAAATTCAGTGTTCATTATCTACCCACTCTTTTCCTATTCTTCCCCTACTTCCCCCCCATATCAGTCCTATTTTATAACAGCAGTGTTACACGCTATTTGCCTTTTTGTGACTGAGATATTTCACTCAGTATAATGTTTTCCAGGCTCCCCCATGTTGTGTGATGTTTTATTCATTGTGTTGCAATGCTGCATAATGTTCCATTGTGTAAATGCACCACAGTTTTCCTATCTATTCATTTGTTGATTAGCACTTAAGTTGCTTCCGTCTCTTTGCTATTGTGAATAACAGTAGCAAACATGGGTGTGCATACACAGTTTGGGTTATGGCTCTAGTTTCTTCAGGGTATATTCCCAGTAGTGGAAATGCTGTGTCAAATGATATTTCTATGTCCAACTTTTTAAGAAAGCACCAGACTGCCTTCCATAGTGGTTTTACATTCCCACCAGCAGTGAATAAGAGTTCCAATCTCTCCACAACATTGCCAACATTTGTTGTTTGCTGCCATGTTGAACTTTGCTGTTATTGCTGGAATGAGATGACGTTTCATAGTTGTTTTGATTTGCATCTCTCTGCTAGCTAGAAATTTTGAGCATTTCTTCATATGTTTGTTTGCCATCTGCCATCTGAATGTCTTCTTTGGTGAAGTGTCTATTCATATCCTGTGCCCATTTTGCGATTGGGTTGTTCACCTTTTCCTTGTTGAGGTGCTGGTTTTGTTGTGTTCTTGTTATGTGCCATTGAGTTGCCTGTGACTCATTGAGACCCTGTGTACAATAGTTCTGAACCTTACCCTATCCTGAGCCAGTCTCACTGACTCTGATATACCTACCCTCATTACCCCAGTGACTGTGTCAATCCGTCTCATCCAGGGTCTTCCTCTCCTGTGTTATCCCTTCACCATCCAAGCATGATGTCCTTCTCTAAGATGTGGCCACATGCCCAAAGAATGGGAGACAGAGCATCAAAATCCTTACCCCCAAGAAGAAACTTGGTTTCACTTTCTCCAAGACAGACTTGTTTGTTCTCCTGGTGGTCCATATAGTATGTTCCATACTCTTCTCCAGAGGTGCTGGAGTATTCTATAAATCTTAGATATAAGTCCCTTATCAGATATGTCATTAGTATTTTGTAAAATTTATAAATACTACTCCATTGTGTGAATATACCACAATTTATTTAGCCATTCATTCATTGATGGATAATTAATTGAGTCATTTTGAAATCTTTGCTACTATAATGTTACAAGAAACATGATATATCAGTTTGTGTTGTAGATCTTATTTCTTTGCGACCTGTGCCAACTAAGGAGTCAGTTAAATAAAATGATATGTATATACCAAATATTCCAAGGAAGCTTAAAATACTTTGCATTATGGTTGCAACCATTGTACATTCCCATTAGCAGTGTATGACCATTCCAAACAATCTATACCCTCACCACCATTTGTTGTTTGATATATTATTGAACATTATTATTTTTGCTGTGGTTAAATAATATCCCATTTTCTTAAATTTGCATCTCTCTAATACCTAAGGCAGTCCATGAGATAGATATTCAGTACCCTTCACCATAACTCAAAGGCATCAATTCTTCTTCTTTCATCCTTATTCATTGGCCAGCTTTCAGATATATAGCAAGTGACTGAAAAGGCCATAGCCAAAATCAGGCACATCTTAGTGTTTTTCTTTAGAAGATAAAAATAGATGAATGGGACCTTCTAAACATAAAATCTCTAAGCACATTAAAAAAAAAACCCAACCAAAAAAAAAAACCCACACAAAAAAAACCAACAAAATACAACACATAGGGAGCTCTGGTGGCCTAGTGGCAAGACGCTGCACTGCAATCCCAGAGGTATGTGGTTCAAATCCACCAGATGCTCTGCTGGAGAAGGAGGGGGCAATCTCCTCCTGTACCAGTCAGATCTGATTTGACGGTACACATAAAAATAATACAATAAAAATTTAAAAAAATAAAAAAAAACCCAAACACAAACCCACCCACATAAAAAGGGAAAAACCCAACTTCAACAGGGTAAAAAAGAATCCCACAGCCTGGGGGGAAATATTTGGCAATGACATATCGGATAAGGGACTCATATCTAACATTTATAGACTACTCCAGCATCTCTACAAGAAAAAGGCAAACAACACAATCACAAAATGGGCACAAGCTATAAATAGACTCTTCACCAAAGAAGAAAGTTAGAAGTTCAACGAATACATGAAGAAATGTCCAATTTCCTTAGCTTTAGAGAATGCAAATCAAAATAACATGAAATGTCATCTTACCCTAGCAGCAATGGCAAAGTTCAGCAAACTTTGACAAATAAACGTATAGTGCAAACAAAAATATACTGGCAATGATGTGGAGAGATTGGAACTCTAATATATATCTTGGGCTTTAAAATGACATCATTACGCCTCATTAATTTTCCTACTCAGTTTGATAGCACCTAACAACAACAGCAATAGCTAAGGGAGAAAAAGATGTATAATCCCTTTCCATACAATTCATGGTCTCTGAAAATTCACTAGTGAGTCAGCAGTGAATTGGTTCTGACTCAACCACAGTGAGTTTTAAGAATAGGTAGAGTTTGTGTCATTTGCATAATGCAGATTGTTGATGAGTCTTCCTCCAATTCTGATGCCACATTCTTCTTCAAATAGTCCAGCTTCTCAGTTTATTTGCTCAGCACACAAAATAAATAGGTATGGAGAAAGAACACAGTATTGACACACACCTTACCTGCTTTTAAACCTGCAAAGTTCCCTTGTTCTTATAAGACAGTTGCAACTTGGTCACATGAGAACAATTTAGTGTTCTGGGATTCAGATTCTTCTCAGTGTTAGCCATAATTTTTTATAATAAATTTAGGCAAAAGCCTTTGTATAATTCATAAAACACAAATAAGTTTCTGGTGTTCTGTGCTTCCAGCCAAGATCCATCTGACATCAGCAATGATAATATTATTTCCATGGTTTCTTCTGAATTCAGCTTGAATTTCTAGCAGTTTCTTGTCAAAGCTACATCAAATCAAATCCACAGAACTAAAATTCGACCTCAAGGCTATCTCACCAGAATTTTAAAGACCATCTCAGGAACTGAATTGAGGTCTTCAATACTAATGAGCAAAAACCAGGTGAGCTCTGAAAGGATATGAAGAATATAATTCATGAAGAATGCAAAAAGTTGGGAAGCGGATGCCCCGGTCTCCGTCCGCATCCCTGCCCACACTCTCTGTGCACCCACTGCTAGGAAGGTTGGAAGTGCTCTGCCTGATCTTGCATCACCATCTCCTGACCTGAGCACAGGTTCTCAGAGGCACCATGACCATGACCAACTTCCCCGGATCTGATGAGGGGGTGGATGTAGAAACTCTTCTGAAGGCCATGAAAGGCCTGGGTACTGATGAGGAGACCATCCTGGCTGTTCTGACATCCTGAAGCAACATGCAGAGCCAGGAAATCTTGGCAACTTATAAAATTCTTTTTGACAAGGATCTCCTGGATGATCTGAAGTCAGGACTGGAAAATTTGAGAAGTTAATTATGACTCTAATTAAACCCTCTGAGCTTTAGGACGCCTATGAGCTGAAGCATGCTCTCAAGGGAGCTGGGACAGATGAGAAAGACTTGAGAGAAATTATTGCTTCAAGGACACCTGAAGAACTGATGCCCATAAAAGAAATTTATGAATAAGAATATGGTTCAAGCCTGGAAGATGATGTGATAAACGATACCTCTGGATACTACCAGAAGATGCTGGTAATTCTCCTTCAGCCTAATTGAGACACTGATGCTGGAATTAATGAAGCTCAGGTTGAAGAGGCTCAGGCTTTGTTTCAAGCTGGAGAGCTCAAGTGGGAGGCAGATGAAGAAAAAGTTATCACTATATTTGGAACACGAAGTGTGTCTCATTTGAGAAGGGTGCTTGACAAATACATGACCATATCAGGATTTCAAATTGAGGAAACCATCGATCGAGAGACTTCTGGTAATTTGAAGCAACAACTTCTTTCTGTTGTAAAATCTATTCGAAGTATACCTGCCTATCTTGCAGAAACCCTCTACTATGCTATGAAGGGAGCTGGGACAGATGACCACACCTTCATCAGAGTCATGGTTTCCAGGAGTGAGAATGATCTGCTTAACATAAGAAAGGAGTTCACACCACAACAAGATAAATAACCCAATTGAAAAATGAATGCAGGAGATGAACAGACACTTCACCAAAGAAGACATTCAAATGGCCAACAAATACATGAAGAAATACTCAAAATCCCTAGCTCTTAGATGCAAATCAAAACAACTATGAGATATTATCTCACCCCGGTAAGAATAGCAAAATTTAACAGAACAGCAAACATCAAATGCTGGCGAGGTTGCAGAGAAACTAGAACCCTTATTCACTCTTATTGGGAGTGTAAAATGGTGCAACCACTATGGAATGCAGTATGGAGCTTTCTCAAAACATTGCAAATAGAAATACATTTACCCAACAATTCTACTACTGGGAATATACCCTAAAGAAACTAGAAGTGCCACCCAAGCAGATATATGCACACCCATGTTTATTGTGGCTTTGTTCACAATAGCAAAGTGCTGGAAACAACCCAAGTGCCCATAAACAAAAGAATGGATAGAGAAGCTGTGGTATATTCACACAATGGAATACTATGTGGCATTGAAAAATAAGGAACTCATGAACTCATGAAATATTATACAAAATGGGTTACCCTGGAGGACATTATGCTGAGTGAAATATCTCAGTGACAAAACTACTGCATAGTGCCACTGTTGTAAAATGGGACTGACATCAGGGTTGAGGGGAGACTGAGAAAGAGGGGATAAATAATGTATACTGCATTGAAAAAGATGAGGGAGAGAACTGTTTAAAAGGGACATATGATTAGGTATTATTGTCATAACAGGAGTTCAGAATGAAGACTGTATATTGGAGAGGACTTGGGGAAAGGGATTGCATAACAGTGAAATAATTTTTGTTTTACTTTCCAAAGAGAAGAGCGAACTGGGGGTGGGGGAAGAGGTGGGCAGGGAGAAAAGGGCAACAATGAATGAATGAAATCCAAAGTCTCTGTAAACTTTCATTAAAGTTAATTTAGGCCTGCGCTGACGCCGCTTCTGGGCCCGGCTCCGCTCCGTCCGCTCTGCCGCCTTCCTTCCTGCTCCTTCTCCGGTGGCCGCCGTGGCGACACGAAGCCACGAAGCTGTACGGCATCCTGGGCGTCCCGCCCAGCGCCAGCGAGAACGAGCTGAAAAAGGCATACAGAAAATTATCCAAGGAATACCATCCTGATAAGAATCCAAATGCTGGAGACAAATTCAAAGAAATAAGTTTTGCATATGAAGTACTCTCAAACCCTGAGAAGAGAGAGTTATATGATCGCTATGGAGAGGAAGGCCTTCGGGAAGGTAGTGGCGGAGGCGGTGGCATGAATGACATTTTCTCTCACATTTTTGGTGGAGGATTGTTCGGCTTCATGGGCAATCAGAGTAGAAGTCGAAATGGAAGAAGAAGAGGAGAAGACATGATGCATCCACTCAAAGTATCTTTAGAATATTTGTATAATGGCAAGACAACCAAATTACAACTTAGCAAGAATGTACTATGCAGTGCATGCAGTGGTCAAGGTGGAAAATCTGGAACTGTTCAGAAGTGTAGTGCTTGTCGAGGTCGAGGTGTACGCATCATGATCAAACAGCTGGCTCCAGGGATGGTACAACAGATGCAGTCTGTGTGCTCTGATTGTAATGGAGAAGGAGAGGTAATTAATGAAAAGGACCGCTGTAAAAAATGTGAAGGGAAGAAAGTGATTAAAGAAGTCAAGATTCTTGAAGTCCATGTAGACAAAGGTATGAAACATGGACAAAGAATTACATTCACTGGGGAAGCAGACCAGGCCCCTGGAGTTTAACCAGGAGACATTGTTCTTTTGCTACAAGAAAAGGAACATGAAGTTTTCCAGAGAGATGGAAATGATTTGCATATGACATATAAGATAGGACTTGTGGAAGCTCTATGTGGATTTCAATTCACATTTAAGCACCTTGATTTAAGCCCATCAGATTGTGGTGGAGTAACCCCCAGGCAAAGTAATTGAACAAGGGTGCATCCGTGTAGTTCGAGGTGAAGGAATGCCACAGTATCGTAATCCTTTTGAAAAAGGTGATCTGTACATCAAATTTGATGTGCAGTTTCCTGAAAACAACTGGATCAACCCAGACAAGCTTTCTGAACTAGAAGATCTCCTGCCCTCGAGACCAGAAGCTCCTGATGTGATTCGAGACACAGAGGAGGTAGAGGAATTTGATAGCACTCAGGGCTCCAGAGGTGGTCAGAGACGCGAAGCCTATAACAATAGTTCTGATGAGGAAAGCAGCAGCCACCATGGACCTGGAGTGCAGTGTGCCCATCAGTAAACTGCAGGCAAATGCACAGGTGGAGTTTTCTTTCCACGTTTACCTGATCTGTTTTCAGCAATCCAGCTGAAGTGTCTGATCAATCCAGATGAACTGATGGACATCTGTTGGTCTATGTGTAACTTTTAAAATTGGTATAGTATCTACAGAGTGTATAATTTAAACTAACCACATTCATTTTGACTTCATTTTGACTGTTCTGTAGCAGAATAAAGCACTTGAAAGGAAACCAGACTCCCTTTCACACCTGGGTTATAAGTTTCAGTCCTGCTATCTGTGCTTGATTTTTATCAGTTTTGTGTAGGTTTTGTTTCATATTTTAAAGTCAAATCCCACATTGTAAAGTTTGTGTACAATTTGTCCTGAAGCTTTGTGTTTGGCTGCACCTGCATACGCTGCTACAAATAGAATAAAGAATTTCATAGCCTGTATTTATCATTTAGATGCATGGAAAATGGGATTTGCACACAGTGGGTTTGGAGCCGACTGGGAACAATGGCAAAAAAAATTACATTAGCTGTGGTTGTAAATTTTTTTTAAAAAACTATCTTGTGAAAGGTTTCTGGAACTTGATAATAAAAAGCAGTTGGTGTAAAAAATAATTTAGAAAAACCCCTACTACCTAGCTGTAATAACAAAAAAATTTTTTCCACCACCTTTGAAAAAAAAAAGGAATTCAGAAAAAAATTTGCCACATCACTTTATTCCATGATCAATGATGATACATCATCATAAGAAAACCCTCTTGCTGCTCTGTGGAGGAGAAGACCACTGCCTCTGCTGCCCTCCATCCAGCATAGCCAGAACACTTCTGTATGCTAGTGCCTGCCACATTGCCTTGTTCATACCACCATGCTAATGACTAAAACATGCATATTGTACAAGTATGCATATGCATATAGACACTTATGCTTATTTTTGCTCTTCAGTTGAGATCTTTCTATCTCTTTGACTGTTATAGTACTTACATTATTGAGTGTACTTACATTATAGGGTCTAGAGACTTGGTCATTTATATTTTCTTTTAAGTGGTCAGACTGCTTTTAGCTTTTTTTTTTTTTTAAAAAAAAAACCTTCATTTATATTGCTCCAATAACCATATTACGTTAATCAGAATCTAAGCCTTGAAGATTGTGAACTCCTGGAGGTGTTATTAATCAAGTTTTCTACTAAATGAAATATAAAAAATGATGGTAGTTGCATTTAAAAGACTGACAAAAAAGAAAATAAACCTTTCCAATTAAAAAAAAAAAAGAATGCAAAATGCAATTACAAAGACAGAGGAGGGGGAAAAGACCAAGATGGATGTCAGAAGAGACTGAATATTGCAGTAGAGTGCCGAGAAGCCAAAGCAAAGGGAAGAAATCACTAAGTTAAGGAGCTGAATAGAATATTTAAAAGCGCAGCTCAGAAAGGAAAAGCAAAGTATTATAAAGAAGGATGCAAAGAGCTGGAGTCGGAAAATCAAAAGGGACAAATTCGCTTGACATTTCCTTTTTTTTTCCTTCTTCTTCTGCTACTTTATTTACCTTTTCAACCTGTATGCAGAGCAGATTATCCGAGAGACTGGGCTCTATGAGGAGAAGCGTGGCATTAGGATTGGTGGAAGATCTATCAACAATCTGCGGTACGCAGATGACACAACCCTGCTTGCTGAAACTGAGGAGGACCT
>NW_006399928.1:3334092-3338412 GCF_000299155.1 Elephantulus edwardii
GATACAGGCCATGGTTTTTGCAATCACTTGTTATGCATCAGAGAGTTGGACAATGACTAGGGAGGATAGAAGGAGAATTGATACCTTTGAGCTGTGGTGCTGGAGAAGAGTGTTGAACGTACAATGGACTGCCAAGAAAACAAACAGATTCATCGTAGAGAGGGTTAAACCAGGCTACTTCCTTGGAGGCAAGGATTCTGGGACTTCGTCTGACATACTTTGGACATGTTGCAAGGAGAGACAGGTCTTTGGAGAGGGACATCATGCTTGGTAGGGTAGAGGGACAGCGCAGGAGGGGAAGACCCTCTATGAGGTGGATTGATTTAGTGACTGGGGTAATCAGGATGGGTGTGTCAGAGGCAATGCGATTGGCACAGGATAGAGGAGGGTTTAGGGTTGTTGTATATAGGGTCGCTATGAGTCGCAAACGACTCGACGGCACATAACAACAACAATTTTATTTACAGAATTCAAATACAAGTTTGAACAAATTCTTTCCATTTCCCTCACACCCCCGCATCAAACTGTACAACCAAATGATTAATACCCCCTTCACCCTGCACATCCACATCCCTCTGCTTCCAGCCTCCTCCACCCCTCCTAGATCCTTACACTCCTTCTACAATAATGGTTGTATACAATATTTATCTTTATGTGATTGAGTTAGTTCACTCAGCACAATGCTCTCCAGTCCCTCCCAAGTTAGGTAATAATTTACAAAGTTATTGCTCCTGTGTGCTGCATAGTATTCCATTGTGTAAATGTACCATAATTTCTCAATCCATGCATTTGTGGTTGGACATTTGGGCTGCTTCCATGTTCTTGAGATGGTGAATAATGCTGCTATGAACACTGGTGTACAAGCCTCAGTTTGTGCCTCAGTTCTCATATTCTCAGGGTATATTCCACGTAGTGGAATAGCTGGGTCATATGGAAGATCTGTGTTCAGCTTTTTGAGGAAGCGCCAAACTGCCTTCCAGAATGGTTACACCATTTTACAATCCCACCAACAAAGTATGAGTTCCTTTCTCTCCACATCCTCTCCAGCATCTATTACTTGCTGCCCTGTTAAACTTTGCCACTCTTACTGGAGTGAGATGGTACCTCATTGTGGTTTTGATTTGCATCACTCTTATTGTCAGTGATTTGGAGCATTTCTTCGTGTGTCTATTTGCCATTCAAATATCTTCCTCTGTGAAAATTCTTCCCATGTCTTTTGCTCATTTTGTAATTGGGTTATCAGTCTTTTTCTTGTGGAGGCCCAGGAGTATTCTGTAAACTTTTGTTATAAGACTCTTGTCTGAGATGGAATTACCAAATGTTTGTTTCCAATCTGTAGGTTTTCTTTTCACCCTGGTAGAATAAGTTATTTATGTGCATAGAGACTTAATCTTCAGAAGGTCCCATGCATCAATTTTATTCTCTTTAGTTTGTGCATTTCTGCTTGTATTTGGCAGTCTCTTTATACCTTGGACTAGCGCTTCTAAGCTTGATCCCAGTTTGTCTCTTAAGTATGTTATGGTTTTGGACTTTACTTCCAGGTCTCTGATCCACCTTGAGTTGATTTTTGTGTATGGGGTGAGATGTGGATCCTGTTTCGGCTTTCTGCAGGTGGAAGTCCAATTGTGCCAGCACCATTTTTTAAAGAGGTCATCATTTTCCCCACTTGATAGCTTTGATTTCCTTGTTGAATATCAGTTGACTGTAGATAGCTGGGTCTTTTTCTGGGTTCTCAATTCTGTTCCATTGGTCGATGTGTCTGTCATTGTACCAGTACCATGCTGTTTTGGTTACCACTGCTGTATAGTAGGTTTTGAGGTCAGGGAATACTATAACTCCAACCTCATTTTTGTTTCTCAGAAGTGTTTTGCTTATTTGGGATCTCTTGTCTCTCCGTATAAATTTGATAATGCCCCTTTCAATCTCCTTGAAAAATTAATTTGGTATATGGATTGGTATTGCATTGAGCATATAGATTGCTTTTGGTAGGATTGTCATTTTCACCATATTGAGTCTTCCTATCCATGAACACAGGACATTTTTCCATTTATTTAGTTCTTTTATTGTGTCTTTCAGAAATGCTCTATAGTTTTCTTTGTATAGGTGTCTTGTATCTCTAGTTATGTTCACTCCCAAGTATCTCAATTTGTGCTTGGCTATTATAAATGATATTGCTTTCTTTATTTCCCTCTCTGAGTTCCCTTTGTTATTGTAGAGAAAATCCTATTGATTTTTGGATATTGATCTTATATCCTGCCACTCTAATATATTGACCTATTAACTCTAATGTTGGTTTTGGGGTGTTTTATTATTATTATTATTTGTGTGTGTGTGTGTGTGTGTGTGTGTGTGTGTGTGTGTGTGCCGTCAAATCAGATCTGACTGGTACAGGAGGAGATTGTCCCTCCTTCCCCGGCAGAGCATCTGGTGGATTTGAACCGTGCACCTTTGGGATTGCAATGCAGCTTCTTGCCACTAGGCCACCAGAGCTCCCCTAACTCTAACAGGTTTTTTGTTGAGTCATTGGAATTTTCTGTGTATACTATCTTATCATCTGCGTATAGCGACAATTTAATCATTTCTTTGCCAATTTGGATGCCTTTTATTTCCTTCTTTTGTCGTATTGCCCTAGCAAGCACTTCCAATACAATACTGAAAAGGAGTGGTGACAGTGGACATTCTTTTCTGGTCCTTGTTTGCAAGGAAAAGGTTTTTAATCTTTCTCCATTGAGAATGATATTGGCTATTGGTTTTCATATATACTTTTCACTATGTTGAGGAAATTCCCTTCTATTCCAATTTTGCTCAGTGTCTTTATTAGGGAGCATTGTTGGATTTTGTCAAATGCCTTTTCTGCATCAATTGCTAGGATCATACGGTTCCAGTTATTTACTTTGTTACAGTGAATTACGCTGATTGTTTTTCTTACGTTGAAACATCCCTGAACACCCTAAATACCCACTTGGTCATGGTGAATTCTTTTTTAATGTGTTTTTGGATTCTATTGGCTAGGATTTTGTTAAGGATTTTTGCATCTATATTCATCAGAGATATTGGTCTGTAGTATTCTTTCCTGGTAGTATCTTTACCTGGTTTGGGTATTAGGGTAATGCTTGCTTCATGAAATGACTCTGGAAGTGTTCCTACTTTTTCAATTTTTTGAAATAATTTTAGTAAAATGGGTGCTAAATCCTCTCTGAATGTTTGGTAGAATTCAACTGTGAAGCCATCTGGTCCAGAGCTTTTCTTATGGGGAAGTCTTTTTATGACCTTTTCAATTTCTTCTCTTGTGATGGGTCTGTTCAAGTGATCTATACCCGCCCTTGTCAGTCTGGGCTGGGGCTATGTTTCAAGGAATTTGTCCATTTCCTCTAGGTTTTCAAATTTAGCAGAGTACAGTTTTTCATAGTATTCTGATATTATTAATTAAATTACCTCTGGTTCTGTTGTGATGTCACCTCTGTAATTTCTTAATTGAGTTATCTGTGTCTTTTCTTTTTTTTCTTTTGTTAAATTTTCCAGTGGTTTGTCAATTTTATTGTCCCTTTCAAAAAACCAGCTCCTGGTCTTATTGATGGTTTCAACTGTTTTTCTGTTTTCTATCTCATTGATTTCAGCGCTTGTCCTTACAATTTCTTTTCTTTTAGAGGCTGTAGGATTAGATTGTTGGTCTTTTTCTATTTGCTGAAGGTGTTGAGTTTTATCATTGATTCTTCTTCTTTCTTCCTTTTCTATGTGTATGCGTATTGCTATGAACTGCCCTCTGAGGATTGCCTTAGCTGTGTCCCAGAGGTTTTGATAAGTTGTATTTTCATTATCATTTGTTTCAAGGAACTTTTTTATTTTATTCTTTATTTCTTTTATAACCCAATTATGTTTTAGCAGAGAATTGTTTAGTTTCCACATGGGTGGTTTTGTAAGCTTTACTCTATTGTGGTTAATTTCTAGTTTTATGGCATTGTGGTCTGAGAAAATACTTTGTATTATTTCCATGTTTTTTAATTTGCTGAGGCTTGCTTTGTGACCTAATATATGATCAATTCTGGAGAATGTACCATGTGCACTTGAGAAGAAAGTGAATTGAGTTTTAGTTGGGTGCAGTTCCCTAAATATATCCACAAGGTCGAGTTTGCTGATTGTATAGTTTAGATCTTTTGCATCTTTGTTGAGTTTTTGAGTTGACCTATCCTTTTGTGATAATGGTGTATTGAAATCTCCTACCACTATTGTTGTGCTGTCTATTTCTCTCATCAATTCTGTTAACTGCTGTTTTATGTATTTTGAAGTTCTCTCATTTGGTGCATAAATGTTGACCAAGGT
>NW_006399928.1:3338817-3343913 GCF_000299155.1 Elephantulus edwardii
TTTTTTTTTTTTAATCTATTCTGCTACTCTTTTTCTCTTATTTGGTGCATTTAGTCCATTCACATTAAGTGTTATTATTGTCAGGCCAAGTTTTCCTTTTGCCATTTTGCTGTGTTTCTTTTTCTGTTGTTTTTGGTTCTATGGTCCATTCACTTTCCTTTGGTAGGACTTCACTTAAAATTTCTTGTAGGGTTGGTCTTGTTTCCACAAATTCCTTAAGGTCCTTCTTTTCTGCAAAGAATCTATTTTCCCCTTTGAATGTTATAGAGAACTTTGCTGGATATTGCTGGATATAGGATCCTTGGCTGAAAATTGTTGTCTTTCAACTTTCTGTATATGGCATCCCATAGCCTTCTAGCTCACATGGTTTCTGCTAAGAAATCTGAAATTAGTCTAATTGTTTCCCTGTTGTAGGTAACTCTTTGCGTTTCTTGTGCTGCTTTTAGAATTCTATCCTTATCTTTTAATTTGGAGAATTTTACTATGATATGTCTTGGTGTTTTTCTTTTTGGGTGTAATCTATTTGGTGTTCTCTGTGCTTCTTGGATGTGGATTTCCCCATTCTTCAGGTTACCTGGAAAGTTTTCTTCTAGTACTTCTTCCACAATTTTCTCAGTGATTTCCCTGTCCCTTCCGTGTTCTGGAATTCCAATCATACGTATATTATTCCGTTTGATGTCATTCCACATAATTCTAATGTTTTCTTCATTTTCTTTATGTCTCATCTCTTTTTTTTCTTCATGTAAGTTTCTAGTGAGACTTTCGTCTTCCAACTCACTGACTCTCTGTTCCATCTCTTCAGTTCTACTTTTTTGTCCTACCAGTGTGTTGGACACTCCTGCAACTTTGGTCTTACATTTTCATGCTTTTCTGTTATTTCCAGTATTGTGTTGGCTGTACCCTCTCTGTCTTGTGTTGATTTTCTAATTTCTTGCACTTCTTTATCTATTCTATCAATTTTTTCTTCCATCTTTTGTATTTTTATCCATATCTGTTCAAGTTTCTCTTCATTTATATATTCCTTCTGGATTATTGTATCTGAAGTATTTGCTCTCTTATTGACTTCCATTGTTTCTTTCCATATTTGCATCTTTTTCTGTATCTGATCAAGTAACTCTATATCAATGTATTTCTTCTGGTTCTCTCTGTCTGGGGTATTCATTGGGTCTGCATTTTTAGGAGAAGGGTTATTTTGTTTCCTAATGATAGCTGATGTGGATTGCTGCTTTCTTGACATTATGGGAGTCTTTTCTTAGTAGATATTTGGCTGTTATAACTAAATTTTCCTAAGGTACAGCAATGTTTTGAGAAGCACCTATATATTCGTGTTTCTTTCTTGGCCTGAGGCCTGTAAGGCCAAGGGCCTGACAGCAGTTTCCCCCCTAAAGTACCTGAGTGAGCAAGGAGAAAGGCTGGTGGCTTCTCACCTCAGTCGAGGTGCTCAGGACCCCCTGTTGCTTGCGTTAAGAGATCCCACGTGGTCAAGTCTGACAGCAGTTTCCTCCCCAAAGTACCTGAGTTAATGGGTCCCATGTGGTCAAGCTAGACAGCAAATTCCCTCCACCCCAAATAATCGTGGGAGCAGTGCAGGCAGTTCTGTCCATCGTTCCCTCCTGCTGTTCATCACTTGACATTTCTTAATCTGAAGAAACTGAAGAACAAGTTTAAGCCTTGAGTTGCAATACTTAAGAATGCTGAGGGCAGAATGTTGAATGATACAGGAAGCATCAAAGAAAGATGGAAGGAGTACACAGAGTCACTGTACTAAAAAGAATTTGTTGGCACAGAAGAATTTCATGAAAAAAACATATGATGGGGGCCAGTGGTGATGAAGGAGGAGGTTCAAGCTGCTCTGAAGGAATTGGGAAAATACAAGGCCCCAGGAATAGATGGGATACAAATTAATATTTTTCAACAAACAGATGCTGCCCTGGACAGACTCACCAAGTTATGTCAAGAAATCTGGATGACAACTACCTGGCCAAACGACTGGAAGAGATCTATTCCCATCCCAAAAAAAGGTGACCCAATAGAGCGTGGAAATTATATAACAATATCACTAATGTCAAATGGAAGCCAGATCCCACTGAAAATTATCCAAAAATGACTGAAACAGTAAATTAGCTGAGAACTACCAAATGTGTAAACTGGGTTTAGAAGAGGTCCTGGTAACAGGGACATCATAGCCAACATTAGATGAATCTTGGCAGAGAGTACCAGAGAAATGTCTATCTGCGTCTATGCAAAGGCATTTGACTGTGCAGATTACAACAAATTGTAACTAACTTTGGGAAGAATGAGGATCCAAGAACACTTAATTATGCTCATGTGAAACCTATACTTGGACCAGGAAGCAGTCAGGAACAGAGCAGGGATGCATGGTTCAGAATCAGGAAAGCTGTGTTTCAATCTATATACAGGACAGGTCATTCAGGAGGCTGGACTTTATGAAGAGGCATATGGCATCAGGATTGGAGGTAGACTCATCAACAACCTACATTATGCAGATGGCCCAATCTTACTTGATGAAACTGAGGAGGATGTGAGGTGTTTGCTGCAGAGGGTCAAGGACTGTAGTTGGCAGTACGGATTGAAGCTCAGCATCAAGAAAACAAAGATTCTCATTACTGGGCCAATTGGCAGCTTTGCTTCATGATAGATTGAGAAGAGATTAATATTTTTAACAACTTCAGCTTGATTGATTCCACAATCAACACTCTTGGCACCAGCAGTAAGGAAATCAGAAGATGAATTACATTGGGAAATTTGCTGTCAGGGACTTCTCTAGAGTACTGAAGAGCAACAATAGCAGTCTGGAGACTAAGGTGCACCTGGTCCAGGCCATGGTATTTGCAATTACTTTATATGCATCAAAGAGCTGGACAATAACTAAGGATGATAGAAGAAGGATCAATGCTTTAGAGTTGGGGTGCTGGAGAAGAGTGTTGAATGTATCATGGACTGCCAGGAGAACAAACACGTCAGCCCTGGAGAGGGTGAAACCAAGCCGCTCCCTGGAGATAAAGATTTTGAGACTCTGCCTCATATACTTTGGGCACATGCCCAGGAGGGAACAGTCCATGGAGAGTGACATCATGCTTGGAAGGATAGAGAGCCAACACAGGAGAGGAAGATCCAGGATGATATAGATTGACTTATTGCCTGGAGAAATGGGATTAAGCCTGTCAGAGATGATGAGATTGGCTCAGGATGGGATAAGGTTCAGAGCTAATGTACATAGGGTCGCTATGAGTCACAGGTGACTTGATGACACATAACAACAACATACTGTTTCAGCCATTGTTTAAATAATATTCAACCAGATTTTACTGAATTGTGGTATTAATGATGTTTTTTGTAGTTGTTAGGTACTAGTAGAAGCAGCTGAGACTTGGGGACTACACTATTGGAACATTGCCATTTTCCTTGACCTTTGTCTACTCAAGTGGGAGCAACTCCTATCTGACTAAGCTGCAGAAGAGGAAAAGTGTGTGTAGGTTGGCCATTTGCATCAACTGAGACCTTGCTGCATCTCTGGGCCTGTGTCTGCACAGGCAGGAGTGGCAGGGACAGTGCCTTCCAAACCAACTGCAGGAGAAGAGATAAATACAAGGGTTGGCCATTAGCATCAGCTGAAACTTGGGGACTACACAGTTGGGACTTAGCTGGTTCTCTAGGCCTTTGTCTGCTCAAGCAGGAGCTATTCCCTCCTGACCAGCCATAGGAGAGGAGAAGGGTGCGTAGGTCAGCCAATAGCATCAACTGAGACTCAGGGGCTGGACAGTTTGGACCCAGGCCAATTCACTAGGCCTTTTCCCTGAGCAAAATATCCAAGGCAGCCCTTCTGGGACTTTGCCTACTCCTGGAGGAAACTGCCCCCTCCCACCAAACTACAGGATAAGATAGAGAAGCACAGGCCCACCAAAAATTGGGCAAAGTGAGAGACACCATCTCCCTGCCCCTCAAAGGAAAACCGGATGAGAAGCTTGCCACAGGAAATGGGGGACAAAGTTGATCATTGGTGACCAGCAGGGAAGACTGTCACTGGGAAACTCAGTTCAAGGCAATACTTAAACTCTGCAGCTTATCTTCAGCATCATAAAGATAAGAAACTGACAGCAGTCGACACAGACACAAAAGAAACTGCTGAACACATATAAAAAGGAATTTGACATAATTTCAAGGACATAGTAGGCAGGTTCAAATATTAATAAAAAACAAAACAAACCTCTTAAAAAAGCAGATCAGACTGCAGACTAAAGCAATACCTCACAGACAGGGAGACAGAAGAAATGTCTCGACATAGAGTTATATGAGCAGCTACTGAAGAAGTTATAAATTATAGGAGAAATAACTGAAGCCATTAAATAAAGTGAATACTTCAGAGACAGGGAACCAGAAGAAATATATGGAGTTCCATGAACCACTATCAAAACAAATACAAAAGATGGAAGAAATAATTGAAACCATGAATAATGAGATACAAGAATTCTAAAAATCATCAAAAGATAGAGAGGATATAACCCATACAGTTCTAGTAAAAACAGAAATGCATGAAACGGGAATCCAGAATACAAAGGCTGAAATGACAGAATTTTTCAACATGCTAGAGGGATAAAAAAGCAGAATAGAAGAGAGAGAATAGTCAGTTACCGTGAAGACCAGAACCTCAATCAGAACCTATTAGAAGAGAAAACAGAGAAGGTAGAAGGAAAATAAAGAAAGCAAGAGAATTATGTGGGATAACATCAAATAAGCCAACATGCATGTGGCCAGATTTCCGGAACATGAGGGGAAGGGGGAAAAGCACTGAGAAAATGATGGAAGAAGTAATAGAAGAAAATTTCCCACATATCATGAAAAATGGAATCCGTACTCAAGAAGTTCCGCAAACTCCAAACATACTAGACTCCAAAAGAAAAACATTAAGATATATCATAGTTAAAATCTCCAAAATTAAAAATAAGGATGTTGTTGTTGTTGTTGTTATGTGCCGTCGAGTCACTTGCGACTCATAGCGACCCTATGTACAACAGCCCTAAACTCTGCTCTGTCCTGTGTCAATCGCACTGTCTCTGACACTCCCATCCCAATTA
>NW_006399928.1:3348779-3352979 GCF_000299155.1 Elephantulus edwardii
ATGTCAATATTTATGCGTTCCATTTCTTTCTTAACAATTTCTAATTTTCCTTCATTCATGGTTCTCACATTCCATGTACCAATCACTAGGGTCTGCTTACACCTGTTCCTCCTCCCTTGCGTTTCCATACTTGATGGTTCTGCCTAGGTTGCCCTTTTTGTTAATCTGCGTGTGTTCTGTTGTGCATAGGGTTTTCAGAGGCCTGCTATTTCTGAAGTGGGTGGCCAATTCTTCTTCCTAGTCTGTCTTAATCTGAATGTTCAGATTTAGAGGAGTATCTGACAGACAGCAATTTGTGGGGCAGTTAGAGATAAATCCCTTATTGTGGGGGTAAACGTTAGTTAAAGTGTTGATCCCACCCTTAGCCCAGTGCCATTACCCACTTGCTTCCCCGCTCCACCCTCCATCAGGATAATCCTTCTCATCTACCAAGTCCCTTCAGAAAAATATCTTCCATTGTCCAACCCATGATCTGGCTGAAGAAATAATTTTAGAAACTGGATTATATGAAGAAGAATGAGGCATCAGGATTGAAGGATGATGCATCAAAAATCTGCTTTATGCAGATAACACAGATTTGCTTACTGAGAATGAAATAACTGCAACGTGGGCTCAACAATATCAGAGATTTTGAGGATGGTGCAAGATAGGGCAAAGCTTTGATCTGTTGTTCATATGGTCACTAAAAGTCTTAGGTGACTGATAACAACAACAACAGTTTAAACTGAAGCTAAATAGCGCTAAAAGCAAAATGTGTTATTGTTGTTGTTGTTGTTGTTGTTGTTGCTAGGTACTGAATCAGTTGGAAACGACTTATAGTTGACCCTCCAGTGGGTTTTCAGAGGCAATAAATCACAGAAGAGGAGATTTTTCATCCTTCCTCAGACAGCTGGTAGATTTGAACCACATGCCTTTGGTATTGCAGCACAGCTTCTTACCATAAGGCCAGTAGAGCTCCCTAAAGTAAAACATGAGTTTGGTTATCCCACCAGAATTTAAACCCCCCCCCCAAAAAAACACCATCCCTCGAATACATTTCTTGCATTTAACACTAATGACTGAGGATCAGACAAGTTGTGGGATGAGATCAAGGACAACATATATGAAGAAAGCAAAAGATCATATAAGAAATGGGAAAGGGGAGTTGGTGAGAGGATCTAGCAGACGCAGTAGAGAGAGGGAGTGGTTTTGGACACGGGACATACCTCTGGACCTTTGACCCGTGCCCGGCAGGTACCAAGGCTACCCACCCCCCTGAAGTTTGCAACCCCCGCCAGCTTTGAATTTTGGAGTTGGTGAGAGGACCTCACAGACAGAGTAGAAAGGTAGAGAGGCAGTGGTTTTGAACACTGGACACACCTCTGGACCTTTGATCTGTACTGGGCAGGTACCAAGTCTACGCCCCCACCTCCCCAAAGTTTGCACACACCCCACTAGGAATTTAAAAAATCATAGACCAAATTATAGGATTTATCAACCTCCCCTGTAAAAGTTGTCTAACATTGAAGATTAAGTGTCTTTGGACTGTGAACTGCTGTCTGGCCTGACCACGTTGGCCCTGCTAACTCAAGCAACAGGGAGGTCCTGGGCATCTCAACAGAGGAGCAGTGACGTCAAACCAAGAACCAACTATCACCTCAGTTTTCAAAAACTCTTCCACGTCAATGTCTCAAATGAAGCATGGTACTTCACTCACCACGCAAGCCCAAAACAAGATATCTCCCCCCGCCCCAAATGACACAGTAGCAACGAATTTCATGAGCCAGAAAGTCTGATGGAACTTTCTAAAGCAGAATTAAAAAAAATTGAATATTTTCAATGGATGAAAAACAAACTTGACACTACAGTCAAAAAGCAGGAGGAACTTTTAAAAAAAGACAGTGGAAGAACAAAAGACAAAAATGGAAATTTGGAAGACAGCTACTTGGTCAATTGACTGGAAGAGCTCACTGTTTGTTCTCATTCCAAAGAAAGGTGATCCAAGAGAATGTGGAAATTACTGAAAAATATAATCAATATCACATGCAAGAAAAATATCTTTGTCATGACCTTTCCCTCTCTTTATAAATGATATTTTTTTAATATCATACCACAACTCATCTGGTCATCTTTTATTGGTGTTCAGTGTCTCAAACCTATTCGGAAAATGACTTTTAGATTCAAATGGAATAGACCAAGGCCATTTTTCTTATTTTTGTCTACTTGTTTTCATTTTCTTCAACTTCAATTTGAACTTGCACATAAGTTAATGCTGGTTTGTGCCACAGTCAACACCTGGCTTGGTTTGAACTGATGATATTAAGCTTCTCCAAAGTTTCTTTCCTCATTCTGACTCTATTCAGGTGAAGTCACTTATAGTCACCATCTGTGTTTCTCGAAAAAAAAAATATTAACTACAAGACTGAAGATACAGGCTTAACTTGGATGTGTTCCTTCAGCACTGTACACCTAGCATGCACAGGTGCATTATAAGTGAAAAATTGAGAATATCACCACCAGCAGAGAAGAAGCAGAGAATACAGAGTGTTAGTCCTTGGAACCAAAGACACCTGTGCCACTCAGACCAGGGCCTACAGGACCTACAGCTGTAGCAGGCAACCAGAGACCTGATATAAGACAGAGATGACATTGGGCCTGATGCCAAAGTTTGTTTGAGAACTGATGGGGAGACATCAAGATTTGCATGATTAAGATCTTTGTAACACTGGCCTAAAGCCATGAGACTGAAGGATGAGGTGCCTGAAAGCATGTTTTGGAAGCTGTCTTGACTGAGCCATAATATACTGATGCCAACCTTTGCATTTCTCTAATAAACACTATAATCATGGGTACAACAACAAGCAAAAAAGAGGTATTAGCAACGAATAAAACATTGAATGTACAAAATTCAATCATTTGATCTCCAGCCTCATTTCTATCTCCAAGTTCACAATTTCCAACTATTCCTTCTATTTGCTTCCAACATTTGCTTTCCAGTCACAAATTATTATTAATTAATCTTTTGCCATTTATATACGTTGTGCTTTATAAAATCTTTCGTTTACATTGTTTCATACAATCATATACACTGTATTTTGTTTAATAAATTATTATTGATCTATGTTTATTACTCTTTCTCTTCAAGTCCCTATTGAATTATTCCAATTCCTTCACCCCCTCCTACTGTCCACTAACCTCTGCTATCCTAGTGATTGCCTTCCTTCCCCTTTTCCCACCTTCTTCCCCTTTCCCATTTGAACATTTATATACATCTTGCTCAGTTATCTTTTTATTTTTACAATAATGATTTTATGTAGTATTTGTCCTTATGAGACTCAGTTAGTTCACTCAGTGCTCTCTAGACTCTCCCATGTTATATAATATTTTATTAAATCATGGTTCCATACTATTGCATAGTATTCATTTGCGTGAATGTACCACACTTTCTCAATTAATTCGTTTCTTGATGGATATATGAGCTATTTGCGTTTTCTTGCATTTGTGAATAATGCTGCTATGAACATAGGTGTACATATCTCCATTTGCATCTCAGTTATTATTTCCTTGTGGTATATTCCTAGCAGTAAAATAGTTGGAAATTCCAAACTGCCTTCCAGAGTTGTTGTGCCATTGTACAATCCCATGAGCAGTGCATAAGAGTTCCAATCTCTCCATATCCTCTGCAACATTTATTGCTTGTTGTCCTATTAAGCTTTCCTGCTGCTACTAGGGTGAAATGGTATCTCATTGTTGGGTTTTTTGGGTAATTTTTATTTTATTTTAATAAGTTTAATGGACATTTACAGAGATTTTGGGTTTCCATTTATTCATTGCTGCACTTCTCTCCCCACCCAGCTCTCCCCCGCCCCCCAGTTCTCTCCTCTCTTTGAAAAGTAAAAGAAAAACTCCCTCCCTGGTACACAATTCCCCCGCTCGCCTCCCACCGCCCCAAGTACATTCCACTATGCAACCATAATACCCTATAATACATCGCTTTTAAATTATTCTCTCCCTCATCTGTTTCAGTGCAGTATACACAATTTATCCAATTTTTCTCAGTCTTACCCCAACTCTGATATCAGTCCCATTTTACAGCAGTGGCATCATGCGGTATTTGTTCTTTTGCGACTGAGATATTTCACTCAGCATAATGTCCTCCAGGCTCACCCATTTTGAATAATATTGCATGAGTTCCTTGTTTATCAATGCAGCATAGTATTC
>NW_006399928.1:3353495-3355505 GCF_000299155.1 Elephantulus edwardii
CAAGCAGGGTTGTGTCATCTGCATAACGCAGATTGTTGATCGATCTTCTACCAATCCTGATGCCACATTTCTCCTCATAGAGCCCGGCCTCCAGGATAATCTGTTCTGCATACATGTTGAAAAGGTATGGAGATAGGACACATTCCTGGCATACACCCTTCTCAATTTTGAACCATGCAGTGTTTTCTTGCTCTGTTCTAATGACTGCCTCGTAGTCCAAGCATAGGTTTCACATTAGCACGATCAAGTGTTCTGGGATTCCCATTCTTCTCAGAGTCAGCCACAGTTTGTTAAGATCCACACAGTCAAATGCCTTTGTATAGTAAATGAAACACAGATAGACATTCCTCTGGTATTTCCTGCTTTCAGCTAAGATCCATTTAACATCAGCTACAATATCCCTAGTACCACGACCCCTTCTAAACCCAGCCTGGACTTCTGGCAGTTCTCTGTTGATGTGCTGTTCCAGTAGTTTTTGGATAATCTTCAGTAGAATCTTGCTTGCATATGAAATCAATTATATTGTTCTATAGCAAAAAGCAGTTTGAAAAAAAGAGTTACCTAAAAGGAGAACCAATTATATTAAGCTCTGATTTCTCAGCAGAAATCTTGAGAAGAAGAAGACAATGATGGGATGGCACATACAAGAGGCTGAAAGCAAATAATTGCAAACAAAGGATTTTGTGCCCAGCAAAGCTATCCATTAAATACAAAGACAAAATTATGTCATTTGCAAAAATGCAGAAATTTAAGGAACTTGTGAAAACAAGACCAAATCTACAAAAAAATACTGAGGGAATGCCTTCACACAGAAACAGTAGAGGAAAGTGGATGGATCAAAGTAACCAGCAACAAATAAAAAGGAACATAACAAAATAGCAATCTTGCCTTTTTGATAAAACTTGCCCTTCATTCACAGTGAATGTGAATGGCTTAAATTTAACAATTAAAAGGGGGAGGGAAAGCAGCATGGATAAAAAAAAAAACAACAACAAACAAAATACCCCCCAAAGTCCATTACTATGAATTATAATCAATGTCATATAACAAACACATCTAAGAAATGAGAAAAAAGATGCAAAGAATACACAGAATCATTGTATCAAAAAGAATTGGTCAACTCTGAACCATTTCAGAAAGTAACATATGATAAAGAACTAATGGCATTAAAGGAAGAAGTTCAAGCTGCACTGGAAGCACTGGCAAAAAATAAGGCCCCAGGTATTAATAGAATATCAATTGACACATTTCTACAAACAGATGCAGTCCTGGATATGCTCCCCAGTCTGTGCCAAAAAATTTGAAAGATAACTACCTAGCCAAGTGACTGGAAGAGATTCATATTCATTCCCATCCCTAAAAAAGGTGGTAGAACAGATTGTGGAAATTACTTGAACAATATAATTAATATGACATGCAAGTAAAAATCTTGCTGAAGATTATCTTGAAAACTACTAGAACAGTACATTGACTGTCAGAATTTCAAGTTGAATTCAGAAGAGGCCATAACACCAGGAATATCATGGTTGATGTCAGATGGTTCCTGGCTGAAAATAAAGAAGACCAGAAAGATGGTTATTGTGTTTTATTAGATATGCAAAGGGATTTTTTTACTGTGTACGTCATAACAAATTATAGATAGCATGGAGAATAATGGGTGTCCCAAAACACTTAAATGTGCTCATTTAAAACCTACACATAGATCAAGAAGAGCTGTCAGAACAGAATAAGGAAACATTGTGGTTTAAAATAAAGGAAGATGTGCATTCGAGTTGTATTCTTTATCCACATCTATGCAATCTGTATGTTGTTGTGTTGTTATGTGCCATCGAGTCGTTTCCGACTCATAGTGATCCTATGCACAACAGCTCTAAACCCTGCTCTATCCTGCGCCAACCGCACCGCCTCTTACACACCCATCCCGATTACCCCAGTCACCGAATCAATCCATCTCATAGAGAGTCTTCCCCTCCTGCGCTGTCCCTCCACCCTCCCAAGCATGATGTCCCT
>NW_006399928.1:3360487-3362011 GCF_000299155.1 Elephantulus edwardii
CCATGAGCAAGGGATATTCTTCCACTTCTCCAGGTATCTTTTTGTTTCTTGTAGTAATGTTTTATAATTTTCTTTCAATAGATCCTTTGTGTTTCTGGTTAGATTTACTCCCAAGTATTTAATCTCGTGATTCGCTATTGTGAAGGGTATTGTTTTTCTTAGTTCAGGCTCTGTATTTTCTTTGTCACTGTAGAGAAATCCACCTGACTTTTGTATGTTGATCTAGTATCCTGCTACTTTGCTGAAATGGTCAACTATGTCCAGTAGTTTTCTGAGGAGTCTTTAGGGTTTTCTAGGTATACTATCATATCATCTGCATAGAGAGATAATTTTACCTCCTCTTTGCCAATTTCATTGTTGGTTTTGTTGTTGTTTTTGCATCTTATTTTATATTGATTTGCATACAAAATTTGCATACATTGTGTTTCATTCATGTTGTTGTTTTAATTTGCATCTCTCTGAGTACCGGGGATTTTTAAAATTTCTTCCTCAGTCTGTTAGGCATCTGAATGTCTTCCTTTATGAAGAGTTTTTCATGTAGTTTGCCAATTTTGTGATTGGGTTATCATATCAATATTTTTCTTGTGGAGACTCTATAGTATTCTATAAATTTTTGTTGTGAGACCCTTGTCTGAGAGGTCATTGCCAATTTTTTTTTTTTACTGGTGTGTAGTCTCCCCCCCCCAAGCTTTGGGGGAAAGTTTTTGTTCTTTTGTTGTTTTTGTTTTGGTTTTATGGTGAGAAAAGTTTACATATAGAATTAGCCCACTGGACTCAGTAATCAGGAGCAAGTCAAACATAGTCCTTCTTCTCTCCATCAGGCCTAATCAAAGTGTTGACCTTAGCCACATCAATGTCATAGAGCTTCTTTACAGCTTGTTTAATTTGGTAATTGGGGAACTCCGCCGCCAGATGGGACTCCAACGCCAGACGGAACTCTGCCTCCAGACAGGCCGGGAAGAGACCCAGGAAGAGCAATAGTCAGCCATCCACCGCGGAACTCCAGAGGAGCGAAGACTACCTGCCACTGTGCGAACCCCCAGCAGCCCGCACCTGTGTGACCCCTGACACACAGGGTACTGCTGCATAAACAACCAGCAGCACCCAAGCCCCGCCCCCACCTCTTGGTGGCAGTGTCCAAGCCCTGCGCTCCTTAGGTTCCCCCTAGTCCCTTGCTTTCCTCCCCTTCCCCCGCCCCCCTTGCAGCTCCACAACCAAGCACCTCAGCCCCCACCACAGCCCTGTGACCTCAGGGCACCACCTCGGATCCAGCCATCACCCGGAGCTATCAACCGAGCTGTTGTGGAACTAACCTGGCAGAAGAAAGGAGTCTAGAGCGATGGCTACATGGTGGAGTGGACCTGCGGGAGGGTTTATAAAATAATGAAAGAATCTTTTCTTTTACTTTTCCAAGAGGGTAATGTCTGGTGGGGTGGAGCCTTGGGAGGGAACAAATCTACAACAATGAATGAATGGAAATCCAAAGCCTCTGTAAATTTTCACTGAAATTAATAACAAATTTAA
>NW_006399928.1:3363816-3366734 GCF_000299155.1 Elephantulus edwardii
TTCAGTTTTGGGAGGGGCAGGGGCTTCCTTCTTCACTTTCAGCGCCATCTTCATAGAAAGTGGGGGAATGTTTTTGATGCACACAGAGACTTGATTGTTAGAAGATCCAATTCTTTGATTTTATCCTCTCCTGATTGTGAATTTCTGGATGGATTTTCAAGCCTATTTATGACATAAGTTTCTGTGTTTGGACTTGTTTTGTCTCTCATGACTCTTATGATTTTAAATTTCACCCCTAGGTCTGATTCATTCTGAGATGATTTTTTTGTGTGTGGTGTGATATGTGAATTCTATTTCAGTGTTGTATGGGTAAATGTCCAGTTTTGCCAGTATCATTTGTTAATGAGACCATCATTTCCCCATTTAATAGGTTTCGATTCCTTGTGGAACACCAATTAACAGTAGATAGATGGGTTCTTGATTCTATTTGATTGGTCTATATGTCTGTCTTTGTACTAATATTATCCTGGTTTTTGTTACTATGACTGTGTAGTCATAGTAACAATTTTTATTTTTTAGAAGAGCTTTACTTATTTAGGATCTACTTCCTTTCAAACTAAGTCTGCCAATTGCCTTTTCTACTCTTTGAAGAATTAAAGATTAATTACATTGGGAAAGTCTGCTGTCAGGGACATCCCCAGAGTACTAAAGAGCAATGATGTCAGTCTGGAGACTAAGATGCATCTGATCCAGGCTGAAAACTGGACAATAACAAAGGATGATATAAGAAGGATTGGTGCCTTTGAGTTGTGATGCTGGAGAAGAGTATTGAATATATCATGGACTGTCAAGAGAACCAACAGGTCTGTCCTGGAGAAGGTGAAATCAGACTGCTCCCTGGAGGCTAGGATTTTGAAGTTCCATCTCACAAACTTTGGGCACATGGCCAGGAGGCACCAGTCCTTGGAGAAGGACATTATGCTTGGAAGACCCTCAAAATGGATTGACTCAGTGACTAGAAAAATGGGATTAGGTCTATCAGAGATGATGAGATTGGCTCAGAATAGGACAAGGTTCAGAACTAATGTACATAGGGTCGCTATGAGTAGCAGTTGACTCAATGGCACAAAACAACAAGAACAAAATTGGGATTGCATAAAATATGTAGGTTGCTTTTTGTAGCATCATCTTTTCCCCAATATTTATTCCTCCTATCCGGGAATACACAGCTCCGAACCAGACATATAGTTCAAATGCACCACTTGCTCCATGGAGAAGGATGGGCACTGTCTCTGAAAACCCTCTAGTGGGTCAGCTATGGGTCATTCACAACTGAACAATACACAGCAAAAACAACAACAAATCCACGAACAGGGAATATTTTTCCATTTATTTAGGTTTCTTATTGTTTCTCATAATAGTGTGATGAGGTGACTGGGGTAATAAGGATGGGTGTATAGGAGACAGTTGTACATAGATCTTTTATCTTACCATTTTACAAAACTGGTGTACTAGGTCTACAGGTTTTTTATTGAGTCATTGGAGTTCTCTGTGTATAATATGATATTGTCTGCATATAGTGACAGTTTTACCACATCTTTGCTAATTTGGATGCCTCTTATTTCCTTCTCTTGTCTTATTGCCCCAGGAAGTACTTCTGATACAATATTGAATTGGAGTGGTGATAGTGGTCATCCTTGTCTAGTTGTTGTTGTTGTTGTTATGTGCCATTGAGTCGCCTATGATACAGTGACCCTATGTACACAGTCCTAAACCCTGCTCTATCCTGTGCCAATCTCACTGTCTCCGACACACCAACCTCCATTACCCCAGTCACTGAATCAATCCACCTCATAGAGGATCTTCCTCTCCTGTGCTGTCCGTCCACCCTCCCAAGCATGATGTCCTTCTCCAAGGACTGGTCTCTCCTTGCAACATGGCCAAAGTATGTCAAACGAAGCTCCAGAATTTTTGCCTCCAAGGTGAAGCCTGGTTTAACCCTCTACAGGATGAAACTGTTCATTTTCTTAGCAGTCCATGGTATGTATATTCAATACTTTTCCCCAACACTACAGCTCAAAGTCATCAATTCTTCTATTCTCCCTAGTCATTGTCCAACTCTTTGAAGCATAGCAAGTGATTGCAAAGACCATGGCCTGTATCAGGAGTACCTTAGTCTCCAGAGTGACACCATTGCTCTACTTGTCTGGTAGCTATTTGAAAAAGGAATGCCTTTAATCCTTTTCCATTGAGAACGATGTTGGCTTTTGATTTGACATATACGCTTCTCCTTATGTGGAAGAAATTTCCTTCTATTCCTATTTTGTTGAGTGTTTTAATAAGGAAGGAGTGTTGGATTTTGTCAAAGGCCTTTTCTTCATGGTTTTATAAGATCATGCAGTACTTGCTCTTTGCTTAGTTAAGTTTATTACTTACATTAATTATTTTATTTATGTTGAACCAATCTTTCATACCTATTATAAATCTCATTTGGTCATGAAGAATTTTTTTGGGGGGTACACTTTTGCATTCTATTGGCCAAGATTTTGTTAAAGATTTTTGTATCTATATTCATAAGAGATATTGGTCTACAGTTTTCTTTTTTTGTAATATCTTGCTTGACTTTAATATTTTCTATATTTTAAAATAATTTAAATAGGATTGTTGATAGTTCATCTCTGTATATTTAGTAGTATTTACCTGTGAAGTTGTCTGGGCCAAGACTTTTTTGTATGGGCAGTCTTTATACAATCTACTTAATTTCTTCTTATTTTTTTTAAATAAAGAAAAGGTAGTTTATTACAGCATGCTATAGAAAAGGATAAAGACAGTGATGGAAGAGTGAGAGAATCAGTCTGCTAGTAAGCCAGCTAAACCTGAAAACTTCTCCTATGGTTACATTTTACAGAAGGATTAATACAAAATTCTATTATTGAAGTTCCACTTACACTAAAGTGACAAAAGAAAAAGGTGTGTCC
>NW_006399928.1:3367669-3369334 GCF_000299155.1 Elephantulus edwardii
TGGGCACTTAGGTTGTTTCCAACTCCTTGCTATTGTGAACAAAGCTGCAATAAACATGGGTGTGCATATATCTGCTTGGATGTCAGCTATTAATTTCTTATTTTGTGATGTATTTGTTTAAGTGTTCTAAATCTATATGTGTCAATCTCAGTAGGGTTTGGATTTATAGGCATTTGTCCATTTCCTTCAGGTTTCCATCATATCAGAGCATAGCTTTTCATAACATATCATTACTATCAATTAAACTTCAGCTGATTCTGTTGTGACTTCTTGTTGATTGCCTTCGAGTCTAGCATGACTCATAGCGACCCTATGAACAAAAGGCTTGAAACTCCTCTACAACTATCGACATTTACCAAAGATTGTAGGGTTTCCAGAGGCATGTTGTTTAGGAAGTGGATGCCACTCCTGCTTCTGTTGTGACTTAATCCCTTTCATTTCTTATTTTTGTTTATGTTTTTCTTTCTTTTGTTAAGTTTGCTAGTGGTTTGTCCATTTTATTGATCCTTTCAAAGAACCAGATCTTAATCTTGTTGATTATTTAAATTGTCCTCTATCACATTTATTTCAGTCTTTGTCTTTATACTTTCCATTCTTCTAGAGGCTGTGTAATTAGCTTGTTATCCTTTTGTCTATTTGATGAAGGTGGTAAGTAATCTATTTTGTTTCTTTCTTTTTTAATGTGTTTGCCTGTTGCTATTAACTGTGCTGTGAGGACTGCCTTAGCAGTATCCCATAGGTTTTGATATATTCTAATTTCATTTTCATTTGTTTCAAGGAACTTTTATATTTCACTTTTAGCTAATGTTAGATGGACCTTGGTAGAAAGCAGAGAGTATCAGGGAAATGTCTCTCTGTGGTTCATTGACTATGCAAAGGCTCTTGACTGTGTGGATCACAACAAGCTATGGCTGACTCTGAGACGAATGGGAATCTCAGGACATTTGACTGTGCTTATGCAAAACCAAGCAGCAGTTGTCAGAACAGAGAAAGGAGACACTCCATGGCTCAAAATCCTATACTTGGACCAAGAGGCAATTGTCAGAACAGAGCAAGGAGACATTGCATGGTTCAAAATTGAGAAGGGGGTCTGCCAGGGATATATGCTGTCTCCCTACCTTTTCAATCTGTATGCAGAACAGATCATCCAGAATGCTGAGCTGTATGAGCAGGAATGTGGCATCACGATTGGTGGAAGATTCATCAACAACCTGCATTATGCAGATGACACAACCCTGCTTGCTGCAACTGAGGAGGACATGAAGCGCTTTCTGCACAAGGTCAAGGACTGTAGCCCTCAATAAGGATTGAGGCTCAACATCAAGAAAAAAAAGATTCTCACCACTGGGCCAATTGGCAGCATCAGGATGGATGGTGAAGAGATTGAGATTTTTCACAGTTTTGGTTTACTTGGCTCCACAGTCAACACTCCTGGTACCAGCAGCCAGGAAATCAAGAGACAAATTGCATTGGGAAAGTCAGCTTTCAGGGATCGGATGAAAGTACTGAAGAGCAACAACGTTAGGCTTGAAACTAAGGTGCGCCTGATCTTGGCTATCGTGTTTGCAATTGTGTCCTATGCATCAGAGAGCTGGACAGTGACTAGGGATAATAGAAAGAGAATTGATGCTTTTTTTGTTGTTGTTCTTGTTGTTGTTGTTGTTA
>NW_006399928.1:3385815-3387722 GCF_000299155.1 Elephantulus edwardii
CGATAAACATGGGTGTGCATATATCTGCTTGGGTGGCAGTTATGGTCTCTTTGGGGTATATTCCCAGTAGTGAAATTGATAGGGTGCTATTAATAAGTTCAGAATTCTCTATATAGGTATCAATTATAAAACTGTAATTTTCTCCAGCCTGCGGGACTGGTTGCTTGACTTTGGAGTTCTTAGTGTCCTTTCTTTGATCTGTTTATCAGAAAAGGAGATGCATCTCCTAGATTAGCGTTACCTCTTTGAAGCTGTTTCCCCCAATCTTTTGTAAATTGTAACTTAATCTGCCTGTTTGCCTGGAAAGAGAGTATCTGGGTGTCAATGATTATCTTTCAGATATAGAAATTCTTTGATTTTACTAACAGAATTTTATTGTTAAGTAATTTGGTGTCAGATGGGGAGACAGTCTTGGAGGTGACTCGCTGTCTCCCAGATCTGTGTAATAAAGTGCATTTATGGATATTGCAATCTGTTTGTCTTATTGGTGATTGACTATGAAAAGAACCCCTTGTGTTCTGTAACATTTTTAGTGACCCAGGTGGGACTTCCAGACTCACCTGGTAAGTAAAAACTTTTTGTTTTTACTTACTAGGGGATTCTGAATCTCATGGATAGGAGGACCCCAAGAGCAGGTTTCTCAAACATCCAAAAGTGCGCAACCGAGACCTTTTGTCTCAAGAGACCTGTGAGAAATTAACTCTCGGTATCCTCCATCGCCTTCGCGAATCCATGCACTTTGTCTGGTAACTGTGCGCTTAGTAAAAAATTTCGTTTTGGCCAGCCCTGGGGGAATGCACATGTGTGAGCCTGTAACCAGTTACCTGGGAGAGGGTTGGCATGAGCAGTCCATTCCAATCTGAGTGGGTTGGCATGAACCTCCCATTTAGATCTACGGTGAGTGGGTTAGTGTGAGCTGCCCACAGAAATCTCGGTGAGTAGGTTAGCGTGAGCTGCTTACAGAGATCTGGGTGAGTGGGTTAGCCTGAGCTGCCCACAGAGATCTGGGTGAGTGGGTTGACGTGAGTCACCCACTCCAAACCTGTATCTGTTGCACAAGTTGTGCCTGTGTTGGTTTCTGTATAGGATCAGAAGCAGAAACTCTCCACTCTTCGTTCTTTTTAACACTTTGATTGATGCCGGCTTGTATCAGATCTGATTGAAATTGCATTGTATTTGTAGAGTAAAACTTGTGCTGTATCTGATGAGTGAAAGTTAAAATTTGTGCTGTATCTGATGAGTGAAAATTTTATTTAATAAGTAAAACTTGTGCTATATCTGATGAGTAAAAGTTGTATGTCATAAGTAAAACTTGTGCTGTATCTGCTGAGTGAAAGTTATAGTTAATGAGTACTGTTTGTTGACCCTGGACTAAATGGTCTCTCTGGCTCATTACATGGGGGCCCCACTTCTTTGCCTTCTTTCTATCCATGATGCATTATGCTAAGGTAGCCCTCGCTGAATCTAGTCACACAACTTGTTCGAGGCACTGGATGTTAACTGATATGACATAGACACTCTATTGACAAAAGCTCTATGGCTGGGCGTGCTCTCTCTTCTGCCTCTGCCATCACCACAGTGAGATGCCCAAGCGAGCCTGCTGGAGCAGGAGAGACACCTGGACCAGAATAGAATTGTTTCCATTGAGTCGAGCCTGGGTCAATCAAGCACCAACTGACACAAAGGAGTAGGGCCATCCAAGATGCAGAGCCACCCAGCTGCTGACCTCAGCCATGTGCACTGCATGTGCCATTAAAGTGTCTTAAGTCCCAAAAATCATTTGGCCTTTCTGCCCTCTGTAGCTCTTTGTAATCCTGCAGTCTGCACTGCAGTTCTACTGCATTTAATAAACACAATTTAAAAAAAAAAGGTATGGAGATAGGATGCATCCCTGGTGTACACCCTTC
>NW_006399928.1:3388677-3390080 GCF_000299155.1 Elephantulus edwardii
AAGTGAGCAGATTCAACTTTTCTTAACCCAGCTTCTGGCTGGTGAAGAGAAGATATGAATAGTAGCAGCTTGCCTTCATGGAGATTATTTGAAAACAATTGCCTCACTAAGCCTAATTCGTATTCAGATGGCAGAAGCCCATGGCAGAGGGAACTTAAAAAGCACAGTCTCTAAGGCCAAGAAGAAGAAAGGAAACTCCAAACGTGAAGATGACCGAAGCCATCCTACGGCAACAAAATGGAAATCCTTTCCTGTTTTTGAAAGGCTGCATCAAGCTTTCTGTAAGTACATGGATCTTGGCTCAGAAAACTCTGCTAGAGTCTGAATGATTCACCTGACTTTTGTTTCCCAGAGCATCCCTAACATTAGGAGGAGACTACAAAATATGGACTGAGCCATTGGCACAAACTCAACTCGGCGTGGTCGACATCACACCTGGGGGATCTAACAACTGAGAATGCCAAACACCTCCAGATAATGCTGTCTTTGGAAATACACCCTGAGCATACTCCAGAGGACCCACCAGACTCCCATAGCTCGTTGGAGTCATGGATGGACATTCCTATCCCAGTTTTCCAGTGAGAGAGACTGATAGCATATGAGTATGATAGCATATGAGATCGGGAGTCCTGAGCTCCCACCAGGCGGCATCTTGGGACAGCAGGCAGACTGCGATGAGGAAACTGCTCCCAGCAGGAGCAGGATGCCTGGACTGGGTGCAGAGTCAAAGCCCTGGGAAGACTGGGACCAGGGATGAGCTTTTACCCCCTTCCAAGAGCATATGGGGCTGGAGTCTGAAGCCAGGAGGGAACTTGTCACCAGGGTATGCGGTGATGGTGATAGAGCAGGACTGTGAGCAATGGATCTTCAACGGGCCAGGACTTTCACACTATCGCGTGCTGGAGTTGCAGGAGGCCAGCTCATATAAGCTGTTATATGTCAGGACCACAGGAGGGAGGCCTTGGAAACTGTGGTGCTAAGTGGCTGCAGGAGCCCAGGCTTTGCAAACTGTCGAGTTCTGGTCCTGCTGGAAGCCAGCTGTTGCTGGCTTTTAACCTCTAGATAATGCTGTCTTTGGAAATACCACCGAAGGTAAGATGATCAGACCCCAAGAAAAACCCCAAGAGGAGAAGGAAACCAGACAGAGACAAGGGGGAGTATATATTACAAAGAGAAAAGACACTAGAAATTGACCTATCCGAAGTCCTGGGGAGGGCCCTCTAATTTAGAAGAACTGCCAGAGGAATGTCTATCTGTGTTTCATTGACTATGCAAAGGCATTTGACTGTGTAGATCATAACAAACTATGGTTGACTCTGAGAAGAATGGGAATCCCAGAACACTTGATCGTTCTAATGCGAAACTTATACTTGGACCAGGAGGCAGTCGTCAGAACAGAGCAA
>NW_006399928.1:3390395-3418695 GCF_000299155.1 Elephantulus edwardii
CCATAATCAACAGTCTTGGCACCAGCAGCCAGGAAATTAAAAGGTGCATTGCCATGGGAAAGTCTGCTGTTAGGGACCTCTACCCACTTTGTACAGGGGAAACTTTCCCCATCAATAGCACTCAAAGTACCATGCAAATAACTGCAGGATCAGACATGTCACTCTATGGGTCCAATGTTTGTTGCAACTTGACTTATAGACTTTACTCACAGTTGTGGGGTTTATTAGAGAAATAGATTGGGAAATAAGGGAAGAAAAGAATAGTACACCATGCAAGTCCAGATTTAATACAACAGTACCAAGCCAGATTAGCAAGACAAAATTCCTCAATTACTGAAACTCCAGATTCAGTTCAATAGCACAGATACACCTCTGGTCTCCTAAGTTGTCCAGTACACTTTATCTCAGAGCAGTTACAAGTCAGCTTTCCGTTCAATCATCCAGCAAACAAAACCATTAAGTGTGGCTCTATTTCCAGGATTCCTCTGGTGACACCTTGCCATAGTCTCTTCACAATAGTGCCACAGTCTCTTCACTCTCTCTCCATTACCATTGTCCCTCATAGTGTGGAAAGTGCTCTCTTATATTGGTTCCACAGCTGTTGTTGATTTTCAAGACCATGTTTCTGTAGTTAAGGTAACTGGAGACCATACCCCTAATGGGAGCTAGATTCAAGGTTTCTGATGCTACAGAGAATAAGTAGGTCTGGCCTATAGAAGGTGAAATCTGAATGAATGGAAATCCAAAGTCTCTGTAAATTTTCATTAAAATTAATATTTAAAAAAAGAAGAAGAAAAAACGAAAGTGAAACCAAGTTACTCCTTGCAGACAAGATTTTGAAACTCTGTATCACATACTTCGAGCATGTTGCCAGGAGGGACCAGTCCTTGGAGATGGGCATCATTCTTGGAAAGGTGAAGGGGTGGTGCAAGAGAAGACGACTCTGGATGAGATGTGTAAACAGTAACTGTGGCAATGGGGTCTGTTGTGTCTGAGATAGTGAGTTTGGTTCAGGATAGGGCAAGGTTCAGAACTCTTGTTCATAGGGTCACTATGAGTCATAGTCAACTCGATGACATGTAACAACAACAGTACATTTTTATATCAGGCAGTGCTATGCTTCACACTTCATTTTTGTTTTTCTGAACTGCTTTGCTTATTTCGAGTCTCATATCTTTCCAAATAAACTTGCCAATTTCCTTTTCCATCTTTTTGACAAATGAGTTTGGCATCTATTGGGGGATTACATTAAACAAGTAGATTGCTTTTGGTAGCTTCTCATTTTCACTATGTTGAGTCTTTCTATCCATAAACAGGAATCATTTTTCCATTTTTCTCTTATTTTTCTCACTGTAATGATTTTGGAGGCCAGGTGCTATACCAGTTAGAGCAATGTTTCCCCCAAACACAACAAACTGACAATTTCGTTTGTACCTAATAGCAAATAAGTCTTCACGTCAGGACTGAGGACTGGCAAGCCTAAGACCCCAAACAACTTTTAATCACAAACATACAGGAATGTGGATAGTCATAGTATTTATATTAGTAGTAGTAAAGCCCAGACTGGAAGGAAGTTGGTCAAAATGAGGAAAGATAATGGCAAACATTGTTTAATAATTGGAACATGGAATGTAAGTAGCTTGAATATTGGAAAACTAGAAATTGTGAAAAACAAAATGGAATGCATGAACATTGATATTCTAGGCATTAGTGATATTAGATGGACTTGCTTTAGTCACTTTGAAGGAGATAATCATATGATATAGTAGGATAAGAATGAAAAACAGGAGAAGAGGCCAGACTGTCCAGACCACTTCCCCCGCCATGCCACCAGGACCACCTCCCCACCAGACTGGACCGCCTGCCCCACGGTGCACCTGCCCCATGGCGACCCTGTGCCCAGCCAGATATTTGCAGCCTGACTGAGGTACTCGTCTGTGACCACCTGGAAGCCAGCCCTACCAGGTGTGAGCTGTACAGCTGCAATCTGAGTGAGGTCCTTGCGAGTCCCCACACAGGCAGGTAGCCCCAGAAAGTGCAAGCAAGACACCTGCAAACTGAGTGAGGGCATTGCATATGCCCCCCCTGGAAGTTAGCCCCACCAGATGCCAGCCAGACATCTGCAACCTGAATGAAATTTCTGTGTATCCCCATCTGGGAAGGTAGCCCCACCAGGCATAAGCAGGACATCTGCAAACTGAGTGAGTTCCTCGTGCAGGTCCCTGCACATCTCTACTAGGGCTAGGAGCCCCGCCAGGCATGAGCGGGACAGTTGCAAGCTGAGTGAAGTCCTGGTGCATGCCCATCCAGAAGCTAGCCCTGCTGAGCACCAGCAGGACATCTGAAATCTGAGTGAGCTCCCTTCATGGCCACACCCAGGCAGGAAGCCCCCCGCCCCCACTGGGCATGAGTAGGACAGCTACAGATTGAGTGAGGTCTTCCCACGTGCCTACCTGGACAGCTAGTACCACAAGGTGCGAGCCATACAGCTGCAGCCTGAGTGAGGTCCCTGCTTGTGGCATCTGAGCACGTGCCCACCTGGCATACACCTGTGCTTGTGCCTGTCGTGCCTTTTATCCCCTCCCCCTCAGCCTCACATCTCCTCACATCCAGTTAACTAATTGCTTTTAATACGGAACCCCTTGGCCTGACTTAGCTGTCATGAATGGACACTTCCCTTGGTACAGAAATTCAGAGAAGAACACAGGCAACATAACTGCTTTGCCCTCATCTGTAGCAGTGATTTCAGATCAAGAGCCTATCATCACCTCAGGCATGAAAAACCCTATGACAACATCATCATGAAAGAAACAGGCCACCTCACAAGCTACACAAGGGCAAAGCAAGATGTCACCCCCCAAAACTGACACAATACCAATGGATTCCCTGAAGCCAGAAAGTCTGATGGAATTTTCTGACACAGAATTTAAAAGAAAAATGATTGGATATTTCCAATGAGTGAAAGGCAAACTTGAAGAATTACAGGACACTGCAAACAAAAGTCCAGGAGGAGCTTAAAAAAAATCCAAAACAACACAGATAAAACAAAAGAGGCATTAGAGGCTCTGGAAAAACAAGAAATCGTGATTCAAAATATGAGGTCCAATGTTTCAGATGCTGTCAACATGATGGAGGGACACATGAGCAGAGTGTAAGAGATAAAACACAGGACCAGTGAAACAGAAGATAAAATTGTCACCAATGATCTACTAGAGCAAAAAGCAGAATCAAAAAGTAAGGAAAAAGAAGAAAACCTAAGAATAATGTGAGACATCATCAAAAGAAATAACACGTGCATCATCAGAATCCCAGAAGAGGAAGAAGCAAGTAAAGGCACTGAAAGAGTTGTGGAAGAATTACTAGAAGAAAACTTCCCAGGCATAATGAAGAATGAGAGAATATATATATGGAAGAAGCTGAGAGAAAGCCATGTAGAATAGACCCCAAAAGAAAAACACCAAGACATATCATACTCAAACTTGCCAGAACCAAAGATAAGGAGCCAATTCAGAAAGCAGAGAGGGAGAAACAAAGAGTAACAGTAACCTATAAGAGAGAGCAAATAAGATTAAGTGCCGATTTCTCTGCAGAAACCATGAGAGTAAGAAAACAGCGGAAGGACACATATCAAGCACTCAAAGAACACAACTGTCAACCATGAATATTGTACTCAGCGAAATTGT
The DNA here is from genome assembly GCF_000299155.1 of Elephantulus edwardii. Taxonomy (NCBI): domain Eukaryota; kingdom Metazoa; phylum Chordata; class Mammalia; order Macroscelidea; family Macroscelididae; genus Elephantulus; species Elephantulus edwardii. The sequence continues at coordinate 3,394,079 of NW_006399928.1, forward strand.
TCATCAGATATGAAGGAGAGATCAAGATATTCCAAGAAAAACAGAACCTAAAGGAATTTGTAAAAACAAGACCAGCATTGCAGGAAACACTGAGAGACGTCCTACTTACAGAGGTACCAGAGAAAGCAGGATAGACCAAATTAACTAGCAACAACACCAAAAAGAACCCAACACAATGATAGCAATAAAACCATGCCTCTAAATAATTACACTGAATATGAATTGTTTAAATGCACCAATTAAGAGAAAAAAGGTAGCAGATTGGATAAAAAACCGAAATCAATCAATATGCTCTCTACAATAGAAATACCTGAAAAGTAAAGATAAAGAAAGACTAAAAATGAAAGGGTGGGGAAAAATAGGCCAAGCAAATGGCAACAAGAAAAAAAGCAGGAGTAGGAGTATTAATCTCTGATAAAATAAATTTCAATGCAAAAGCCATCACAAAGGACAAGGAGGGTCACTATATAATGCTGAAAGGGTCAATAGAACATGAGGACATAACAATAATAAATATCTATGCACCAAATAATTGTTGTTGTTAAGTGCCATCGAGTCGCAGGCGACTCATAGCGACCCTCTGAAGGAGAGTCCTCGATACTTGGGTGCCTTTCATCCTCTCTCCAGATTCATAGCATTTCCGGAGGCAAGTTATTATGGAGATGGATGCCACTCCTCCTTCCAAGCACCAAATAATAGACCTGCAAAATATAGAAAACAAACATCAACAAAACTGAAAAAGGAAATAGACAATACTACCTATACTTGGACCAAGAGGCAGTAGTCAGAACAGAGCAGGGTAACACTGCATGGTTCAAAATTGGGAGGGGTGTACGCCAGGGATGCATCCTGTCTCCATACCTTTTCAACATGTATGCAGAGCAGATTATCCGAGAGGCTGGGCTCTATGAGGAGAATTGTGGCATCAGGATTGGTGGAAGATCTATTAACAATCTCCGTTATGCAGATGACACAACCCTGCTTGCTGAAACTGAGGAGGACCTCATGCACTTGCTGTGAAGGGTCAAGGACTGCAGCCTTCAGTATGGACTGAGGCTCAATGTCAAGAAGACAAAGATTCTCACCACTGGACCAATTGGCAGCGTCAGGATGGATGGCGAAGAGATTGAGATTGTTCACAGCATCAGTTTGCTCGGCCCCACAGTCAACACTCTTGGCACCAGCAGTCAGGAAATCAAAAAGCGTATCGCGATGGGAAAGTCTGCTGTTAGGGACTTCTCTAAAGTACTCAGGAGCAACGGTGTCTCTCTGGAGACTAAGGTGCGCCTGATACAGGCCATGGTATTTGCAATCGCTTGTTACGCATCAGAGAGTTGGACAATGACTAGGGAGGACAGGAGAGTGGATGCTTTTGAGCTGTGGTGCTGGAGAAGAGTACTGAATGTACCATGGACTGCCAGGAAAACAAGCAGATTCATCTTGGAGAGGATTAAACCAAGCTACTCCTTGGAGGCAAGGATTCTGGGGCTTCGTCTGACATACTTTGGACATGTTGCCAGGAGGGACGGGTCCTTGGAGAGGGACATCATGCTTGGGAGGGTGGAGGGACAGTGCAGGAGGGGAAGACCCTCTATGAGATGGATTGATTCGGTGACTGGGGTAATCGGGATGGGTGTGTCAGAGGCAGTGCAGTTGGCGCAGGATAGAGCAGGGTTTAGGGCTGTTGTGCATAGGGTCGCTATGAGTCGCAAACGACTCGACGACACATAACAACAACAACAACTATAGTACTTGGAAACTTCAATACAAAACTCTCAAGAAAGGATAGAACTACCAGAAAGAAACTCAACAGAGATGATGAAGAATTAAACCACAAAATAAACCAACTTGATCTCATAGATATTTCTAGGCTAATGCATCCCCAAAAAAGCAAAGTATAACTTCTCCAATGTGCATTTAAAGTTCTCCAGAATAGATCACATCTTGGGCCACATGGCAAGAATCAATAAATTAAAAAACATAGAATTAATACAAAACATCTTCTCAGACCACAATGCTACAAAATTAGAAATTAATAACAAGAGGATAAAGGAGAAAAAACCATATATTTGGAAGTTGAACAACACCTTGCTTGAACATGAGTGGGTACAAGAAGAAATAAAAAATGTAATTAAAAAGTTTCTTGAAACAAATGACAATGAAAACACAACTCACCAAAACCTCTGGGAAATAGCCAAAGCAGTAATCAGAGGCCAATTTACAGCAATAAGCAAACACATCAAAAGGCAGGAAAAAAATGACCGTTGACTGTCTAACCCAACATCTCCAACAAATTGAAAAAGAACAGCAAGAAAACCTGACACCCTTTAAAAAAACGGAAATTATAAAAATTCAGGACTTAAGGGAGCTCAGATGGCCTAGTGGCAAGAAGCTGCACTGCAATCCCAGAGGCGCATGGTTTGAATCCACCAGATGCTCTGCTGGAGAAGGAGGGGCAATCTCCTCCTTTACCAGTCAGATCTGATTTGACAGTACATGCACAAAGATTAATAAAATAAAAAAATAAAATTAAAAAAAAGAGAAAAAAATTTCAGGCAATAATAAATGAAATAGAAAACAGAAAAACAATTGAAACCATCAGCAAAACTAGGAGTTGGTTCTTTAAAAGGTCAAAAGAGTTGATAAACCACTAGCAAAACTATCAAGGGAAAATACACAAATAATCTAAATAAAAGATGAAATGGGCAAAAACATCACAACAGAACCAAGTAAAATAAAAAGACTAACAATGGAATATTATGAAAAACTATACTCAAATATGAAAACCTAGAGGAAAGGGACAAATATGAAGAAATTAACAATCTACCTAACCTGGCACGGACCAAAACTGAACACCTGAACAGACCCATTACAAAAGACAAAATTGAAAAGGAAATGAAACAACTTTCGGCCAAAAAATAGCCCTGGACCAGATGGCTTTACAAGTGAATTTTATCAAACATTCAGAGAAGAATTGTCACCAATTCTACATAAACTATTCCAGAAAATAGAAAAAAGATGACATTTTGCCAGACTCATTTTATGAAGCAAACATATCATTGATATCAAATCCAGGTAAAGATTCCACCAAAATAGAAAACTATAAGCCAATATCTCTCATGAACATAGATATAAAAATCCTGAATAAAATACTGGCCAATAGAATTCAACAATACATCAAAGAAATAATTCACCATGACCAAGTGAGATTCATAACAGGTATGCAAGGATGGTTCAACATAAGGAAAACAATCAATGTAACTCATCACATTAACAAAGCAAAGAAAAAGAACCACATGATCCCATCAATTGATGCAGAAAAGGCCTTTGACAAAATCCAACACCTTTCCTGATTAAAACACTCAACAAAATAGGATTAGAGGGAAATTCTTCAACATAGTAAAAAGTGTTTATGCAAACCCGAGAGCCAACATTGTTCTCAATGGAGAGAGGTTAAAGGCATTCCCTTTAAGAACAGGAACTAGGCAAGGATGCCCACTCTCACCTCTCTTATTCAATATTGTATTGGAAATCTTAATGATAGCAATAAAACAAGAGAAGGAAATAAGAGGTATCCAAATTGCTAAAGAGAAGGTAAAATTATCTCTCTATGCAGATGATATGATAGTATACCTAGAAAACCCTAAAGACTCAGCAAGAAAACTATTGGACATGGTTGATCAATTCAGCAAAGTGGCAGGATACAAGATCAACATACAAAAATCAGTTGGATTTCTCTACAATGACAAAGAGAATACACAGCCTGAACTAAGAAAAACAGTAACTTCCACAATAGAGAATCACAAGATTAAATACTTGGGATTAAATCTAATCAGAAATACAAAGGATCTATTCAAAGAAAATTATAAAACATTACTACAAGAAACAAAAAGAGACCTGGAGAAGTGGAAGAATGTCCCTTGCTCATGGATAGGAAGACTTAGTATTGTGAAAATGGCAATACTACCAAAGGCAATTTACACGTTCAATGCAATCCCAATACAAATACCAATCCCATTCTTCAAGGAGATGGAAAAGATAATCTTTCATTTGGAATGGAAAGTAGCCCCGAAAAAGCAAACCACTCCTTAAAAATAGAAAAAAGGTAGGAGGCATTTCACTCCTGATTTAAAATCCTACTACACTGCCGTGGTAGTTAAGACAGCATGGTACTGGTACAATGACAGACACATAGATCAATGGAATAGAATTGAGAACCCAGAAATCAGTCCATCTACCCATGGTCAACTGATTTTTGACAAGGAGATGAAATCAGTTAAGTGGGGAAACGACAGCCTTTTTAACAAATGGTGTTGGCAAAATTGGAAAACTATCTGCAGAAGACTTAAGCAAGATCCACACCTTACTCCATATACAAAACCCAACTCAAGGTGGATCATGGACCTAGGACTAAAACCAAGGGCTATAAACTTCATTAAAGAAAAGCTTGGAAGAACTCTAGTAGTCCTAATCCACAACTTAAAGAGTCTCCCAAGTATCCTGAAAAATCTACAACAAGGAGAAGATAAAATAGATGAATGCGACCTTCTAAGAATCAAATCTTTATGCACATCCAGAAACTTCTCCAACAGGGTAAAAAGGGAAGCCACCGACTGGGAAAAAAGTATTTGGGAATGACATGTCAGATAAGGGACTTATATCTATAATTTATAAAATACTTGAGCACCACAGCAAGATAAAGGTAAATAATCCAATTGGAAAATGGGCACAGGATATGAACAGACACTTTACCAAAGAAGACATTCAGATGGCCAACAAGCACATGAAGAAATGTTCAAAATCCCTAGCTCTAAGAGAGATGCAAATCAAGACAACTATAAGATATCGTCTCACCCCAGTAAGAATAGCAAAATTTAACAGAACAGCAAGCAACAAATGCTGGCGTGGAGAAAAAGGTTGTGGAGAAACTGGAACCCTTTTTCACTGTTGGTGGGAGTGTAAAATGGTGCAACCACTGTGGAAGTCGGTGTGGTGCTTTCTCAAAAAGTTGCAAATAGAGATACCATTTGACCCAGCAATTCCAATACTGGGAACATACCTTAAAGAGACCATAACAGACATTCAAGCAGATATATGCACATCTATGTTCACCGTGACTTTGTTCACAATAGCAAGGAGTTGGAAACAACTTAAGTGCCCATCAACAAAAGAATGGATAGAGAAGCTGTGGTATATTCACACACTGCATTGAAAAACAAGGAACTCTTGCAATGTTATTCAAAATGGGTGACCCTGGAGGACATTACCCTGAATGAAATGCCTCAGTCACAAAAGGACAAATACTGCATGGTGCCACTGTTGTAGAATGGGACTAACATCAGGGTTGGGGTAAGACTGAGAAAAACTCGATAAATTATTTATACTGCATTGAAACAGATGAGGGAGAGAACAGTTTAAAAGCTATATATGATAGGGTATTATGGTTATCACAAGAGTCCAGAATTAAGGTTGTATAGTGGAGTGTACTCAGTGCGTTGGGAGTTGTTCAGGGGGATTGTACACCAAAGAAAGAATTCTTCTTTTGCTTTTCAAAGAGAGGAGCGAACTGGGGGTGGGGTTGGGTGGAATGGCTGGGCAGGGAGAAAAGTGCAACAATGAATAAATGGAAATCCAAAAATCTCTGTAAATGTTCATTAAAATTAATAAAATTTAAAAAAATAAAATACCATTTCAGACAAGAGTCTCATATCAAAAGTTTGCAGACTCCTACAGGATCTCCAAAAGAAAAAACCCTAATAACACAATTACAAAATGAGCAAAAGATATGGAAAGCATTTTCACAGAGGAAGATATTTGGAGGGCCAGCAGACACATGAAGAAATGCTCCAAATCACGGGCAATAAGAGGGATATAAATAAAAACCGCAATGAGATACCATTTTACTCCAGTATCAGTGGCAAAATTTAACAGAACAACACGTAATAAATGTTGAAGAGGATGTGGAGATATAGGAACTCTTATACATTGTTGGTGGGATTGTAAAATGATACAACCACTCTGGAAGGCAGTTTGGCATTTCCTCAAAAAGCTGAACATAGAAATCCCATATTACCCAGCTATTCCACTGCTTGATATATGAAAAAAAATGATAATTGAGGCACAAACAGAGATTTGTATACCAATGTTCATAGCTGCATTTTTCACCATCGTAATAACATGGAAATAGCCCAAATGCCCAACCACAATCGAATGGATTGAGAAATTATGGTACATTCACATGATGAAATACCACACAGTATATAGGAAAAATGATTTTAAAAATTACTACCTAACTTGGGAGGGACTGGAGAGCATTATGCTAAGTGAACTATCTCAGTCCCACAAGGACAAACACTGTGTATGACCACTATTGTAGAAATAGATAACTAGTAAATCATGTATGAGGATCTAAGGGGCAGGGAGGAGGGGAAGAGGGGTGAAGATGAGTGGGGCTATCAGTAATAAAAAAGTCACAAATTGATGGGTGGAGGGATGGGTGGGTAAAGGAAATGAGAAAGATCTGATGTGAAAAATCAATGTATACCAACTTTGCAAGTAAACCAGTATAAAATAAAAATTTTATTTAAAGAAAAAAGAATTGCCTAGGGAGTCCTTTTGATTTTCTGACTCTAGCTCTTTTCACATTTCATTATAACAGTTTGCTTTGTCTTCCCGAGCTGCCCTTTGAAATCTTCTGTACAGCTCCTTAACTTCTTGAGTTCTTACCTTTGCTTTAGTTTCTTGGTGCTCTAGTGCAATATTCAGAGTCTCTTCTGACATTCATTTTGGTCTTTTCTTCCTTTTCTGTCTTTGTAATGACCTTTGCATTCTTCCTGGATGATACTCTTGATATCCTTCCACATCTCATCTGGTTCATTAGTGTTCAAGGCCTCACACTTGTTCTTGGCTCTAAAACTTAGGTGGGATAGACTCAAGATGAAATTTTAATTCCTGTGGATTTGATTTGACCTTCTTTAGCTTTAATTTGAACTTTCATATGAGTAGTTGATAGTCTGTTTCACAATCAGCCTAGGTTTCACTGTTGATATTCAACTTCTCCAATGATTCCTTCCACAGATGCAATAGATCTGATTTCTGTGCATACTATCAGGGGAAATCCATGACTATAGCCTATATTTATGTTTCTTATGAAAGTTATTTGCAATGAATAAATCATTGATTTTACAGAATTCTATCATTCTATCCCTAAAGACATTTCTGTCACCAAGTCCATGTTTTCTGATCACTGATCCTTCCTGTTTCCCAACCTTTTCATTACAGTTACCCATTATTAGGAATGTGTCTTAGTTGCATGTTTGATTGATTTCTGACTGCAAATGTTAGTAGAAATTAATTCCTCCTCTTTGGTTCTGGTTGTTGATGCAGAAGTTTGAATGATAGTTTTATTAACAGATCTTCCTTGTATGTGTATGGATATTATTCTGTCACTCATAACTTTGTATTTCAAGATGGATCTAGAAATATGAAAGTGACCCTGTTTTTTCTCACCTTTTCATCTTGGGTATAGTAGATCATATGATCTGATTCAAAATGTTCCATGCCATGCTCGCTTTGGCAGCACATATACTAAAATTGGAACGATACAGAGAAGATTAGCATGAAGTGTTCCAAAATGTTCCATGCCAATCCGTCTCATTTCACAATACCTAGTATGCCAATATTTATGTGTTCCATTTCTTTCTTAACAATGTCCTGTTGTCCTACAGTCATGATTCTCACATTTCATGTTCCAGTTATTAGTTTATGCTTACAACAGTTCTTCCTCCTTTGTGTTACTAAATTTGGGGGCTCAGACTCAGTTGCCATATCTGTTATTCTACTCTAAGTGTGCTCTATTGTATTAGGGTTTTCAAAGGCCTGTTATATTTCGGCAGTGGATGGCCAATCCTTCTTCCTAGTCTGTCTTAATTTCTTAGCTTTCGAACAATATCTGACAGGCAAGTATTTTACTAAAAGGAGCAGAAGAAAGACACTTCCCCCTTACAGAAATAACCAATACATTCAATGGTGTCCCTCCCCAGTTAGGTTTATTCCCATATCTCAATTTATGAGTGGCTCTTGTAAATGGCATTGCTTTCTTAGTTTCCTTTTCCATATTTCATTGTTGCTGTAGAGAAATACCACTAGTTTTGTATATTGGTCTTGTATCCTGCCACTCTACTAAATTGGTCTACTAGGTCTAACAGGATTTTTGTTGAGTCTTAGGAGTTCTCTGTGTACATATCCACATATAGCGACAAGTTTTACCATCTCTTTGCCAGTTTGAATGCCTCTTATTTCCTTCTCTTGTCTTATTGCCCTAGCAAGTACTTCCAATATAATATTAAATAGGAGTGGTGAGAGTGGGCAGCCTTGTCTGGTCTCTTTTCACAACTGGAATGTTTTTAGTTTTTCTCCATTGAGAATGATGTTGGCACTTGATTTTGCATATATACTTCTTGCTATGTTGAGGAAATTTCTCTTCCTGTTTTGTTGTTTTGTTTCAATAAGGAAGGGGTGTTGGATTTTGTCAAGTGCCTTTTCTGCATCAATTGATAGGATCATATGGTTCTCATTATTTGCTTTGTTAATATGATGAATTATATTGATTATTTTCTTTTGTTGAACCATTTATGCATACCTGTTATGCATCCCACTTGGTCATGATGAATTATATTATCATTTAAATTCTTGGAGAAGCTCTATATTTATATAGACATGATAAGCAGTCTAAACCAGGCTATTTTTGGCCACTTGCTTGGTATAATTTTCCCCCAGCTTTTGATTTTCAGTTTGTCTTTATCTTTGCTACTCAGGTGTATTTAATGTAGATGGCATATTGATAGGTTTGGGGTTTTTTTTCCAATGTGCCACTTTTTTTCTATTTACTGGTGCATTTAAACCATTCACATTCAGTACTGTTATCTAGTAGCAAAGTTTTATTGCTGTCCTTTTGTTTGTTTGTGTTTGTGTGCGCATGTTGTTGCTGGTTACTTTGATCCACTTTTCTGTGATATTCTTATAGAAAGAACTTTCACTGGTATGTCTACCAATGTTGCTCTTGTTTTTGTAAACTCCCTTAGTTTCTCCTTTTCTGAGAATCTCTAGATCTCTTTATCACCTTTGATAGATAGTTTTTCTGGGTACAGTACTCTTAGTTGGCATTGTTGGTTTTGACTGTTTGTGTATGCCATTCCATTGCCTTCTTGCTTGCATGGGTTTTGCTGAATTGGAGCTTAATCTTATTTGTTCTCCTTTATAGGTTACTCTTCATTTTTCTTCAGCTGTTTTCAGAATTCTCTCTGTGTCTTTGCATAGAATTTGACTATGATATGTATTGGTGCTTTTCTTTTAGAGTCTATTCTATTTAAGGTTTGCTCAACTTCTTGAATGTATAGTTTCTCGTTTTTCATGACACCTGGAGAATTTTCTAGTAGTAACACTTCCATACAGAATACCAATTATAGGCATATTATTCCTCTTTCATTTTCCTTCCTTTTTGTTCCTGCTTTTTTCTTTAGCAGATCATTGCTGAGAATGCCATCTTTTGTTTTGCTAATTGCGCCATCTCTTTAATTCTACTAATCTGTCTCTCCAGCATGTTCACATCTTCTGAAATGTTGGTCTTATTATTCTGGATTGTGGTTTCTTTTTTATCTACTGTTTCTAAAGCCTCATTGGTTTTATCTGCTTTGTTTTATATTGATTTTTTAAAAACTTTTAAAAATACCTTTTCTGGCAAATTTAAAAGGTTTTATTTTATTATCATTCCAGGTTTCAAATGAGCCAATACCTGGGGCAGTTTCATGGTTCAGAACATAGCTGAAAGTTGTTAAGAAATGAGAGGTAAATGGACAAATTTCTCTTTACAGGCTCCCTGGTCTACAAAGTAACTGTTATTGGGTATGACCCTTCCAATTCTTCCCTATTCACTCGGACAAGGCTCTAAGATTGGAGCAGGCAATCTCATGATCCTTGAGCTCACACCTCTGAGAGCCTACCTCAGCCTCCCTTGTACTAGAAGAGAGTTCTTCTTGAGGTCAGACACTGTGGATTTGGCTCTAGAGAGGGAGAAATGGTGTCAGAGGGAGCTTAAGATTGAAAGAATCTTAAGATTGAAAGAATAAAGCCTTCATATTGTTAAGATAAAACTGCCAAGCATGGACCAAATTTCATCACTCACATGTTCATACAACCCTGCAGATCAACGGTATCTAAAAAAATAATTAGCTGCCAATGTTTAAAAAGTACAAGATTTCATAAAAAAGTCTGGATTTTTAGCTTCTCTATGGAAAAATAATTGAGAATGGTTGGCTATACTGGGCCTATATTCTCATTTGGCATTATGTGGTGCAGTGAATGACTTTATATGGCCTTTCTAACCATAGTCTTTGTGATTCCCACACAAGGATTAGATGCGATCATGCAAATAAAGTGCAGGAAACCTGTGATGGTTGGGTTATGTGTTAATTGGCCAGGCCATGATTCCCAGTAACGCGTGGCTGTCCAATATCTTGTGATCTGGGGTAATTATTGTCCATATTGTATGATGTGTAAGTCCTGACCTCTTGGTGTTAATGAGGCAGGAATAAATTATGATAATAAGTCATAGTTTAAGAAATAGTTATTAAAGAATTTTTCTTTTACTTTTCAAAGAGAAGAGTGTATGGAGGGAGGAGGGGTGGGCAGGGAGAAAAGTGCAACAATGAATGAATGAAATTTAAAGTCTGTAAGTTTTCATTAAAATTAATAAAAAAATTTTTTGAAAAAGAAATAGTTATTGTACCCATGACTCTATCAAAACAGGAAAAGAGACACTGCATATGCAAAGCGATATGTTTCTTTTGGCCTTTATCACCTGTTTATATCTTTTGCTTGGCCCTAAAGACAATTGAGATTGCAAACTCTACCATGAATGCGTAGAGCATTCTTAAGCGTCTCCTCCAAATGACACATGCCCTGCCTCTCTAGGATACAACATGCTCCAGGGTTAGTCCTGGGCAAGCCCAGGAAGAGATATTGGATCACAGAAGTTAATCAAGGAATAGACTTAAATTAACTATGTCATTAGAAGGGGTTAGGATAAAATGTTAATGCTCTCACTCTGTCTTTTAATGGCAAAAAAAAAATTTAAAAAAATTAAAAAATCACGAGAATGCTATAGAAATACTTTAAGAGAATGGGTCAGTGTTAGTTTGGGTTTCCACAGCACATTACTGACATTACTGCCCATTCCTTGAAAATTCCACCGTGGCTGGCACCATTATTTGCCCTTGAGAGAGAGGGCTATCTCAGGCGTTTATTTTTGTAGCTCAGGATGCTCTCGATGCGGTAGTTTCCAGTGCTGAGCCAGATGGGCAGGTCTAGGTCCGGCAAAGAGAAATCAGACTTGGGCAGAGCATAGGTCCCTGCTTTGAATGGACAGTGGCATGGAAGCCCATAGGCATGCAAAGGCACATTTCGCCCGGGGTGGGGGCGGGGGCGGAGGATGAAGTTGTCAAGTACACTGCAGAAGTCGTCAAAGGTACAGCTGCCAATCTGTTCCACACACGGAATCTTGATCCAGAAGCCTCCAACCTCCCTCTCTGCTGTTAATTCTACTTTTAGAGGAGACTCCAAGGGGACGCTGGTCTTGCCCTCGGCACTGATAAGTCACATTCCCAGGAAGAGCAACGGAGTCAGGTTCCACTGTCAGGTTATTGACCATAGCAGGGTCCTTCTCATCACAGTTATCCCAGGAAAATCTACTCAGCCAATGGTGGTGGTGGTGGTGGTGGTGGTGATGGTGAAACGCTTGTGCATGGGTTCCAGGACCAATGAGAAGCAAGGCTAGGGCGATGTGGAGTGAAGCCTGCATCAGGAGGGCCATAGTCAAGCCTAGTCGGTATTAACTAAAAGGTCTGTAGCTGTAGCAGCTGTGGCGCCTTTAAGTGTTTGCCTTCTTTGCTTATGCAAAGCTATGCATTGCTATGCAAAGCGGACCGACACCACCACCACCACCACCCCCACCCCGCCAGCTGAGATTTCCGGGCTGGTGGAGAACCTAAAACACTTTTTTAATTTAAAACCCCCTTTTCTCTAGGGATTTCCTCATAGCTTCTTTCAGTTCTTTTTCTTTCACCTAGTAAAAACACTTCATCATTGTTCTTTTGAATTCCATGTCAGGAAGTTCCATCTGCCTTTCCTCTTCCAGGAGATCCATTGACTCTATGTTTTGATCACTTTTTCTGGTTATTTTGTGCTTGGTTTTTTGTGGAGTTTTATGTCTGCTTCTTCCATATCATTGTGGTGATGGAGTTTTTGTAAATTTTTTTCAAAGTTTTACTTAACCTACTTTCTTCCAGCATATGTTTGATAGCCGATGGAGGTATCCATGTTCATTGTCTATGGAATACTTTCCCTCCTGCCACTTGTTGGAAAGGGTCTTTTCATCTCTGCTCATGCGGTCTCTGAGTTTCTGGGTCCCTGGCTCTGTGTCTCAGGCACTTTCTGTGAAGCAATGTTTCTTTCCCATTCTATATGGAAGGACTTTAGACTGGTCCATCTTTACAGTAGCTAGAAAAAAATACCCAAACCTGAGGTAATTAGTCACAAACTAACCCAAAAGAAACAAATTGTTAACTGATATGCTAAAGTATAGAGTCTTTGGAATATATAAAAGGGGAAGGGAGGGACAGAGTATTGTAAAAAAGAATAAAGCGGCCTTTGGAATGTGTACCTAAACAAGATAAAGGGGGAATGGAGGGACAGGGGAATGTATAAAAGGGAGATAAAATATAGGTGTAATGGAGCGAGTCCCCAAAAAGGTCACCGAGCCAATTAGCCAAATTAACAAAGTTTATTTCGAGTTTGAACCCAGGCCCCCGCGTGCTGACACAGCAGCATCCACCCGAGAGCCCCGAGCTGGAGCATGCTTTTCCTTTTATACCTCTGTTACTTCCTTGTCTAACTATACATGGCATGATTGGCTATCTATAGCAGTTAAGAGTACTAGTTTGCTTGTAATTGGTTAGCTATAGCTCAGGGAGGCAGTTTGGAAACTTGCTTGAACCTGATTGGTGGGGAAACAGTTTGGAAGCCTATTTGAATCTTATTGGTTACTTCAGATACAGGAATGCGGGGGGGGGGGGGGAAATCCCTTGTGCCCTTACAAAGAAGAATTCCACTTTATGGCAGTTGACTAATCAGGGTGTGATTTACCACAGGTGGGGGTTGTTTGTTTGCTAGAAACCACTCAAGCGGGTGGGGCGGGGGTAGCTGCACTTTACCAGAAACTGAGTTTCTGATACCTGGTTCTTACAATAGGCAAATCCAGGAAAGTATACCCCATAGTACTCAAGTAGAATGGGGAAGGGGCAGTTGTTGAGAAGGGAATTGCCAGCCTGCTTCTTTGTCAAGACTTGAGCATCTGATTTTGCAAAATTGCTTAATAAAGCCTCACTCTGGCTAAACTGAATTTGGATTGGATTTCTAAAACACTTCTCAAGTCAATATTCTACGTAATTTATCAGCAAACTCATACTGGATAAAGCAGCCAGAAGACACTGTCCCAAGTTCAGGGAGCAGCGTTCTTCAGGGAAGGAGCTGTCCTGAACACTGACAAAATTTTTCACAAACTTGGGGAATAGTCCAGGATTGTCCCCCCACGTGGGTGTTGACTTTAGTAGAGGAAAAATGTGTCCCACCTTGGTTTAGGTGGCTTGCTCCACCGAATGCCCACTTCCTGGTGAGAGCCAGAGAAAAACCCAAGACTGTTTTGCAAGAGGAATGGGAAAGAACAAAGGATAAATTACCACAGGAACCAGGCAAAGTCTGTGCACTCCAGTCAGAGTGAGAAAATCAGACCTGAGTACAACCTGGTGGTTGGACATTTTCGGGGGTTAAGTGTGTGTGTGATGAAGAGGTATCTTGTATACGCCTAAATCGCGGTTTCCATTCTCTCATGAGACTAAGGTGCACCTGATTCAGGCTATGGTCTTTGCAATTACATGCTATGCATCGGAGAGTTGGACAGTGAATAGGGATGATAGAAAGAGAATTGATGCCTTTGAGCTGTAGTGCTGGAGAAGAGTGTTGATTATACCATGGACTGCTAGGAGAACAAGCAGGTCTGTCCTGGAGAGGTTGAAGCCAGAATGCTCCTTGGAGTCAAGGATTCTGAAGCTTCAACTGACATACTTTGGGCATGTTGCGAGGAGGGACTGTTCCTTTTAGAGGGACATCATGTTTGGGAGAGTGGAGGGACGGCACAGGAGAGGAAGATCCTCAATGAGAAGGATTGATTCTGTGAGTGGAGTGGTGGGAATGAGTGTGTCTGAGACTGTGAGGTTGGCACAGGAAAGAACGGCGTTTAGGGCTCTTGTACATAGGGTCACTATGAGTCGCAAGTGACTCGATGGCACATAACAACATGAGGGATATGGACGAAGTGAATCTCAATGTGCAAGAATCTCCAAAAGGTTGGAGTTGAGCGCACAGGGAAACTCAGACACTGAGGCCAATAGAAAATAGGAAACAAAAATTTTGAGTTTAGCAAAGAAAGAAGAGGGATACAGAAGAGGATCCTAAGGACATTCCTATCAACAGTATTTCAGGGAGAATGTTGAAGGTTTGGGAAGACTAGCCTGTGATAAGGACAAACAAGATGATTAAATATTGTCACTACATTTGGCCAAAAGAGCCAATCTGTTAAACCATCTCTGTTCTGGCCCAATTTGGTTCCTGTGAGGACTGGGTCTGTCAGGCTTTATTCTTCTATGCAAATGATAGGGTGCTACTTTCTGAGGAGGAAGTGGCCTATGCCTTCTGTTGGCTCGTGGAAAAATCAGAACCAGTTCAAAGTATGTTTCCCCTTAAGGAAGATTAGGAGGATCCAGAACCAAAGTCTTCAGAGCCTCTGTTTTACCTGCCACTCCCCTATGCCACACCAGCTAAAATGCAAAGGGAAACTGGAACTAAGTGTAAAAAGGGAGCAAAACCAACTGCCCCCACCTACCCAGGCTTAAGGAAAGAATTTGAACAACGTAAAAGGTCATCCAATAGTTTCTCCTACTCCATAAATAAGATGTTTCCCCACCAGGAGGTCCCAGTAGGCCAGGTCAGATGCAGGTCCTTAGGGAACTAATAATTGAAGAAATAGGGATTTATGACCAGATACCAGAATGTGGCCAACGCTTTTGAAGTACAAGAGAGGGAAGAGACCCTATCAGCTTTCCTCCACACACCTAAAGATCAAATCAGAAAGTATTCTGGGTTGGATCTGGAAAACCAGATAGGACAGGAAAGTCAGTTTTGTGACTAAAGATGGCCTGACATCACCAAAAAATTTAAAAAAGACCCATTGAAGGGAGGCTCAGGAAGTCTGTGAGGACAGAGGAGGAAAAACAAAAGCAGAAAGCAAAAATTGTGGTATCTATTGTAGAGAAAGTGGCCAATAAGAGGCTGGAAGTGGAACCTCTCTATCACAGAAAATGACAAAGTGGTCGGACTTATCAGAAGACTGGGAAGAGAGCCACTAGTGGATGCTATAAGTGTGGGAAGATAGAGCATTTTAAGAGAGAGTACCCAAAGATACCACAACCCCTTCTAAACCCAGCCTGGACTTCTGGTAGTTCTCTGCTGATGTGCTGTTCCAGTCATTTTTGGATAATCTTCAGTAAAATCTTGCTTGCATGTGAAATCAGTGAGATTGTTCTGTAGTTTCCACATTCTGTTGGGTCACCTTTCTTTGGGATAGGAACAAATATCGATCTCTTCCAGTCAGTCGGCCAAGTGGTTGTTCTCCAGATTTCTTGGCACAACTTGGTGAGCATGTCCAGGGCAGCATCTGTTAACTGAAATATGTCAATTGGTATACCATCTATTCCTGGAGCTATATTTTGTGCTATTTCCTTCAAAGCAGCCTGAACTTCTTCTTTCATCACCATAGGCTCTTGCTCATATGTTGTTTCATGAAATTCTTCAGTGTCTTCCAATTCCTTTTGATACAGTGACTCAGTATATTCTTTCCATCTTCTTTTAATACTTCCTGGATCATTTAACATTCTGCTGAAAGCATCCTTGATTATAGCAACTCGAGATTTGAATTTGTTCTTCAGTTCCTTGAGCTTAAGATATGCTGAGCGAGTTCTGCCCTTTTGATTTTCTGACTCCAAGTCCTTGCACATTTCATTGTAATATTTTGCTTTGTCATCCCGTGCTGCCTTTTGAAATCTTCTATTCAACTCTTTAGTATCTTGAATTCTTCCCTGTGCTTTGGCTTCTTTGCGCTCCAGTGCAATTTTCAGAGTCTCTTCTGACATCCATTTTGGATAACCTGTCAGAAAATCAACAAGAAGGTACTTCAGAGACACCCTGTGGGGGAAGGCCTCCAAAGCTGAGAGCATTCCACAGTATTCAAGTGGATTTCACAGAGTTGCCCAGAGTGTGGAAACTGAGATATCTGCTGGTAATGTTGTTGTTGCTATGTGCCATCGAGTTGTAGATGACTCATAGTGAGCTCTAAATGAAAGACCTTAATACGTGTATAACTTTCATTGTTTCTGTAAGTTCATAGCATTTCCAGAGGCAAGCTATTTCAGAAATGGATGCCACTCCTGCTTCCAAGCTTGTTTTAATTGGGGAGCTCCAGCAAACACTGTCCACCATGGGTAACCATTATCACATTTGACACATCAGTGTCACAATGTTTAGCACAATAACAACCATGAGTTACCTCTGTACAGCAAATGGACAGAGCAGTGCTATACTGCTTAGAAAAATGTTTGACCAAAAACTATTAAAACCAGGCTGGAAGGCCTCAGATTAAAATCACCCACCTTTCGCTTGGTAGCATCACTTTCTGTCCACTAGGCCAATATGTAAAATATAATATGTAAGTAAAATATTTCTTATAAAAGATATTTGCAATGAATAAATTAATTCTATCATTCTATACCCAGCCTTATTTCTGTCACCAAGTCCATCCTTTCTGACTACTGATTGGAGAAAGACATCATGCTTGGAATGGTGGAGGGACAGTGCAGGAGAGGAAAACCCCAGATGAGATGGATGATACAGTAACTAGGGCAATGGGGGTAGGTGTGTCCGAGTCAGTGAAACTGGCTCAGGACAAGACAAGCTTCAGAGCTGTTGTACATAGGGTTGCTATGTTGTACATGGGGTTGCAGGCACCTCAACAGCACATAATAACAACATGTAAAATATTATAGATATAGATAATTGTCTAGAGTGAGGAAACTGAGGTATCTGCTGGTAATAGTTGATCATTTATCCAGCTCGGTGGAAGCCTACAACTTGGTCTCTGAGACTGCTAATGTGTTTTTAAAATTATCTCAAAGCAGATAATACCTAGATTTGGTCTAGAACATTGACTCAGAGAGGAGTGGTGGCAAGTTTAGATATCAACTGGGATTATCATACTCCCCGGTATGTTCCCTCCTTGGAAAGAGTAGAAATAATGTATCACAAAACTAGTCTTGGAAACAAAATTGCCATGGACCAAGTCCATCCCCATAGCCCTACTCCAAATTAGAAAGGCCCCAAGAAAGGATCTGGGACTATCTCCCTATGAAGATATATGGGCTTCCTTTCCTGGGTAGGGCCACAGACCTGCCTACCATGGAAACCAAACACCTGTTTCTGAAGAATTATTTGCTCACTCTTTCCTCTAATTTTTCAACCCTTAGGTTAAAAGGACTCCTGGCTCAACCCCCTCCCCTCTAATTCTAATTGGGTTCCTACCAAGTACTGTTGACCACTGAGATAACTGTTTGAATTGAGAAAAGGGGTGGACTCATTATACTCTAAGGAAGGGCTTGATTTAAAGGAACTTTCCCTACCAGGAGAGAAGTGGTAATCAGTGGGAAGAGCATCCTTCATCCAGGGAACCCTTCAAGTTGACTCTGAGGAGGACCCAGGGGAATATTCTGCAACTACTCCTTCCACAATGACAAGGTTTTGCTCTTGGGAAGTTGTTGTTATTGTTAAATGCCGTCGAGTCGCAGGTGACTCACAGCGACCCTATGAAGGAAAATCCTCAATACAAGTGTGTTTTTCATTCTCTCTCCAGGTTCATAGGGTTTCTGGAGGCAAGCTATTACAGAAGTGGATGCCACTCCTGCTTCCAAGCTTGTTTTAATCGGGGAGCTCCACCCAACACTGTCTATCATGGGTAACCAACCATTAACTCATTTGACACATCAGTGTCACAGTGGTCAGCCTCACAGGAACCCCAAGTTACTACTGTACGACAGTAAAATGTAAGCAGGCTAAAATGGATTATTGCATTAGGAGTAGTACAAAGTGTACTGGGAACCCACATCCCAGTCAGATTAGTTATCAATGTGACCAAAGCTACACTCCTACCCTAGTTCTTTTTTTTTCCACCCTAGTTCTTAAGTTTGATGTTTGTTAAGTCTTGTCATGTGTAGACTTGAGCTATCAAAGATAGCTATCAAGCTCATATAAATATCTATGCCCTGAAGAACACCCTGGTAAGTGGAACAAAGGATGATTGTTGCACCCTCTTATCTTGTTTGGGGAAATGTATGGTGGATGACCCTGGGGTCATCTCTAATTTCTAAAAGGAATTAAAGGGAAAAAAATACATTTTTATATGGGTGACCTCCCCCCAACTGTAATAAGGTAGAGTGCAGCACTGTCCATTAATACCTCAGCCAGCTTGGATCAATAGCCATTAGTTACTAATCGCATACATGGATTAGGGGCACACCTAATAGGCACAGACCCCCTTGGTAGGTTGATGCTCAAATTAGCGATAGTCCCAACACCTGCTTCCCAGGCCACTTCTACTCCACTAACCAAAAATAATTCCCAGTCACTTTATAATGACCCCAAAAGGGTAGAAGTGATTGAGGTAAAAGACCTAATACAGACTTCAGAGATAAAGACAGAATATGGAAAGGAGAATTCTTGGGTAAAATGACTCAATATTCAGTGCAACTCTCAGCAAAATAACTGCTATGCCAGTGCAACTGGTCTACCACTACTAGCACAAGTGGTTCCTTATCCCTTCAGTTGGGACTCAGCTCCAATAGGAATTCACTGCATGATAGCTCTGTATTGGGAAAAGAACTTGGGGAAATGACACTTGTTGTTTCTCTTTCCTGCACTGCAGAAGTCGGACCCAAGAGTGGTCCCCTCATTCTTCACATGGCAAATAAATCACTCTTCTTGCCTCTCAAGGCAGGGAGAAGTGTTCAGTGTCTGTAGGAGAACTTGCACCCTCTTCTGAAATGTCACCAGTGAGCCTAGCAGTGGTAATTATTTGGCCCTCAGAAAACCTCAGGTGGAGGTCTTGTGGAATTGTGCAAAAGTGAACCTCCAGGATTCACTACTGTCTGATTGGAGTGGGACGTGTGCTCTGGCCCAACTGGTAATTCCTTTCACACTAGTGTTCCAAGAGGAACTTGGCTTGGAGATCCCTCCCTGTCTGTATCCTTTAATCCACATATTTATATTGACTCTATTTGAGTCCTAGAAGAGTTCCCGATTAATTAAAGGCTAAGAGTCAGATAGCTACAGAGTTTGAAAGAGGTAGTTTACAACAAATAAAAATGTTAAATGAATCAACTACATATACTATAACTACAAAGGTAGATAAACTATACTAGAGATGTCTTACAAGGAATGGTTAGCTGGGTAGATGCCATTAGTCCAATGGCCTGCGAAAACAGGATGGTACTGAACATAATACTGGCAGAAAAGGGAGGTGTATGTTGTGATGATAGGAGGCAAGTGTTTTACCTTCATTCCTAACAACACAGCCCCTGATGTAACCATAACGAAAGCTCTACAAGGATTAAACACCCTGGCCAATGAACTAGCAAGACTACTGGAATCAGTGACCTTTTTACTGACTGGTTAGAAGGATGGTTTAGCAGGTGGAAAAACATGGCCACCTCTATCCTCATCTCTCTCATAATAGGTAGGAGTCTTGACAGCAATTGGGTGTTGTATCTCATTCCAAAAAAAAGTCACCAGACAGTGTGTGGAAATCATCAAACAACAACACTAATAACACATGCAAGCAAAATCCTGCTGAAGATTATTAAAAAAACCAACTGGAACATTGAGAAAGAACTACCAGAAATACAAGCTGGGTTCAGAAGAGTTGTGCCACTAGAGACATTATAGCCAATGTCAGATGGATCTTGGCAGAAAACAAAGAGTACCAGAGGAATATCTATCTGTGTTTCATTGACTAAGCAAAAGCATTTGACTTTGTGGATCACAACAAATTGTGGTTAACCTTGAAGAGAATGGGAATCCCAGAACACTTGATTGTGCTTATGCAAAACCTATACTTGGATCAGGAAGTAGGCCTCAGAACAGAGTAAGGAAACACTGCATGGTTCAAAATCAGGAAAGGAGTACATTAAGGATGCATCCTGTCTCCATATCTTTCACTCTATAGGCAAAACAAATCATTCAGAAAGCTTGGCTTTATGAGGAGGAATGTGGCATCAAGATTTGAGGAAGACTCATCAACAAACTACTTTACGCATATGACGCAACCTTGTTTGCTGAAACTGAGGAGGACCTGAAGCATTTCCTGCAGATGGTCAAGTACAGTAGTCTTGAATATGGACTGAAGCTCAGCATCAAGAAGACAAAGATTCAAAATGAAAAAAAAAAAGAAGAAGAAGACAAAGATTCTCACCACTGGGCCAATTGGCAGCCCCATAATAGATGGAGAAGAGATTGAGGTTAGTAACAGTTACATTTTGTTTGTCTCCACAATCAACATTCTTGGCACTAGCAGTCAGGAAATCAACGGATGAATTGAACTGGGAAAATTTGTTGTCAGGGTCCTCTCCAGAGTACTGAGAAGCAATGATGCCAGCCTTAGAGACTAAGGTGCACCTGATCCGGGCCATGATCTTTGCAATCACTTGCTATGCATCAGAGCTGGACAATGACTAAGGAGAAGAAGAATTGATATCTTTGAGTTGTGGTGCTGGAGAAGAGTCTTGAATATACCATGGACCGGCAAGAAAACAAATAAGTCTGTCTTGGAGAGGGTGAAGCCAAGTTTCTTGTTGGGGGCTAGGATTTTGAAGCTCTGTCTCATGTGGCCAGAATGGACCAATCTTTGGAGAAGGACATAGCCTGGAAGTGTGGAGGGACAGCACAGGAGAGGAAGACCCCTGATGACTATCAAGACTGCTGTTAGAAAACAAACAAACAAACAAAACCTTTGACTTGCCAACAAACCAACTTACTGCTACTAGAGTTATATACAGATTACACTTCCTAAGAAGAAGTCAACAGAAAAATTTGTGACATATAGATGAAGATGCGATCAATAAGCATGGAAAAGGAAAAGGGGAGAATGTGTAAGAAATAGACTTTAGACTGCCCCATCTTCAGAGTAGAGAGAACAAAAAGCTGGGGTAATGAGTAGCAAACTAACCCAAGAGAAACAAATTGTTAATTGGCATGATAAACTACAGAGCCTCTGGAATGTATAAGATAAGGGGGGAAGGGAGGGACAGACTACCGTAAAAAAGAAAAAGGCAATAAAGGGTCCTCTGGAATGTGTACTGAAACAAAGTATTATATTTTAGGGCATTATTTTTATCGTAGGAGTATGCAATGAGGGTTGCAGAGTGGATTATATTTGGGGGTAGGGTGTGGGGTTTGGGGAGGTGCGGGGGGGGTTGTGTACCAATGAGGAAGTTTTTCTTTTGCTTTTCAAGGAGAGGAGCAAATGGGGGGGGAGGGGGGGGGGGTTTGTGCGGGGAGAAGGGTGCAACAATGGAATCCCAAAATCTCTGTAGATGTTCATTGAAATGAAAAAGAAACAACCTAAATTTTTTTTTAAAAAAGGAGATAAAGATAAAAAAAAAGGGGGAAGGAAGAGACAGGGGGTTTTAAAAAAGAAAAAAAAAGGTGGATGTAGGTGATGTCCGGGAAAGCCTGACACCCCATAGTACTCAATTAAGATGAATAGGGGGTAAGGGATTTGTGAGTTAGTGAAAGGAAAATTTTTGAACAATGTCCCCACACCCAGTGTTGTAAGAACCTGTACTTTCGGTCTTGTGTAAACGTTTATGTTCCAGGAACTAGCTGACCACAAAGGGAACAAACACTTACTGAAAAAAAAACCCTGTATCTTAACTGGCATCAACAGCAAGTGGCTGACCTGGGACTGAACTTCTGCTTTTCCGAAGAGCCAATGAGCAATCTCCACACCAAAGAACCCCTAGACCCTCTATAAAAACCCCTTGCTCTCTCGGCTTGGAGTCGACTCCCCTGTCTCCTGCGAGAGATACGAGTCGACCCGGAGCTCTGCCAATAAAGCCTCGTGTGTTTGCATCAAGTGCTTCTGGTGTGAGTTGCCCGGGGTCGTGTCTGACCAAGGAAAGCCCTAAATTGGGGTCTTTCATATGGGGGCTCGTCCGGGATAGGGCGCTACCACCCGCAACCCCGCCAACCACTTGGAGGTAAGAGGATCCTCAATTTTTCTCTGTCTGTGTGGCGCCGCCAAACCTGTGTGTCCATAAGTCTGTTTTACTTTGTTTGTGGCTATCGTGCGCCCGTCAGGGCCGGATGACTGTGGTGGGTAGATGTGCCTGAGAACCACAAGCCACAGCCCTGGGGAGACGTCCCTTTGGGTGGAATACGGATCCAGAGGCTTTAATGGTCTCTGATCCATCTGAGAGACTTAGAGTGTCCCACCAGAGAGGAGGGACCCGGAGGGCTCTCCCGTCTGAAGCAGCTTTCAACTGGTTGTCATGAAGAGAGCTTCTTGTGTGTCTTGTATTTCTTGTGAGTGTCTGCTGTGTTCTGTGGGCAACTAATATGGGAAAGACAGTGACGACTCCTCTATCTTTGACTTTCAGACGTTTTTCTGACGTAAGAACCAGGGCTAATAATCTCTCTGTCAATGTTAGAAAAGGACCTTGGCAAACCTTCTGTTACTCTGAGTGGCTCACTTTGGGAGTCGCTTGGCCACCAGAGGGAACATTTGACCTAACCATCATTTTGGCAGTTAAAGATCTTGTTTTTCAGGAAGGACCAAGCACGCATCCTGACCAACAGCCATACATCATCGTGTGGCTAGACTTGGTGCAGAATCCACTGTCATGGGTAAAACCCTGGGTATTGAAGGAAAGCACCATCCCTCCTCATGCAATGGCCCTAAAAACCCGAGCTCCTGAGTCTAGAGTTCCCCTGGCCTCAGGAGCTACACCCTCGGCACCACCCAAAATTTATCCTGAGATTGATAACCCACCTGAGTGGCCTGAGATGTGCCACAATCCTCCCCCATATCAGGGCAAGGCTGACCCGGGTCCCCCCATGCCTGCAAGTGCCCCCCCAGGGACCAGCACGAGGGACCCACAGTCAGAGGGGTCTAGAGAGCCCATGCTCCACTGTGGCTCTCCCCTTACGAGCGTACAGGGGGCCCCCAGAGCCAGGACAACTCCAACCCCTTCATTACTGGCCTTTTTCCTCTGCTGACCTCTATAATTGGAAGACTAACCATCCTTCCTTTTCAGATAACCCCACAGGGCTTATTGGACTAATTGAGTCCCTCATGTTCTCTCACCAACCTACCTGGGACGATTGCCAACAACTTCTCCAGATCCTCTTCACTACTGAGGAGCGAGAGAGAATTCAGACAGAAGCCAGGAAAAACGTCCGAGATGCCGCAGGACAACCAGTCCAGACTCCTGTGGCTATGGACGTGGGATTTCCTCTCGTTCGCCCCAACTGGGATTATAACACTGCTGAAGGTAGGGAGCCGCTATCCGCCTATTGCTGGGCTCTTGTAACAGGTCTCAGAGGGGCTGCACAATGCCCCACTAATTTGGCTAAGGTAAGAGAAGTCCTTCAAGGACCTACTGAACCCCCCACCCTGTGTTCCTAGAAAGACTAATGGATGCCTATAGGAGATACACTCCTTTTGACGCAGCATCAGAAGGACAAAAAGCAGCAGTAGTTATGGCTTTCATTGGACAGTCTGCTCCAGACATTAGAAAGAAACTACAGTGCATAGAGGGGCTGCAGGATTTTACATTAAGAGATGTAGTAAAAGAAGCTGAGAAAGGGTACCATAAGAGAGAGGCGGAGGAAGAGAAGGCAGAGAGAGAAAAGAAAGAAAGAGAGGAATGAGAGGACCGGTGGGACCGCCATCAAGAAAGGAATTTGACAAAAATCTTGGCCGCAGTAGTAAGTGAAAAAGAGGGAGGTAGAGCAGGGTCTAGACAGACAGGGCACCTGGGCACTAAGGGATCAAAACAATATGAAAAGAAACTGCAGCTGGACCAGTGTGCATATTGCAAAGACAAAGGACACTGGGCTAGAGAGTGTCCCAAGAAAAAGAATAAGCAGTCAAAAATTTTCACCCTAGATGAGGACTAGGGGAGACGGGGCTCGGATCCCCTCCCCGAGCCTAGGGTAACCATATCTGTGGGGGGACCCCCGTTGACTTCCTAGTAGACACGGGGGCACAACATTCAGTTCTGAAGCAGCCCCTAGGGAAGATTAGCACAAAGAAGTCAGTGGTGCTAGGGGCCACTGGACAAAAATTCTGCCCATGGACCACAGAACGGACTATAGATCTAGGATAAAATCAAGTGACTCACTCT
>NW_006399928.1:3421346-3429652 GCF_000299155.1 Elephantulus edwardii
CCATTTATAACTATAAGTATCTGCTAGTATTTGTAGATACCTTCTCAGAATGGGTTGAAGCATTCCCCACCAAGCAAGAAACTGCGAATGTAGTAGCTAAGAAAATCCTAGAAGAAATTTTTCCGCGATTCGGGATCCCTAAGGTAATTGGGTCAGACAATGACCCAGCCTTTGTTGCCCAGGTGAGTCAGGGACTGGTCAAACAACTGGGGGTAAATTGGAAATTGCATTGTGCTTATAGACCCCAGAGCTCAGGTCAGGTAGAAAGGATGAATAGAACTCTAAAAGAGACCTTAACTAAAATAGCTATTGAGACCGGCGTAAAGGATTGGATTGCTTTCCTTCCCTTCCCACTGTTCCATGTACGGAACACCCCAGGGAAATTTGCTCTCACCCCTTTTGAAATTATGTATGGAGGACCACTCCCTCTCACTGCTATAAGAACTTATGAAGTTGATGATATAACCTTCACCCCATTGTTAACCCACTTGAAAGCTTTAAAACTAGTCAAAAGAGAGACCTGGCCAATGCTCCAAAAAGCTTATACTGATAAGTTGCCTCCCCTCCCTCATAATTTTCAGGTTGGAGATAAAGTCTTAGTCCGCAGGCATCGGGTCAGCAGCCTCGAACCTCACTGGAAAGGACCCTATCAGATGCTGCTAACTACCTCCATAGCCGTCAAGGTAGACTGAGTAGCAGCTTGGGTCCATGCCTCTCATGTCAAGCCAGCTCCAACCGTCGAAGATGACCAGTGGACTTCGGAAAGGACTGACAATTCTTTTCGGTTGCGCCTTCGTCGGGACAACCACAAGTAACCATAACCCACATGCCCCTCGCAACCTTACCTGGGTAGTCCAATCTCAAACAGGGAATGTTGTATGGTCTATCTCCAAAATCACCACCCCCTGGACCTGGTGGCCAGATCTGTACCCTGACTTCTGTAAGTTAGCCATTGGAGCCCCTGCAGACTGGGACGTAGAAGGAAACCTTAACCCCACTGCCCCCTCATATCCCACTCCCTCAGACGCTCTAGGTCTTCTTGCCCCTGCCCTCATCGGAGGACGAGCAGGTTGTGGAAATCGGAGACGTAGAATGGCCCTGAGATATTTCTCTTTCTATGTCTGTCCGGGACACGACCTGAATACACGAGGGCTGACCCGTATGTGCGGGTCTCAGAGTGATTTCTATTGTCGAAGCTGCAGATGTGAAACAACTGGAAATACTTACTAGAACCCCACCTCTTCTTGGGATTTCATAACCGTAACAGCCAACTATTCCCTTGTTAACCCAAGAGATACTGCCTCCAAAGATCAAGCAGAAGCTGCATACAATAGTTGGTGTCACCCCCTAAAAATCTCTTTCACAGATCATGGTAAAAAAGCCCGTCAATGACAGTCAGGATATTGGTGGGGAATCAGACTTTACATGGAGTACTATGATAATGGGCTATTGTTTATAATAAAACTACTTGACCACCCTCTGCAGAATATAGCAATAGGACCGAACCCTGTACTTGCAGAGCCCTCCCCAGCTAAGAAATCGCCTCTTGCCCCACCCCAGAGCCAGCCCACCTTAACTTCACCCATGCCCCCGAAAAGACTGGAGGGGCGGCCCACCTCTACAAGAGACCGTCTCCTCAATTTAATTAAAGGAGCTTTTAGTGCCCTAAATGATACCAACCCCCAAATTACTGATTCTTGTTGGTTGTGTTTAGCCACCAACCTGCCTTACTATGAAGGTATCGCAGTGACAGGAACATATAAACACCACTGAACATAATAACTGCCCGTGGG
This sequence comes from Elephantulus edwardii, assembly GCF_000299155.1. NCBI lineage: Eukaryota > Metazoa > Chordata > Mammalia > Macroscelidea > Macroscelididae > Elephantulus > Elephantulus edwardii. The sequence goes on from NW_006399928.1 coordinate 3,423,140, forward strand.
ATACTGAGACAAGTTTAACTTTAACTGAAGTTTCAGGAACTGGAACCTGTATCGGGAACCCTCCTGGCAATCTGCGCTCATTATGTAATACCACTATCCAAGTGCCCCCCTCCAAGGGATACTTAGTTCCCAGTGACGGATATTGGTGGGCCTGCAATACTGGATTAACCCCGTGTGTCTCTTTAACTGTTTTTAACTCTAACTCTGATTATTGTGTATTAGTTTATCTGATGCCCCGAGTATACTATCACCCTGATGATGAATTTATTAATGAATTTGATCATGCACCTGAGCACCGTTTTCGCAGAGAACCTATTACTATGACCCTAGCAGTCTTATTAGGAGTAGGAGAAATAGCTGCAGGAATAGGTACAGGGACTTCAGCACTTGTCTATGGGCAACAACAATACCATGAGTTAAAAACAGCCATAGACGAGGATCTTCGGGCTTTAGAGTCATCAATTACTCGGCTGAAAAAATCCCTGACCTCCTTATCTGAGGTAGCGTTACAGAATAGAAGAGGGCTAGATTTATTATTCCTCAAAGATGGGGGGGGGTCTCTGTGCCGCACTAAAAGAATGTTGCTTTTATATTGACCATTCAGGAGTAATAGAAGATTCCACGCAAAAGCTAAGAGAAAGGTTAGACAAGAGAAAACGAGATCGAGAATCTCAGCAAACATGGTTCGAGAGCTTATTTTATAAATCCCCATGGTTAACTACTCTTATATCTACCCTTATAGGTCCTTTGATACTCCTGTTTATATTGTTATTAGTTGGGCCTTGTATTATAAATAAGCTTGTTACCTTTGTTAAAGATCGCATCAGTACTGTTCAATTAATGCTTCTAAGAAAACAATATCAAAATATGAGAGAGTCTGACTACGACGATACTGCCACCATAGATTCTTGGTTCTACGATTAGAACCTTGTACTAAAAGAAGTGGGAAATGAAAGGAAAAATTTTGAACAATGTCTCCACACCCAGTGTTGTAAGAACCTGTACTTTTGGTATTGTGTAAACGTTTATGTTCCAGGAGCTAGCCGACCACAAAGGGAACAAACACTTACTGGGAAAAAAAAAAAAACACAAAAACCCTGTATCTTAAACTGGCATCAACAGCAAGTGGCTGACCTGGGACTGAACTTCTGCTTTTCCAAAGAGCCGATGAGCAACCTCCACACCAAAGAACCCCTAGACCCTCTATAAAAACCCCTCGCTCTCTCGGCTCGGGGTCAACTCCCCTGTCTCCTGCGAGAGATACGAGTCAACCCGGAGCTCTGCCAATAAAGCCTCGTGTGTTTGCATCAAGTGCTTCTGGTGTGAGTTGCCCGGGGTCGCGCCTGACCAAGGAAAGCCCTAAATTTGAGTCTTTCATTAGGATAAAAATTCTTACTGGACCGTGGAAGGCACCCCAGCCTGCTTCTCTGTCAGGACTTGAGCATCTGATTTTGCAAAATCACTTAATAAAGCCTCATTCTTGCTAAAGTGGGTTTGGATTGGAATTAATGAATGCTTATCAGGTCAATACTCTGGGTAACTTATCAGCAAATTCATATGAGATCATGAAAGGCACCGTACCCAGTTCAGAAAATGGTCCGGCTTAGGGGATCATATTGACCTGCCAGTTGTCAAGAGGAGCCGAGATAGTGTCCTGGGTACTGACAGTGTTTTTCACACATTCCAATGGAAATTTTCTCAGGTGGGCAGTGATGAGAGGCAATCTTATATTCTGTTTGGTGGTGGTCTGGTAGTGGTAGTGGTAGCTTCCATTATTCTCCAGCCCAGGAGCCACAAGGTGTGGGGTCCTGGCCAGGCAATGTCATTGCGATGTGGCTTTTAGGTGCTCTCTTGGCTCGCAGAGCCAGGGGCATGGCTACCCTGGCTAGTGGTTGACAGCGAGGGGTTTCCAGATGCTCTATACTCCTCCAGGTCAGGGAGCATAGAATGTGGGTCCCTGGCCAGGCGGGTTCATCAGGAATGTGGCCTCCAGGCATTCTCTTTTCTGCTGGAGTCTCAGCGCTCTAGTACCTATTGGAGGGAGCTCTGGTAGCCTAGTGGCAAGAAGCTGTGGTGCAATCCTGAAGGATTCAAATCCACCAGCTGTTTTGTGGGAGAAGGATAGGCAATCTCCTCCTATGCAATTAACTGCCTCTGAAAATCCACCAGAGGATCAGTTATGGGTCAGTTCCAACTCTACGGTACGTAACAACAACAGTACATATTAGAGAGGTCAATGGTGGTGAGGCTTCCAGAAGCTCCGATCACTACAGGGCTATGCAAGGTAGTCTGGGATTCAGCCTCCAGGTGCTCTCCTGGCTGCCAGAGCTGTGCAGGCAGCTATCGAGCTGAAAGTTCCATGGTAGTGGAGATTCACGGATGAGGTTTCCAGGTATTCTCACTGCTGTAATGGCAGAGCACTGTACCTGGCAGAGTGGATGAAGGGTGTGTGTGTGCTTCCCACAGTATGGTCAAGAGGTGCAGATATTGGGTCCCTAGCTGGGCAAGCACTCTCCTCACTCCTGGAGTTCCTGGGCACAGAAATTTGGCAGGGTAGTCCTCCTCCCCATTTTAATTGTCTTTCAATCTGAGTGTTCTAGCTCCAGTCCTATATCTATACTGTTCCTCTATTGTTCATACAGTTTTCTAAGGCTGTGGGAAGCCAAATTTCATACCAAATATTACATGATAAACCATATGCTTACTCAGGAATTGAAGGAAACAAAATTGTAAGCTGGAATTTCTTTTGTAACAGATCACAGGAAATGAGCTGCTTCCTGCAGACAAGAGGCAGCTAGGGTCCCCCTGCAGAAGGAGATTTAATACATGTGAAATACTTTCTTCCTGAGCTTAGCATCAGGTTGACAATAGAGAAAAAATCTACTTCATTTACAAGAGAATTCTCTTTATGATTTGCTTCCCCTTATTCTCAATAAATAGAGGCGAGGCTTGTGACATTTCAGTTGATTTGAACTGCTGGTCCCCTGTTTTCTATGCTGTTTTGTCTCATTCTTGGTGTTTTGTCTCGTTATTAATTGTTAATATACTTTACCCTCGGTCTGCAACATTCTGGCTTGTTGTCAGAAGGGGATGGTCAAGACTTCATCCTACTCTATCTAAACCTGGAAGCTCTGCTGAAATCTGTCAACTATGGGTGATCCTGTTGATATTTGAAATACTGGTGGCATGGTCTCCAGCATCACAGTAACCTGCAAGTCACTCTATTACAGCAACTAACAGAAAAGTGCTCATAAGAACAGACAACAATGCATATCTTAGTTATGAAAAACAGCAACATGCAAATCATTCCCTATGATGTCTGAGTCCTGCTCACAGCACTATATGTCATGTCTGAGGCCATCAGCCCAAAGCTGGATGCTCAGGTTCAGTGGCCAATTGGGAAAAAAAGCGTGAAGATCTGAGGGAATTTTATACATCACTTTATTATGGTCCACACAGACTGCAGAGAGGGGCAGCAAGCCATGAGTCCTGAACCCTGAGCCCCTGTGGGAATTTTCCCACACAGTTCTTATATGCTGAAGACAAAGGTGATGTCATGCCAAACCTTATCACACTATGCATCTGCGCAATTACACTTAGTCTTACATAATCATGATTCAGCAAAACAACAACCCTTCATTTGCTCAAAACATGGTAATAGTTTAGCAAAAGGTGCTTATCACATATAGAAGGCACATTACGATACTTTAATCTGCCTGTTATGTATATGCAACACATTACAGTATCTCAAACTTCACCCCTTACAAAACAGCAAATTTTGCAGAACCTTGGGTCCATAAAGTGGCACTTTGAGCCCATAGCCCACCACAACAATGCAATGAACATCACTCACATATTTGAATAATAACTGTTATGGTTAAGCTGACACTAAGTTTCCCAAGACATTCGCCCTGACCCTGCAGGTGTGGCCCGACATTTCTGTATTTTATCATTGTGGCACTCCCAAATGCTGGCAAACTCTGGGCCAGAGACCCCCAGTTCATCTGGCAAGTCTGCTCTGCTGACACCCACTTGGGGCCTCTGGCTTCTTGAAGAGAGGCAGGCATGGAACACTGTGACACTGATGTGTCAAATGCTTTAATGATTAGCCATGGTGGGCAGTGTTTGGTGGAGCCTCCTGATTAAAACAAGCTTGGAAGCAGAAGTGGCATCCACTTCTGTAATAGCTTGCCTCTGGAAACCCTGTGAACCTGGAGAAAGGATGAAAGTCACACAAGTGTTGAGGACTTTCATTCATAGGGTCACTATGAGTTGCCTACGACTCGATGGCACTTAACAATAACAATAACAACAACAACAACAACATGCTTAAGCTAGTCAGAGCCCACCACCAAGTTGTGCATGAGGTGGGATCACCATTCCTGTAAGGAATCATGAACAAGAAGCTTGAACATATTGCACTTCTCCATTAACTTCATGTGAAGCCTGGGCTACATTATCTTGCTCATTAGATATAAACATACAACAGTCAGTGTGAATTATAGGACATGTTCCCCCTTAAACAGCAATTAACAGATCTAAATCCTCCTGTTCCGCAATATCATTTTCTTCATGTAGATGGTCTCATCCATTAACAGAGCTAGTTAGCATTCTTGCAGTATGCTCAGTTAAGGTTGTTGTTGTTATGTGCCGTCGAGTCGTTTTCGACTCATAGCGAACCTATGCACAACAGCCCTAAACCCTGCTCTATCCTGCGCCAACCGCACCGCCTCTGACACACCCATCCCGATTACCCCAGTCACCGAATCAATTGATCTCATAGAGGGTCTTCCCCTCCTGCGCTGTCCCTCCACCCTCCCAAGCATGATGTCCCTCTCCAAGGACCTGTCCCTCCTGGCAACATGTCCAAAGTATGTCAGACGAAGCCCCAGAATCCTTGCCTCCAAGGAGTAGCTTGGTTTAATCCTCTCCAAGATGAATCTGTTTGTTTTCCTGGCAGTCCATGGTACATTCAGTACCCTTCTCCAGCACCACAGCTCAAAAGCATCCACTCTCCTTCTGTCCTCTCTAGTCATTGTCCAACTCTCTGATGCATAACAAGCGATTGCAAATACCATGGCCTGTATCAGGCGCATCTTAGTCTCCAGAGAGACACCGTTGTTCCTGAGTACTTTAATTCTACTTTGATGGCACTTGCATCTGGAATAAATAAAAGCCATGAGATAAAATTGTCATGCTACTCGCTTTTCTCAATGCTGTCAGTGATATACAGTATCCCAATTTTGTGTCAGCTGGGGCAAGATCAACAATACTTTTTTTTTGTACTACTACAAAAAGTTTATTGAACAAAAATTAATATGAAGAATGTATAAAGCTTGGTTTTTATATCATAGTAAAACAAGTCCTTGGGAGAAGGGAAATGTGGAAGCAACTGATTTCTCTGCTAGGCAGTCATTATTCATACACGTTCCAAGGCTTCTAACATGATGATACTATTTCCTCATATTACCACCATTCCAATATTATTTTGCTGTCCACTAGTTGCCATCTCCACACATTCATCTATTACAAGATTCATAAAGGGATCAAATCCTCGTAATATTCCTTGAACGTGTCTGCCACCATTTAATTTCAATGATAACTTCTTGTCCATAAATTTTTTCAACTCCAGCGGGTGAGCTTTGCTCATTTTGCCTACTCGGAAGACTCAAAGCACCATTCAAGCAGAATGTGCAGTCTCACTCTCGCTCCCGCCAAGATCAACAATACTTTTCTTGGAATATGTGATTACGCCCAAATACACTTCCAAGAGTAATCTGTGGATAGGGAGGTCCACTCTTTTCTGCCACAAACCTACGGAATTAAATCAACAGGGTTGCTTTCAGTACACTGCCTCCTAGTCTACGAGGTATAACTAATTATGTAACTATTAATTGTGTAATATTAGCATAACTAATTATGCTTAGTTACCTTTTCATACATAATTTTCACACATACATACATACATAATTCTTTTGGCAGCCAGCTGGCTGTCTGATTTGGATCATGTCATTCCTGCTCTATGAACATCGGGGCAGGAATATTTAGTTCTACACATTCTTCAGAAAGCCACTTTGTCCCAATCCAAATGGAAGGATGTAGGATGTTGACAAACCATGTATTGCCTCCATACTTCATGGGGTAAACAAACATATCCATGTGTCCTCAGACTTATCTAAAATATTTGGCCATGTCCATCGGCATGTCTCTTCAGTGGCTAGAAATATAGGGAAGAGTAGGAGTAGGCTGAGTCCCTCCCCTATTCTAGGATGCTTCAGCTCACCTGTCCCTCTTTAACTACAAGATTGATTGGTGGGCTTTGATACTCATCCAAGACCCAAGAGGGTTTGGTGGGTTTTTTGTTGTTGTTGTTTGTTTTTTAATAGAAGAGGTTTGTCCAGTAAGTAATTGCAAAACTATAACCTGGGTAAGTACTGAAGAGCAATGGTGCCTCTCTGGAGACTAACATATGTCTGGTACAGGCCATGGTCTTTGCAATCACTTGTTATGCAT
>NW_006399928.1:3431376-3436590 GCF_000299155.1 Elephantulus edwardii
CAATTATCCCAGTCACTGAATCAATCTACCTCATAGAGGGCCTTCCTCTCCTGCGCCGTCCCTCCACCCTCCCAAGCATGATGTCCCCCTCCAAGGACCGGTCTCTCCTCACTACATGTCCAAAGTAAGCTAATGTTAGATGGATCTTGGTGGAAAGCAGAGAATACCAGAAGAATGTCCATCTGTTCTTCATTGACTATGCAAAGGCTTTTGACTGGGTGGATCACAACAAGCTATGGCTGACTTTAAGAAGAATGGGAATCCCAGAATATTTGATTGTGCTAAAGCAAAACGTATACTTGAACCAAGAGGCAGTAATCAGAACAGAGTAGGGAGACACTGAATGGTTCAAAATCAAGAAAGGGGTCCTTCTGGGATGTATTTTGTCTCCATACCTTTACAATTTGTATGCAGAACAGATCATCCGAGATGCTGGGCTGTACAAGGAAGAATGTGGCATCAAGATTGGTGGAAGAATCAACAACCTGTGTTATGCATATGACACAACACTGCTTGCTGAAACTGAGGAGAACCTGAGGCGCTTGCAGCAGAGAGTCAAGGACTGCAGTCTTGAATATGGATTGAAGCTCAATATCAAGAAAACAAAGATTCTCACTACTGGGCCAATTGGCAGCATCAGTACGGATGGTGAAGAGATTGAGATAGTTAACAGTTTTAGTTTACTTGGTGCCACAGTCAACACTCTTGGTAACAGCAGCCAGGAAATCAGGAGAGAAACTGCATTGGGAAAGTCAGCTGTGATGGACCTCTCAAGAGTACTGAAGAACCACGGCGTCAGGCTGGAGGTTAAGGTGCGCCTGATCCAGCCTATAGTCTTTGAAATTACATGCTATGCATTGGAGAGTTGGATAGTGAATAAGGATGATAGAGAATTGATGCCTTTGAGCTGTGGTGCTGGAGAAGAGTTTTGAATATACCGTGGACTGCTAGGAGAACAAACAGGTTTGTCCTGTAGAGGGTGAAGTCAGAATGCTCCTTGGAGTTAAGGATTCTGAAGCTTCATCTGACATTCTTTGAGCATGTTGCAAGGAGGGACTGGTCCTTGGAGAGGGACATCATGTTTGGGAGATTGAAGGGATGGCGCAGGGAAGGAAGACCCTCAATGAGAAGGATCGATTCTGTGAGTGCAGTCGTGGGAATGAGTGTGTTTGAGACGGCGAGGTTGGCACAGGATAGAACAGTATTTAGGGCTCTTGTACATAGGGTTGCTATGAATCGCAAATGACTCAATTGCACATAACAACAACAACAACAACAACAAGAGCAAGCGCTTCAGGTCCTCCTTCGTTTCAAGGATGAAACAGGGTTGTTTCATCTTCATAACACAGATTGTGGAGGAGCCTTCCTCTAATCCTGATGCCACATTTTTCCTCATAGAGCCCAGTCTCCGGATGATCTGTTCTACATATACATTGAAAAGGCATGGAGATAGCACACATTCTAGGCATACACCCTTCCCAATTTGGAACCACACATACAGTGTTTCCTTGCTCTGTTCTGATGACTGCCTCCTGGTCCAAGTATAGGGTGTTTTGGTTTTGTTTTTGGGTTTTTAAAAAATTTTTTTATTAATTTCAATGAACATTTACAGAGATTTTGAATTTCCAGTCATTCATTGTTGCACTTTTCTCCCTGCCCACCCCACCCCCACCCCCAGTTCGATCTTCTCCTTTAAAAGCAAAAGAAAAACTCCTTCATTGGTATACAATCCCCCTCCGCATCCCCCCACCTCCACCCCAAGTATACTCCACTCTTCAATCCTTATTCCAAACTCTTATGATAATCATAATGCCCTAAAATATATTTCTTTTAAACTGTTCTCTCCCTCATTGGCTTCCATGCAGTATACATAATTTATCCAGTTTTTCTCAGTCTTACCCCAACCCTGATGTTAGTCTCATTCTACAACAGTGACACCATGTAGTATTTGTTCTTTTGTGACTGAGATATTTCACTCAGCATAATGTCCTCCAGGGTCACCCATTTTGAATAATATTGCATGAGTTTCTTATTTTTCAATGCAGAGTAGTATTCCATTGTGTGAATATACCACAGCTTCTCTATCCATTCATTTTTTTGATGGGCACCTGGGTTGTTTCCAACTCCTTGCTATTGTGAACAAAGCCGTGATAAACATGGGTGTGCATATATCTGCTTGGATGTCCGTTATGGTCTCTTTAGGGTATATTCCCAGTAGTGGAATTGCTGGGTCAAATGGTATCTCTATTTGCAACTTTTTGAGAAAGCGCCACACCACTTTCCACCGTGGTTGCACCATTTTACACTCCCACCAACAGTGAATAAGGGTTCCAGTTTCTCTCCACAACCTCGCCAGCATTTCTTGCTGGCTGTTCTGTTAAATTTTGCTATTTTGACTGGGGTGAGATGATATCTCATAGTTGTTTTGATTTTCATCTCTCTTAGACCTAGGGATTTTGAACATTTCTTCATGTGCTTGATGGCCATCTAAATGTCTTCTTTGGTGAAGTGTCTGTTCATATCCAGTGCCCATTTTTCAATTGGAATATTTACCTTTATCTTGTTGTGGTGCTCAAGTATTTTATAAATTATAGATATAAATCCCTTATCTGACATGTGACTACCAAATACTTTTCCCCAGCCTGTAGCTTCCCTTTTTTCCCTGTTGGAGAAGTTTTTGGATGCGCATAGGGATTTGATTCTTAGAAGGTCCCATTCATCTATTTTGTATTCTCCTGGTTGTAGATTTTTCAGGATACTTGGAAGACTGCTTATGTTGTGGATTAGGACTACTAAAGTTCTTCCAAGCTTTTCTTTTTTTTTACAATTTTTATTAAACTTTATTAATTTTAATGAACGTTTACAGAGATTTTGGATTTCCATTCATTCATTGTTGTACTATTTTCTCTACCCCTTCAGTTCATTTCTTTTTTTTCCTCCTTGAAAATCTGTTTTAATTGTCCCATTGCTTGTCAAAGCCAGTTCTGATTAATCTCCTTTGTCACTGTGTCCTTTGCCATTCCCTATCACTCGCTCCTCCCTGAGAGAGACTTCACCCTGATTCATAAGGAAAAGGGGACGACGGTGTATTCTTTTAGCTACTTCCTGCTGAAAAGGGACGCTGTAGGTTTCAGGGTGAAGACCTTCCCTCACTAATCTAAAGGGCCCATTTGGCAATAGGAAACTCGTAGACTATTGTGGAGATTGAGTTTGGAATTTAGATGCACTGTTATCAATTGTGCTTAGCTGTACATGTTCATATCCTTGAAGATGTATCATGGACTGTTGCAGCCTAGAAGACACAAATTTAACTAACAAGTTACAAGTACATGAGTCAAAAATTAAAAGTATGTATAGGGATTTGATTCTTAGAAGATCCCATTCATCTACTTTATCTTCTCCTGGTTGTAGGTCCTTGTTTTCTTTTTAGTGTTTTCCTTGATACTGTGGAGAAATGCAACTGATTTTTGTATATTGATCTTGTATCCTGCTACTTTGCTGAGTTGATCCAATACTTTTCTTGCTGAATCTGAGATTTTTCTATGTATCCTATCATATAATCCACAAATAGAGACAATTTCATTTACTTTTTACCAATTTGAATATCTCTCATTTCCTTTTTTTTGCCTTATTGCACTAGCTAGGACTTCTGATACAATATTGAGGAGAAATGATGGTGATAGGATCATCCTTGCCTTCTACCTGTTTGCCTTAATCTCTGTCCCTGAAGGTAATTTTGGTTTTTGGTTTTCTATATGTCTTAATTATGTTGGCAAAATTCCTCTCTATTCCTATTTTTTGAGCATTATGATCAGGAAGGAGTACTGAATTTTGTAAAACATCTTTTTTTGAATCAACTGAGCTGATCACTAGTTCTTTTCCTCTGTTTATTTATATGTTAGATTTCACTGACTTTTTCTTACATTAAGCAACCCTTGCATACATGGTATGAATCCCACTTGATTATGATGTATTATTCTTTTGACATGATGTTGGATTCTATTCATTAAGATTTTGTTGAGAATTTTTGCATCTATATTCATGAGGAATATTGGATTATAGTTTTCTTTTTTTAGTGATGTTCTTACCTGGTTTTGGTATCAGTTTTGTGCTTGTTTCATAGAATAAGTTTGCAAGTGTCCCATATTTTTCTGTTATGAGATACTTCCTCCACTCTGGAAGTCGGCTCTTGGCTGGCAGTCATTTTGATGGTGATTTCGTCTTGATGGTGTTTAGGCAAGGGAAGTTTCTGGGGTCCTTTTTGTGGTGTGTTGCTGTTCTCTCCCCCCTCAAAAGTGAGTGACCCTTGAGCCTTAGACTAAGGGTAAGGGTGGAGCCCTGCTCGAGGGTGTGAATTTAAAATCCTGTAGGGTCCTCAGGCCTGTGGTCCTCAGCCAAATTTACTGATTTTAGAAAAATAATCTTTAAAGACACAGCAATCATTTGTCTATTTGCTGTGCTGAGCAACTTAGAGTTGCTGTGATGCTGAACACTATCCCATAGTTTTGTCAAATAGCATAATGGTTACCCATTATGTACAGTGGTTGGATGAGCTTCCAGATTGATTCATGTTGGGAAGTAGGAGTGGCATCCACTTCCTAAACTAGGTGCCACTGGAAACTCCACAAATTCTCTTATAAAGGCAGAGAAATTATGTTAATCATAGAACAGAGTTCAGATCTTTTGTGCAAAGCTTACTCTGAGTCATATTCGACTTGACAACACTTAACCACTGCTAAATGAGACTAGTGCTGTTATATCTGGAGGAACATTCTTCCGCTTTTCACATAACTCTTTGTCAATGTGCTATATGAGGTAACCTGAGTTTGCTATGATGCTGAACCTTGTGCTATGGGGATATCAAATACCAGAATGGTTCCCCGTTGTGGACAGTGTTTGGTGGGACTCCCAGTTGTAAAACAGGTTGGGAAGTGGGAGTGGAATCTACTTCCTAAACCACATGCTTCTGGAAACTATAAACTTGGAGAAACAATGATAATTATGGAAAGGCATTAGGTCTTTTGTTCATAGAGTCACTATGAGTCAACCTCAGCTTGATTGCAATCAACAACAGCAACAACAACAGTAACATGAGATACTTTAAATAGGATTGGTGACAGTTCTTCTCTGAATTTTTTAATTAGTAAATTTTTTTGCTAATGAAATCTTTTTATGTTGGTAGGGGTTTTGTTTGGGTTTTTTTAAGATCTACAA
>NW_006399928.1:3436690-3448716 GCF_000299155.1 Elephantulus edwardii
ATATTTTTTCCATTTAATTTTTTTCCATTCATTCACTGTTGCTCATTTTCCTCCCTGCCAGTCCCTCCCCCCAGTTCATTTTTCTCTTTAAAGAAAAAAAAAATATTTCATTATTGTAAAATCCCCCCACCCGACCCCCACCCAAAGTCCACAGCCCACTTAAAATTTCCTCTTTTGTGATGGGTCTGTTTAGATATTCTACTTTGTTTGCTAGTTTAAGTAGTGTGTGAGTTTCTTTGTATTTGTTTATTTTCTCTAGACTTTGAATTTATTTATTTAAAAGTATTCTGTTGTTATAATTTTTAATTCAGCTGGTTCTGTTGTGACATGCTCATTTAATTTCTTATTTGCGTTATTTGTGTCTTCACTTTATTTTTATTTGCTAGGTTTGGCAATTTATTAATCCTTTTGAAAAATTAACTCCTGGTCTTATTGATACTTTCTATTTTTTGTTCTGTTTTCTATTTAATTTACTTTTATTCTTCATTATTTCCTTACTTCTAGAGGTTGTGTGTTCTGCTTATAGTTCTCTTCTGACTGTTGGAAATGTATTATGGTATTGATTTTTATTTTTCTTGTTTGATGTGTTTGTTTATTCTGCTATCCTTGTGATTTCCTGCCTTTCTCATTCATTTCCTGCTCCCTATCCCCTACCCTTCCTCTTTTGGACTTTTATACACATCTTACTAGTTATTCTTCTATTTTTTTAAACAGCCTTATGCAATATTAGTCCTCATGAGACTGAGTTAACTCAGAATAATGCTCTCTAGACTCTCCCAGGTTATACACTATTTTAAAAAATTGTTCTTTAGTGCTGCATAGTTTTCCTTTGGATAAATGTACCACAATTTTTCAATCCATTTATTCATTGATGGTCATTTGGGCTGTTTCCATTTTCTTGCTATTGTGAAAAATGCTGCTATGAACACATTTGTTGTTTTTAGGTGCTGTTAAGTTGAGTATGACCCATAGAGACCCTATGAACTGGTCTGAACACTGTCCTATCCCGTACCATCTTCACAATTTCTGACACACTTAAGCCCATTGGTGCAGTCACTGTGTCTTCCCATCTGGCTGAGGGTCTTCATCTCTTTTGTAACCCCTCCACCTTTCCAAGTATGATGTCCCTTTTTGAGAAATAATCTCTCCTAACAATATGCTCAAAGTATGTGAGATGAAGCTGTATCATCTTTGCCTTCAAGGAGCACTCTAGCTGCACCTTCTCTAAGGTGTATCTATTTGTTATTTTGGCAGTCCACGGAGTCTTCAGCACTCTTCTCCAACACCATAGTTCAAAGGCATCAATTCTTACTCCGTCAACTTTATTCACTGTCCAACTCTCAGATGCATAGCAAGTGACTGAAAAAATGGTGGTCTGATATCGCTATCTGTTGTTGGCAATCTACAGCGATACCCTGATGGGAGTAAGCACAACAGAGATACACCACTCCAGGAGAGGATCTGAGAGTCAATCCAGCTCAATTTTATTGGGATCTGCAGTGCATTTATATACATCCAGGTGAACAGGAAGACAGGATAGGGTGGGTTTACAATGTGGGGCATGCAGATTGGTTAGGAGAACCTCAGCCTCGTGTGGACCACTCAGCTCAACAGACAGCCATCTTCCCAGGTGGCGAGCTTTCTCAAGCCAGTACAGCTAAACACAGGGGAGCTTTCTCTATCCTGTATTAAAGGCCATCAGGAGGCTTGCACTTATCTGGAGTTTAGGCTATCTGTCCTGGCCAGAGGCCCTCCCTTCCTCTCCAACATTCTGCAACAGTCTGAGTCAGGTGCACCTTAGTCCTCAAACTGACATCATTACTCCTCAGTGCTTTGGAGAAGTCCCTGACCAGAGACTTTTCCAGTCCAACAAATTTTTGTATCTCCTGATTATGCAAAGGCATTTGACTGTGTGGATCATAACAAATTCTGGTTAACGCTTGGAAAGATGAGAATCCCAGAAAACTTGATTGACCTAGACCAAGAGGCTGTTATGCAAACAGAGCAAAAGAACACTTCATGGTTTAAAATCAAGAAAGGTAAACTGGAGGTAGACTCATCAATAACCTTCGTTATGCATATGACACAACCTTGTTTGCTGCAAGTGAGGAAGACTTGAAGCATTTGCTGCAGAAGGTTAACCACTACAGCCTTCAATTGGGTTGCATCTCAACATCAAGAAAACAAAAATTCTTGCCACTGGACCAATAGGTAAGGAACATCATGATGGATGGAGAAAAGATTGATTGAGATTGTCAACAACTTCGTCTTACTTGGATCCACAATCAATACAGTTGGTACCAGAAGTTTGATCAGGAGACATATTGTTATGAACATAGGTATATGTATCTCTGTTCATGTTTCAGTTCTGTTTTCTTTGGGGTATATTCCTAGCAGTGTAATACCTAGGTCATACGGAATTTCTATGTTCAGCTTTTTGAAGAAACGTCAAACTGTCTTCCAGGATGATTACAGCATTTTAAAATTCTACCAGCAGTGCATGATATTTCCAATCTCTCCACACTCTCTTCAACATTTATTGCTTACTGTTCTGTTACATTTTGCTGCTGCTACTGGGGTCAGGTGGTATCTCATTGTGGTTTAGATTTGCACCTCTCTGCGAGTGATTTTGCACATTTCTTCATGTGTCTGTTGGTCATCCAAATGTCTTGCTTTATGAAAAGTCTTTCCATGTATTTTGCCCATTTTGTAACTGAGTTATCAGTCTTTTCCTTGTGGAGGCCCTGTAGTAGTCTGTAAACTTTCATTATAAGAACCTTGTCTGAAATGTTTTCTCAAATAATTTTTTCTAGCCAGTAGGTTTTCTTTACACCCTATTGGAAAAGGGTGTTTTTTTTTTTAATGAACACAGGGAATTAATTTTTAGAAAGTTCCATTCATCGATCTTATCCTCTCCTAGTTGTGCATTTCTCATTATATTTGCATGTCATAGGCTAGGGCATCAAAGTTTGGTTCCATTTTGTGTCTTATGATCCTTGTGGTTTTGGGTTTTAATCTTCCATCTCTGATCCACCTTGAGTTTATTTTTGTGTATGTGTGAGATATGAATCCTGTTCCGTTTTCTACAGGGAGATTGTTCTGTTTTGCTAGCACTATTTGTTAAAGAGGTTGGTACATCCCCATTTAATAGGTTTTCTTTTCTTGCCAAATACCAATTGACTGTAGGTTGTGATTGTTGGTATGTGCTGTAGAGTCAACTATGACCATATGTTCATAGCAACCCTATGAACAATGGCTCTGAACCTTGCCCTATCCTGAGTCAACCTCACTGTTTTTTAACACATCTGACCACACTGCCACAGTCACTGTGTCAATCCATTTTATCCAAGGTCTTTTTCTTCTGGACAGACTCTCTACCCTTCTAAGCAAGATTTCCTTTTCCAAAGACTTGTCCCTCCTGGCAACATGCCTCAAGTATGTGAGACAGAGCTTCAAAATCCCTGTCTCCAAAGAGGTAACTGGTTTCACTCTCTCCAGAACAGACGAATTTGTTCTTTTACCAATCCATGCTATGTTCAATGCTCTTCTCCAGTACTACAATTCAAAGGCTTAGATTATTTTTCTGCTACCTTTATTTTATCCATTTTCCAACTCTCAGATGAGCAAGCAATTGAGAAGGCCATGGCCTGAATCAGGCACTCCTTAGTCTATAGATTGACATCATTGCTCTTTTACACTCTGGAGAGATCCTCAACAGCACATTTTACCAATGTAACTTCTCTTTTGATTTACTATTTCTTCCAAGAGTGTTGACTGTGTATTTGAGCAAGAAGAAATCATTACCAACCTCAGTTCTTTCTCCATCTATCATTATATTAGCCCAATGGTGAGGATCTTTCATTTTCTTGACGTTGAAATGCAATCCATATTGAAGGCTTCAATTCTTGATATACTGCACCAAATGCTTCAAGTTCTCTGCAATTTTGTTGAGAAAAATTGTGCCATCTGTATAAACACAGTTTATTGATGTGTCTTCCTGCAATCCTGATGCCACATTCTTCTTCATAAAGTCCATCCTCCCAAATGATTCGTTCTGCATATTGATTGAAAAGGTTTGTCAAAGGGACACATTCCTGACACACTCCTTTCTTAATTTTGAACCATGCAATTTTCCTTTGTTCTATTCTAATGACTGCTTCCTTGTCCAAGTATAGATTTCACATGAGCAAATCAGGTGTTCTGGGATTCCCATTCTTCTCAACATTAGCCACAATTTGTTTTGATCCACAAAGTCAAATGCCTTTGCATAATTGATAAAACAGAAATAGACATCCTTCTAATACTCTCTACTTTCAGGTAAGATCCTTCTGATATCAGCAATGATATCCCTAGTACTATGGCCTCTTTTAAATGCCTCTTGGATTTCTGGAAGTTCTTTGTTGATGTTTCAATCATTTTTTTATAATCTTTAGCAAGATTTTGCTTGTATGTGATATTAGGTATATTGTTAGATAATTTTCAAAATCTGTAGGATCATCTTTTTTTGGGAAATGGGAGTAAATACAGTTCTCTTCAAGTCAGTTAGCCAGTTTTCTATCCTCTAGATTTCCTGACACAATCTGGTGAACAAACCAGTGCATCTGTTTGTTGAAATATCTCAATTTATATTCCATCAATTCCTAGGAACTTATTTTTTGTCAATTTCTTCAGAGGAGCTTGAACTTCCTTATTGTTATTGGGTTTTTAATCTTATACTACTTTCTGAAAAAGTTCTGTGTCAGTCAATTCTTTTTGGTACAGTGACTCTGTGTATTCCTTCCACTTTCTTTTGATGCTTCCTAGATCATTCACTATATTGCCCATATAATCTCTAGATATTGCAACTTCAGGCTTGAATTTGTTCTTTAGTTCCTTCAACTTGAGAAATGCTGAATGAGTTCTTCCTTTTTATTTTCAACTCCAGGTCTTTGCACATTTTGTTATAATACTTTTATTCATCTTCACGAACTGCCCTTTGAAACCTTCTGTCCAACTCTTCAATTTGCTAATTTCTTTCCTTTGTTTTGGCTTCTCAGTATTCAAGTGCAATATTCAGCATCTTATCTGACATCCATCTTGGTCTTTTCTTCCTCCTTTCTCTATCTTCAATAATCTTTTGATTTTTTTCATGGATACTATTCTTGATATCATTCCACTGCTCATCTGGTCTTCATTCATTAGTTTTCAATGCCTCAAACTTGTTCTTCAGATGGTTTTTCAATTCATGTGGGATAGACTGAAGGTCATATTTTGAGTTTTGTGAATTTAATTTTCTTTAGCTTCAATTTAAACTTAGACATGAATGGTCTATTCTACAGTCAACACCTGATCTGGTTTTCACAGCTTCTCCAATGATTCTCTCCACAGATGTCATCAGTCTGATTCCTATGAAATCCATTAGGTGATGTGCATGTTTATAGTTACCATTTGTGGGGTTTTTTTTCCTTTTTTAAATGAATTTTAATGAAAGTTTACAGAGACTTTAGATTTCCATTCATTCGTTGTTGTACTTTCTCCCTGCCCCCTACCCCCAATTCACTCTTCTCTTTGAAAAGTAAAAGAAAACATTCTTTCATTGTTATACAATCCCTCCCCCCAAGTCCACTATGCAGCCTTCATTCTGGACTCCTGTAATGACAATAATACCTAATCATAGATCTCTTTTAAACAGTTCTCTTCCTCATCTGTTTCAATGCAGTATCATTTGTGGTTTTTTAATAAAAAGTATTTGCAATGAATAAATCATTGATAGTACAAAATTCTGTCATTCTATTTCTAGCCTCATTTCTCTCACTAAGTCCATATTTTCCCAACTACCAGTCCTTCTTCTTTGTTTCCAACTTTTGCATTTCAGTCGCTCATTATTACTAATGTGTCTTGGTTGCATGTTAGATCGATTTTAGACTGCAAATTTGGTAGAAATCTTCTATTTCCTCCTTTTTGCTTTAGATGTTGGTGCATATATTTGAATGATAGTAATATTAACAGGTCTTCCTTTTATGCGTGTGGACAGTATCCTGTCACTCACAGCATTGTACTTCAGGATGGATCTAGAAATTGTCCTTTTGACTATGAATACAACCCCATTTTCTTCAACTTTTTTATTTTCAGGATAGTAGATCATATGATTGTCTGATTCAAAGTGGCCCGTACCAATCCATCTTAGCTTGCCAATGCCTAGTATGTCAGTATTTAATGCGTTCCATTTCTTTTTAAACAATGTCCAATTTTCCTACATCCCATATTCCAGTTATTAGGGGCTCTTTGCAACTATTCTTCATTTTTTTGTTTCCCAATATAAAGGGTCAGTCTCCAGTGCTGTATCTAATAGTTTAAATGTCTAAGTGTGCTCATAAGTTGTTCATAGGGTTATTTCAGAAGTGAGTGACCAATCCTCCTTCATATTCTGTCTTAATTTGGGAGTTCTACTTTAGTATAGTATCTGGCAAGTGCTATATCCAAAAAAGCAAATGATACTCATTTGCTTTTTACTCAGGCAAACATACTCATATCTAGAAGAGCAACTTGCAAAGACAGTTTTCCAATACAAAAACTGATAGATAAATTTGGCAATTCCACATTGCTTTTCCTCACCTTTCCCCACTCCCCATCCCCCCGTGAGGCTCCTAATTAACCGCTAATATGATGACTTCGGCTCTGGTCACTTCTGTCTATAATCTATATGCTCCTCAACAAAGATGGCCCTCTGGCATGACTCCCTAGCATATATCTCAGTGCTGTGGCACCACATGGCTCATGGCCTGGATCTGTGTGCCTCTAGGCCCATTGTCCTGAGTTCCTTGTGTGCACCCAGGCTCAGAGGTTGTAGATCTGGGTGCTGGGGCTCCATTATGCGAAGCTCAGGGCCTGACTTTCCAGCATGCATCTGGGCACTATGGATCCACATGCACTTCTTGCTGTTGTTGTGTACCGTAAAGTTGGAACCGACCAGTAGCTGACCTTTCCGAGGGTTTTCAGAGGCACTTAATCACATGGGAGGAGATTGCCCATTTTTCTCCCATGAAGCAGCTATTGGATTCAAACTGCTTGCCTTAGCAATTGCAGTGCAGCTTCTTACCACTAGGCCACCAGAACTCCCTTCTGCATGTGCTTGTTGTTGTTAGGTGCCATCGAATTGAGTATAAATCATAGCGATCCTATGAACAGCCATCCTGAAAACTATCCTATCCTCTGCCATCCTCCTCACCTCCAAGACACTAGAGCCCATTGTTGAATCACAGGGTCAATCCATCTCATTGAGGGTCTTCTTCTTTCACTCACACTCTGTCATTCCAGACATGATGTTCCTTTCCAAGGAATAGCCTTGCCTAGCTAAATGTCCACAATATGAAAGACGAAGTTCCATATGCTTGTCTCCAAGGAGCACTCTGGCCGCATCCTTTCCAGAACATAACTGTTTGTAGTGGTAAGGAAATGTGCTCTTTCTTTTTTCTGTTCTATTGGTCTATGAGTCTGTCACTGTATCAACACCACGATGCGTTGGTTACCAAGGATGTGTATTATGCTTTGAGATCACAGTGTGTTGTGCTTTCCACTTAATTTTTTTTGTTTCTTTTTATAATTTCTATTGTCATTTTAATGAAAGTTTACAGAAAACTTGGATTTCCATTCATTCATTCATTGTTGCACATTTTCTTCCCTCCTCTCACCCCTAATTTTTTATTTTTGAGAAGAACATTGCTTCTTTTGGAGTCTCTTTCCTTTCCAAATAAACTTGCCAATTGCCTTTTCTATCACTTTGAAAAATGAATTTGGATTGCATAAAAGATTTACGTTGTTTTGGGTAGGATTGTCATTTTCATTATGTTGGGTCTTTCTATCCATGAACAGGGAATAGTTTTTCATTCAGTTTGTTTGGAGATTTTTTTAAATTATTTTTTGTTTGGGAATTTTTTAAAATATGTTTCATTCATGTACATTGTTATTTTTTTTATTCCCTCCCTCTACCCATAAAACTCTGCAACCCCATGATTTACCCCCATCCCCAACCTCAACCTCCTGCCCCCTCCCCTTACCTCTTTGTATATTCATGCACATTTCACTGGTTTTCCTTATGTTTTTACAATAATGATCTTATACAGTATTTGTTCTTATGTGACTGAGTTAGTTCACTCAGCATGAAACTTTCTAGCCTCTCCTATGTTATATAGTGTTTTTCAAAATCGTTGTTCCTAACTGATGCATATTATTCCACTAAGTGAATGTAACGCGTTTTCTCAATCCAATGGTTAGTAGAGGGACATTTTGGCTGTTTCTATGTTCTTGCTATTGTGAATAATGCTGCTATGAACATCAGTGTACAAGTTCCCATTGTATCTCAGTTCTGTTTTCCTTGGGGTATATTTCTAGCAATGGTATAGCTGAGATCTATGGAATCTTTATATTCAGCTTTTTGAGGACACACCAAACTGCCTTCCAGAGTGGTTATATCATTTTACAATACCACCAACAGGGTATGAGAGTTCTAATATCTCCACACCCTTTACAACATTTCTTTTTTGCTGTCCTGTTATATTTTGCTACTGCTACTGGGGTGAGATGGTATCTAACTGTGGTTTTGACTTGTATCTTTCTTATTGCCAGTGGTTTTGAGCATTTCTTCTTCTATCTGTTGTCTATCTGAATGTCTTCCTCTGTGAAAAGCCTATCCATATCTTTTGAGCATTTTGTAATTATCAGATTTTTTTTGTGGAGGCCTTGTACTATTCTGTAAATTTTTTATTAATTAATTAATTAATTAATTTTTCATTTCAATGAACATCTACAGAGATTTTTGGAATTCCGTTCATTCATTGTTGCACCCTTCTCCCTGCCCACCCCACCCCCACCCCCAGTTCGCTTTTCTTTAAAAGTAAAAGAAAAACTCCTTCATTGGTATACAATCCTCCTGCACCTCCCCACCCCCAACCTGAGTATGCTCCACTCTGCAACCCTCATTCCATACTCTTAAGATAAACACAATGCCTATTCTGTAAATTTTTGTGATGAGATCCTTGTCTGAGTTATCATTGCCAAATGTTTTTTCGCACTCTGTTGGTTTTCTTTTCACCTTATCAGAAAAAGTTTTTCATGCACACAGGGACTTAATTTTTAGAAGTTCTCAAACATTGATATTATCCTTTCCTGATAGATGGTGAAGTGATTGAGATTGTTGACAGCTTCAGTTTGCTTGGCTCTATAATCAACACTCTTGGTACCAGCAGCCAGGAAATTAAAAGACAAATTGCATTGGGAAAGTCTGCTGTTAGAGACCTCTCCAAGGTACTGAGGAGCAATGATGTCAGTCTGGAAACTAAGGTGCACCTGATACAGGCCATGGTCTTTGCAATAACTTGCTTTGCATCAGAGAGCTGAATGATGACTAGGGATGATAGAAGGAGAGTTGATGTCTTTGAGCTTTGGTGCTGGAGAAGAGTATTGAATATACCATGGGATGGAGGAGAACAAACAAGTTTGTCCTGGAGAGGATGAAACCAGGCTGTTCCTTGGAGGCAAGGATTCTGAAGCTTTGTCTGACATACTTTGGACATGTTGCAAAGAGGGATCAGTCCTTGGAGAGGGACGTCATGCTTGGGAGGGTGGAGGGACAGCACAAGAGAGGAAGACCCTCGAAGAAATGGATTGATTCCATCACTTGGGTAACGGGGATAGGTGTGTTAGAGACAATAAGGATGGCAAGAGATAGAGCAGGGTTTAGGGCTGTTTTACATAGGATTGCTATGAGTTGCAAGCAACTCGACGACACACAACAACAACAGTGGTGCATTTATGGCTGTGTTTGCCAGTCTTTTTATAGGCTAGGCTTTGTAAGTTTCATCCCATTTTGTCTCTTATGATACTTATGATTTTGAGCTTTACCCCTAGGTCTCTGATCCACCTTGAGTTGATTTTTTTAATATGGTGTGAGATGTGGATCCTGTTTCAGCTTTCTGCAAGTAGAAGTTCAGTTTCACCAACACCATTTGTTGAAGAGGTTGTCGTTTCCCCATATAAGTTTTATTTCCTTGTCTAATACCAGTTCACCATAGATAGACAGGTTGATTTCTAGGTTCCTGATTCTGTTCCATTGGTCTATGTGCCTATCATTGTACCAATACCATGTTGTTTGTGGTAGCTGGTTTTGAGATCAAAGAGTGCTATGATTTCCACTTCATTGTTTTTCAAAAGTGTTTTGCTTATTTGGGGTCTCTTTCCTTTCCAGATAAACTTTCCCATTGCCTTTTCTATTTCTTTGAAAAATGAATTTGGGGAGCTTTAGGGGCCTAGTGGTAAGAATGTGCACTGCAATCCAGAAGGCACATGGTTCTAGGCTACCAGCCTGCTCCACGGGAGGATAGGCAATCTCCTCCTATGCAAGTACCTGCCTCTGAAAACCCACAGGAGGGTCAGCTATGGGTCGATTCCTACTCGATGGTACTCAACAACAACAAAG
The DNA here is from genome assembly GCF_000299155.1 of Elephantulus edwardii. Lineage (NCBI taxonomy): Eukaryota > Metazoa > Chordata > Mammalia > Macroscelidea > Macroscelididae > Elephantulus > Elephantulus edwardii. The sequence goes on from NW_006399928.1 coordinate 3,447,144, forward strand.
CTAAAATCCTCTAAATATCAAATATGAAATTAGATACTGTCTTAAAGACTAAAAAAAATGAATTTGGTATCTGTATTGAGATTGCATTGTACAAGTAGATTGCTTTTGGTAGAATGGTCATTTTCACTATATTGAGTCTTCCTATCCATGAACAAGGAACATTCTTTCATTTAGTAAGTTCTCATTGTTTCTTGCAGCAGTGTTTTGTAGTTTTCTTTATAAAGTTCTTTTGTGTCTCTAGTTAGGTTTATTCACAAGCACATCACTTTGTGGCTGGCTGTTGTAAATGATAGTGCTTTCTTGGTTACCTTCTCTGGATTTTCTTTGTTACTGCAGAGGAATCCCTTTGATTTTGTATACTGATCTTTTATCTTTCCAACTGGTCTACTAGGTCTAACAGGTTTTTTTATTGAATCCTTGTGGTTTTCTGTGTATACTACCACATTGTCTGCGTATAGCGAGAATTTTATCACCTTTTGCCATTCTGGATGCTTCTTACTTCCTTCTTTTGTCATATTGCCCTAGCAAGTATTTCCAATACAATATTGAATAGGAGTGGTGAAAGTGGGAATCCTGGTCTATTTCCTATTCTCAGGGGGAATGCTGTTAGTCTTTCTCCATTGGTGAAAGTGGGAATCCTGGTCTATTTGCTATTCTCAGGGGGAATGTTGTTTGTCTTTCTCCATTACGAATGATGTTGATTCTTGGTTTTGCATGTGTACTTTTCACTATGTTGAGGAAGTTCCCTTCAATTTCTATCTTGTTGGGTGTTTTAATCAGGAAAGGGTGTTGGATTCTGTCAAAGACTTTTACTGCATCAATTGATAAGGTCATGTGGTTCTTGCTCTTTGCTTTGTTAATGTGATGGTTTATGTTGATTGTTTTTCTTGTGCTGAACCTGTTATTAATTCTACTTGGTCATTATTTTTCTAATATACTGTGGGGTTCTATTGGCTAGGATTTTATTAAGAATTTTTGCATGTTCATGAGAGATATTGGTCTGTAGTTTTCCTTTTTGGTAATATCTTTGCCTGGTTTTGGTATTAGGATTATGCTTGCTTCATAGAATAACTCTGGGAGTGTTCCTTCTTTTTCTATTTTTTGAAATAATTTTAGTAGAAACATTCTCTGAATGTTTGATAGAATTCAGACATAAAGCCATCTGTGTTGCAGACCAGGGGCAAAGTGTTTTTATAAGTATTAACAATGAGACAGAAACACCAGGAATGTAGGAGAAAAACAGAGGTAAAGCAGGAGGCAAACAGTTCACTGAAGGGAATTGCCTGTCAATTCCAGCTTTCCTGTCTTTATTGAATATTGCCAGAAAGTAAATCACAAAGAGAATCCAATACAGGTGAAGCTAAGCTTTCTCTATTGACAACCCTCTGCTTGACTCAGGAGGGAGGGGCAATGCAAAAATCCTGTAAACGTTTAAGGATTGCCTTGGTGCTTCAGAATTAATTCCAGCTTATATCAACCTCCCTCATAACCTGAAGTAGTATTCTGTTTGTTGAAAATATTTAATATAGGGATCCAAGATGGCGGCAGAGGCAGAGACAGTGTGGTGAGCTGC
>NW_006399928.1:3450592-3455777 GCF_000299155.1 Elephantulus edwardii
CCCCCACCGACCAAACTGTGCAGCTCTGCAACTGCATCCTGGCCCATCCTCACCCTTCTGACCCCAACCCTCACCTCCTTGTAACCCCAATGTTTTTCCCAATAAAAAAAAAGTTGCAAAAAAATATTTAGTATAAAATTTGGCTTCTCATATTTCCCCCTTTTTGTTTTTATGATAACTATGTTATCATCTACATTATTATCTTCTCTTCATTGATTCATTCTTGCCAGTTTTTGTTCTCTCCATCCTTCATATATAATCAAACAGAACACATAAAGCATAATAAAATTAAAATACCCTCCAAAAATCTCCATATAATCAAAAGGATTCAGGTTAAATATTCCTTTAGAGTCTGTTTCTATTGTTATATTGCCACAGTCATTGTCAAAACCAGTTCTAATTAATTTCCTTTGTCAGCGTGTCCTTTACCATTCCCTATTACTTCTCCCTGAGAGAGATTCCACCTGATTTATTCTCTTACCTACTTCCTGCTGAAAAAGGGCATTGTAGGTTTCAGGGTGAAGCTCTTCTCTCACTACTCTAAAGGGCCCCTTTGGCAATAGGAAGTACGTAGACTAGTGTGACAATTATTTTGGAATATAGATGCACGCACTACTATCAATTGTACAGGTTCATATCCTTGGAGATGCATCATGGAACTGTGGCAACCTAGAAGACACAAATTTAACTAACAAGTTAAAAAACACATGAGTCAAAAATTGTTGTTAAGTGCCGTTGAGTCGCAGGCGACTCATAACTACCCTATGAAGGAGAGTCCTCAACACTTGTGTGTCTCTCATATTCTCTCCAGGTTCATAGGTTTTCCGGAGGCAACCTATTGTGGAAGTGGATGCCACTCCTGCTTCCAAGCTTGTTTTAATGGGGGAATTTCACCCCACACTGTCCACATTGGGTAACCAACCATTAACACATTCAACACATCAGCGTCACAGTGTTCAGCCTCACAGCAACCACAAATTACCACTGTACGGCAAGTGGACACACCAGAACTATACGACCTAGGAGAATGTCTGAACAAAAACAATGAAAGACAGGCCCTAGGGCCATGGATTAAAAGTCACCCACCTTTGGCGTGGTAGCATTGCTTTCTGTCCACTGGGCCAACTGATCTCTATGTTGATGTTATTAAGTGCTGTCAAGTTGCAGGCGACTCATAGTGACCCTATGAAGGCGAGTCCTCAAGGCTTGCAGTAAAAAATTAGAAGCAATAATATTCCAACTAGAGGTTCTAACCATGGCAGAAACCAAGTTACAGAGGAAAAATAGTTCTTAAAATATAAGGCTTATCGGCTGGCACTTTACAGCTAGGAAGTCCATATTCAAGTCAAAGACGGAGTGAAGAACTGCTTATAAGGTTTACTGTCAATTCCAACAACTAAGGAATAGCGGGAAGAGAGTGGACCTGAAAAGGCTTATAGGACTGAATAATAGGCTCCTGTGTACGGGAGGAAATGGATATATTTGTCAGCAACATCAATGCTCACTCACGGCTCTTCTGGGAGGACCTGAATTGTTGGAGAGTCCTCCCTTTTTTCCAACTTGGAGCTGGGACCTGTTAGTCCTTTGTCGGCCATGAGGACTTGATGTGGGCTGCCCTTGGCTAAGTGTCCTTAAGATGCACACTTAAAGCAAGTGAGTGGGAGCTTCCTCTCTACTCCCTTGCTTACCTGTGGTGACACTGTCTACTAGAGTGGCCCAGCTTTCCCCAGTGGAAGCAATTCTGACCTCCTTTATTACCCTTGGATGGCACTGTTCATGAGCAAGACTTCCTTTTTCTGACACAAGCCCTAAACTGGTAGCAATAATTGCCCCAATAATTTTGGCCATTCTCTGGTCTTTTGAACAATGTAATCTTTTACGTTTAAGGCTAGTAATATTTATCAGTATGATTGTACAAATAATTTCCAATCCAAAGAGATACATGTTTTAATACAGTTCTTATCAGGATAGGCCAAAGTTGTTACTGGTACTTCCATGAAAACTATACCCTTGAACCATCTACTAGAGAGATATGTTGTACAAAACTTTATAGAGTCAAAGAACTACTTTTCACAAGGGAGTACTGGAGATATATTATCTGCCATTCTGCAGCTTTGTGCCCATCAAAGTGTGGCCTCTTTCGACTCATCTTGGGGTTTCACATTTTTGGGCGGCACCCACAGTTTTTCTGTGCCTGTAGAGATATAAGCAAATCATAGCCCCCACCTAATAACAAGTCCCTTTTTCCATTTATTAGTTCTGGTTTAAACCAGCGACAATATTTCTGCACTTACTGAAACAACTGCAAAAATGACTTTTCTCTTACTTCTACCAACTGAGCTTTTAAGTAATTCCTTAAGTGAGAAATATATTGAACTTCAGAGGATGGGGCGTCCCCTAAGACTCTTTTTTATCAATTCTACCTCTGAATTTTTAATCTCTTTTCAGAAGGTGGGCTATATAGTCCCTATGAAATTTTTCTCTAATTCTTCCCTCGACTTTGTCCTTCGAGGGGTGAGAGAATCCTCATGAAATTTTTTGTAACCTTGACTTCCACGGTGTGGGGATTTTCTCGTGGCCTTGTCTTTAATTTTCCCTAAAGTTTCACTTACTCTGAGTGAATTCCCTTTCAGTTCCTGGTGTCTACTCGAAAAAAGAAAGACCACCACCTTATCTAAAGAAAAACCACTACCTTGTGCCTGTTTGGATTCCAGAATGTTGCAGACCAGGGCAAAATATTTTTATAAGTATTAATAATGAGACAGAACGCCAGGAATGTAGGAGAAACACAGGTAAAGCAGGAGGCAAACAGTTCTCGAACCACTGAAGGGAATTGCCTGCCGATTGCAGCTTTCCTGTCATTATTGAAAATTGCCAGAAAGTAAATCACAAAGCATCTGGGCCAGGACTTTTTTTGTTGGTGAGTCTTTTACGACCAGCTCAACTTTTTTTTTTTTGGTGACGTATCTGTTCAAGTTTTCTATGTCTGACTATGTCAATCTGGGCAAGGTGTGAATTTCTAGGGATTTGTCCATTTTCTCTAGGTTTTTAATTTATCAGAGTGTTATTGTTGTTGTTGTTGTTATGTGCCATCAAGTTGCCTGTGACCCTAAGTACAATAACCCTAAATCCTGCTCTATCTTTTGCCAATCTTATTGTCACTGACTCACCTACCTCCACTGAATCAATCTATCTCATTGAGGATCTTCCTTTTTCGCACTGTCCCTTCATCTTCCCAAGCATGACAGTCCAAGGACTGGTTTTCACAATACACTGTTATTACCTATTTCATTTCATCTGGGTCTGTTGTTATGTCACTTCTTTCATTTATTATTCTAGTTATTAGTATCTTCTCTTTCTTTAATTTTTTGCAGTTATATTTCCATTTTATTAACCCTTTCAAAAAACTAGTTCCTGGTCTTTCAATTGTTTTCCTATTCTCTGTCATTGATTTCTGCTCCTGTCCATATAATTTCCTTTCTTCTAGAGGGTGTAGGGTTAGATTGTTGTTCTTTTTCTATTTGATAGAGGTGTTCAGTTAGTTCCTGAATTTCTCCCCCCCTTTCTTTCTTTTTAACATATTTGCCTATTGCTATGAACTATCCCCTGAGGACTGCCTTAGCTGTATCTCAGAGGTTTTGGTATGTTGTATTTTCATTGTCATTTGTCTCAAGGAAAATTTTAATTTTCTTTTTTATTTCTTCTATAACCCAATCATGTTCCAGAAGGGTGTTATTTTGGTTCTTTATGGGTGCTTTTCGAAGCTTTATTTTCTTGTCATTAATTTCTAGTTTTATGGCATTGAGGTCTGAAAAAAATTGTTCCTGCTATTGTAATTTGAATTTGTTGAGGCTTGTTTTGTATCCTACTATGTGATTAATTCTGGAGAATGTGCTGTGTGCACTTTAAAAGAAAATCAATTTAATTTTAGTTAAATATAGTACCCTTTATAAATACACAAGGCTGAGTTATCCAATTGTATGGTTTAGATCTTCTGCATCATTGTTAAATTTCTTTTGAGTTGACCTGTCTTTGTGGTGCTGTCTATTTCTTGGTTTGTTTGGTTTTTTTCCTGTTAACTGTTGCTTTATGTATTTTGCTGGTCAGCAATGGTGTCTCTCTGGAGACTAAGGTGCATCTGATACAGGCACAATCACTTGTTATGCATCAGAGAGTTGGACAATGACCAAGGAGGATAGAAGGAGAATTGATGCCTTTGAGCTGTGGTGCTGGAAAAGAGTATTGAGAATACCATGGACTGCTAGGAAAACAAACAGATTTGTCCTGGAAAGGGTTAAACCGGGTGGCTCCTTGGAGGCAAGGATGCTGAGGCTCCGTCTAACATACTTTGGACATGTTGTGAGGAGAGACAGGTCCTTGGAGAGGGACATCATGCTTGGGAGGGTGGAGGGACAGCGCAGGAGAGGAAGGCCCTCTATGAGGTGGATTGATTCAGTGACTGGGATATTTGGGATGGGAGTGTCAGAGACAGTGCGATTGGCACAGGACAGAGCGGCATTTAGGGCTGTTGTACATAGGGTCGCTATGAGTCGCAAGCGACTCGACGGCACATAACAAAAACAACAGCATTGATTGATGTGTAGATGTTGACTAAAGTAATGTCTATGTAGTGTGCTTCTTATCTTTTATGTTCTTTTCATCCTGAAGTCTATTTTATGAGAGATTAGTATTGTCACTCCTGACTTTTTGTGTATGCCATTTGCTTGGCATATTTTACCCCCAGGATTTGATTTTTATTCTTTCTTTTTCCTCATTTCTTAGATGTGTTTCTTGTAGGCAACATATTGATGGACTTTGGTTTTTTAATCATTCTGCAACGCTTTTTCTCGTAATTGGTGCATTCAAGACTTTCACATTAAGTGTGAATACTGACAGATAAGAATTTATCACTGCCATTTCTCAATTTCTATACTTTCTGGTTGCTGTGGTCTATCCATTTTCCTTTGCAGTCCCTGTGTGAAAGACTTCCCTTAGTATTTCTTGTAGAGTTGGTCATGTTTTTACAAATTCCAACTCAAGGTGGATCATGGACCTAGTACTAAAACCAAGGACTACAAACTTAATTACAGAAAAGCTAGGAACAACACTAGAAGTCCTAATGCACAACAAAAACAGACTTCCAAGTATCCTGAAAAACCTACAGCCGGGAGAAGAAAAAGTAGAT
>NW_006399928.1:3456703-3457818 GCF_000299155.1 Elephantulus edwardii
ATGGGTTCAATAATGTATACTGCACTGAAACAGAGGAGGGAGAAAACTGTTTAAAAGAGATATGTGATTAGGTATTTCTGTCAGGACAAGGAGTCTAGAGCGATGGTTACATGGTGGAGTGGACCTGGGGGAGGGTTTGTAAAACAATGAAAGAATTTTTCTTTCATTTTTCCAAGAGGGTAGTGTTCTGGCGGGGGGAGCTTTAGAAAAGGACAAATGTGCAACAATGAATGAATGGAACTGCAAAGCCTCTGTAAATTTTTACTGAAATTAATAACAAATTTAAATTTTAAAAAAAGAGAATTATGTTAGAGAAAGGATGGCCATGGAATTATAACTGCTCATGCTAATAATACTATATCGTGGCATGGAGGAGGAATAGTGGAAATGTATCCACATTTACAATATTCCTCTTACCAAAACCATTTACGGAAAATAGGAACTGCATTGGAATATGTATCTCTGGATAGGAAATGATCATATTGTTAATATTTCTAGCCTTAAGCTTAAGAGATTAAATGTTCAAAATTAGTTGTTATACATTTGTTTCAATTTTTCCTTCTTTTAACATCTGGGATCTAGAGGGAAGAGAAAAGACCAGAGAATGGCCAAAATTATTGGGGCAGCTACTGCTGCCAGTTTAGGGCCTGTGTTAGGAAAAGGAAGTATTACTTATATACAGTGCCACCCAAAGGTAATAAAGGAGGTCAGAATTGCTTCCACTGTGGAAAGCTGGGCCACTTCAGTTGACAGTTGTCATAAACGAGAGCCACATATAGGCAAGGGAGTAGAGAGGAAGCTCCCACTCACTTGTTTTCAGTGTGGATCTGAAGGACACTTGGCCAAGGGTGGCGCACATCAGGTCCTCGTTTCTGACAGGACTGACAGGCCCCAGCTCCCAGATGGAAACCAAGGACGATGCTTCAATGATTTAGATCCTCCCAGAAGAGCTGTGGGTGAGAATTTACATTACTGGTAAGTATATTCGTTTTCTCCTGGACACAAGAGCCTACTATTTGGTCCTAAAAGCCTTCTGAGGTCCCAGCTCTTCTCACTATTTCTTAGTTGTTGGAATTGACGGAAAACCTCATAAGCAGTTCCTTACTTCACCTCTG
>NW_006399928.1:3458338-3459873 GCF_000299155.1 Elephantulus edwardii
TGAATTCTCTCTCAAGGAGGAGTGATAGGGAATGGCAAAGGACACACTGACAAAGGAGATTAATCAGAACTGGCTTTGACAAGCACTGTGGCAATAGGACAATTAAAACAGACTTTCAAGGGGGGAAAAAAAGAAGGACGAACTGGTGAGGAGGTAGAGAAAATAGTGCAAGAATAAATGAATGAAAACCCCAAATCTCTGTAAATGTTCATTAAAATTAATAAAATTTAATTTTAAAAAAAGTCTTGAAACAAAAGACAATGAAAATACCACATACTCAAACCTCTGGGAAATAGCCAAAGCAGTAATCAGAGGTCAATTTATAGCAATAAACAAACACATCAAAAGCCAGGAAAAAAATTACCAGTGACTCTCTAACCCAACATCTCCAACAAATTGAAAGAGAATAGCAAGAAAACCCCACACCTTCTAAAAAATCTGAAATTATAAAAATTAGAGCAGAAATAAATTAAATAGAAAACAAAAAAACCCAATTGAAATCATCAGCAAAACTAGGAGTTTGTTCTTTAAAAGGTCAATATAATTGACAAACCACTAGCAAAACTAACAAAGGAAAGGAAGAAAAAGGCACAAATAATCTGAATAAGCGATGAAACGGGTAACATCACAACAGAACCAACCAAAATTAAAAGTCTATCATTGGAATATTATGAACAATTATACTCAAACAAATATGAAATCCTAGAGAATATGGTCAAAAAGTTAGAAATGTACAACCTACCTAAAATGACACAAATCGAAATTGAACACTTGAACAGCCCCATAACAAAAGAAGAAATTGAAAAGGTAATAAAACAACTTCCAGCCAAAAAAAGCCCCAGACCAGATCATTTTACAAGTGAATTTTATCAAACATTCAGAGAAGAACTGTTACCAATTCTACATAAACAATTTCAGAAAATAAAAAAGATGGCGTTTTCTCAGACTCATTCTGTGAAGCAAACATATCCTTGATACCAAATTCAGGAAAGGACACCACCAAAATAGAAAACTATAGGCTAATAACTCTAACGAACTTAGATGCAAAAATCCTGAATAAAATCCTGACCAGTAGAATTCAATGATACATCAAAAAAAATAATTCACCATGACCAAGTGGAATTCATAACAGGTATGCAAGAATGGTTCAACATAAGAAAAACAATTAATGTAATCCATCATATAAACAAAGCAAAGAACAAGACCCACATGATCCTATCAATTGATGAAGAAAAGGTCTTTGACAAAATCCAACACCCTTTCCTGATTAAACACTCAACAAAATAGCATTAGAGGGGAATTTCTTCAACATAGTAAAAAGTATATAAGCAAAACCAAGAGCCAACATTGTTCTCAATGGAGAGAGATTAAAGAACAATTCCTAGGGAGAACGCCACTGCCAGACGGGGTTCCACCACGAGAGGGGCCTGGAAGAGACCCGGGAAGAACAACAGCCAGGCACCTACCGCGGAACTCCAGAGGAGCGAAGACTGTGAGACCCCAGAGGAACGAAGACTACCCGACACTGTGTGACC
>NW_006399928.1:3464112-3472770 GCF_000299155.1 Elephantulus edwardii
TTTGTGCGGGGAGAAGGGTGCAACAATGAATGAATGGAATCCCAAAATCTCTGTAGATGTTCATTGAAATGAAAAATAAACAAACTAAATTAATTTTTAAAAAGTCACTTCTAGATCCATCATGAAATACAATGTGGTGAGTGACAGGATAATATCCATATGCGTATCATTCAAATATATGCTCTGACAACTAGAGCCAAAGAGGAGGAAATGGAAGATTTCTACCAACTTTTGCAGTCAGAAATTGATCAAACATGCAATCAAGATGCATCGATAATAATGGGTGACTGGAACACAAAAGTTGGGAACAGGGAAGAAGGATCAGTAGCTGGAAAACATGGACTCAGTGACAGAAATGAGGCTGGAGATAGAATGATAGAATTCTATACATTCAACGATTTATTCATTGCAAATACCTTTTATAAGAAACAAACGCAGGGCATACACATGGATTTCACCTGATGGTATGCATAGGAATCAATCATAGGGTAGTATTAAGAAATTCAGAATTATTCAAACATATGGTATAGTTGTAAAACTGACATCATGTGACTGCAGCCTAAAAAAACCTGGTTAAACTGCTAATTAACATTTGCTTTGCCTTAGAATCAATTTGTCCATAGTCATGCAGAGTACCTTAAACTGTCTGTTTTCTAGGAGGGGAAATGCACCTTTCATTGAGTTGTTGTTATTATTTGCCATCAAGTCACGCCTTCTATAATTTGCGTGCAACTCATAGCAACCTTATTATATACAACAGCTCTGAATCCTGCCCTATCTTGATCTAGTCTCACTGACTTGACACACCTCCTCCCATAACTCCAGCTCCTGTGTCAATTCATCTCATCGAGGTCTTCTTCTATTGCGTTGTCCCTCCACCCTTTCAAGCATGATATCCTTCTCCAAAGACTGGTCCCTTGTCTCCTGGCCATGTGCCCAAAGTATGTGAAATGGAACTTCAAAATCCTTGCCTAAAAGGAGAAACTTGTTTTCACCCTCTCCAACACAGACCTGTTTGTTCTCTTAGCAGTCCATGGTATGTTGAATACTTTCTCCAGCACCACAACTCATCTTTAGCCATTATACAGCTCTCTGAAGCAGAGCAAGTAATTGCGAAGACCATGGCCTCGATCAGGCACTCCTTAGTCCCTAGACTGACATCATTACTCTTTAGCACTCTGGAGACGTCTCTGACAGCAGACTTTTTCAATGCAATTTGTCTTTTGATTTCCTGACTTCTGGCGCCAAGAGTGTTGATAGTGGAGTCAAGCAAGCTGAAATTGTTACCAATCTCAATCTCTTCTCCATCTATCATGATGCTGCCAAATGGCCCAGTGGTGAGAATCTTTGGTTTCTTGATGTTGAACTTAAATCTTTATTGAAGACTACAGTCTTTGACCTTCTGTAGCAAATTCTTTAGGTTTTCCTGTTTATGGTCATTGAGTTAGCAATTGCCTTTTTTTAGTCATATGTAAACTGTAGCCTAAGTTGCATGTTAACTAAAAACTGTATGTAAAAATCATAAAGTTGTATTTTTCTCAGTCACGTGTAAACTGTATTAAAGCTGTTCGTTTACCAAGAAAGAAAAGGCATTCTTCCTGAATTAGCATTTAACTTTTTTTAAATTCTTTTTTTAAGCATTTACCTTTTGAAATAGTATTTTTCTTGTTGTTGTTAAGTGCAACACACAGCAACCCTATGAACAGTGGCTCTGAACCCCATCCTATTCCATGCCATCTTCACAATCACTGACACACTAGAGTCCATTGCTGGAGTCACTGTGTCAATCCACCAGGTTGAAGGTCTTCCTCTCCTTCGTCCACCCTCCACCCTTCCAAGTCTCACCTCCTTCTCTAAGGAATAGCCCCTCCTAGCAGCATGTCCAAAGTTTGTGAGGCAAACTCTCATCATCCTTGCCTCCAAAGATCTTGCCAGCTGCACCCTCTCCAAGACATGTTTGTTTGTTCTTTTGGAAGTCCATGGGATATTCAGTGCTCTTCTCTAACACCGCAGCTCAAAGGCTTCACTTCTTCTTCTGTAATCCCTATTCTTGTGGTATTAACCGACAAGAAGTCAATCCTGGAGTGGAGGCCTTTTACTCAGGATCTTCCAGGGAAAGAAGCTGTACATGAGAGTTGTACTTAAGAACTTTAAAGTGAAGTCATACTGACTGCATCATAAGAGACTGACAGCAGCATGATATGGTCAGAATCAGAGGAATCCTGATTACTTGAGACTTAGGACATCACATCAGGGGCTGGTCAATGGGAGACGGGTGTTAAATGTTGTAAGCAAAAGTAGGAAGGGTTGGTGGTGGAGTAGGGAAAGGGTGGATTTAAAAAACAAAACAAAACAAGAAAAAAAAAAACCCACCAAACAGCAAAACCCAAAACCAATCAAATATGTAGCCAGGTGGGCAGCAACATTGAATATTGGTCTTTCTAACTGGTAAATATCCTTCATTTACTCATTTCTGTAGAATGCTAGTCTGTCAGATACTATTATATATATTTAAAAATTGAGACAGACTAGGAAGAAGGATTGGCCATCCACTTCTGAAATTACAGGCCTTCGAAAACCCTATGTACAATAAAGCACACTTAGATTATCATTTGGACTAACAGACAGGGCGTTTAGGGCTTTTGTACATAGGGTCGCTATGAGTTGCAAACGACTCAATGGCACATAAGAACAACAACCACAATCCTTATTCATTGTCTAACTCTCAGATGCTAACAAGTGATCAGAAAGACTATAGCCTGAATCATACACACTTTAGTCCTCAAACTGACATCATTACTCCTCAATAATTTGGAGAGGTTCTTAACTGCAGACTTTCCTAGTGCAATGCATATCATGACTTCCTGATTGCTGGTACCAAGGCTGTTAACTGTGGATCCAAGTAAGATAAAGTTGACAGTTTCAATCTTTTCTCCATGCATTATGATACTGCCTATTTGTCCAAGAATCTTTGTTTTCTGAGTTGCAATTCATATTGAAGGCTGCATTCCTTGACCTTCTGCAACAAGTGCTTCAAGTCCTCCTCACTTTCCGGCAAGCAAGGTTGTGTTATCTGTAAATTTTTTCACAAGTTGTATGTTTACTAGTAACAGTGTATGATTGCTCTTTTGAATGTAAAAATCCTGTAGCTTTCAACTAGAGATATGTTAAGTAGTATGTTAAGTAGATTAATACCTAACCCAAGCATAAGCACAAATAACCATTCCTAGATAGGGAGACAGTTTTTGAGAGAATTGTCTCTGCTTTCCCAGATCTGCAAGAAAGTGCTTTCGATATTGCAATCCGTCTGGCAAGCTACTACAAAAATAACCCCTTGCGTTCACTAACAGGGAGAGAAAGGGGAAGGGACAGAGAGAGGGGGGGAAAGGGACAGAGAGAGAAGGGGACAAAGGAAAGGGAGGGAGGAAGAGAGAGAGAAACAGAGAGAGGGAGCGGCTGGTGAGAGAGAGAAAGAGGGAAACAGACATAGGGAGGGAGACAGGGAGATGGGGAAGAGAGATACACACAGAGAGGGGACGAAAGAAAATGGGAGGGAGAGACACACACAGAGAAATGAAGAAGAGAAATACTGAGACCAACAAAGCCTCTAATAATCCCACCTCCCTATATCCTGCCATAAGAACTGCACTCTTGGTTTCAGACACCTGGTCGCAATGCAGTGTGGGAGATGTAGTCCTCCTGCCTGACCAGGGTGTCATCACTGAATAATTCACTTTCCCAGTTGGCCCTATGTGCGCGTGCGCAGATTACTCCCTGGCGGGTGGTAAACAGAACCTACTGGCAGCGTTTGCTGCTTGGAGCAAAACAAAAGGAGTACGGGGGAGGGGAAAGGGGCAGAGGCGTTGAGGAGGGGTGGTGGTGGTGGTTATGTGGTAGGAAAGTTGATAGGGGATTTGGTGAGGGAATAAGAGGGTGAAGCTGCTTGGACCTAGACGCTGTTAAAAGTACCAAAAAGGGAAAAGGTGGGGGAGGGGCAAGTGACTTGTGGAGAGGGGAGTCGAGCGTGGGGCAGGGAGAGTCTAGTGGGGAATTTGGGCTGGAGTGGGGAAGCGGGGAGTCGAGCTATGGAGAAGGTTGGTAATAAGAGTGTAACACGTGAGGTGATAGCTTGCCTCTGGATTAAAAGAGAAGGAAGCTGAGTGGCAGGCTAGAGAAAAGGGGGAAAATGTCTTCCGTGGGCAAGGTGGTGTCTAGAGACAAGCCCTGAGGCTACATATTGTAGTCAGGAAGATCAGAGAACTGTGTGGAAAGGACGACTTGGGGACTAGTGTTCTGGAGCAAGTGGGAAGTTTGAAGCTTTCTGTGCACTAGAAGGAATGTGCCCCAGATTGGTTCACAGTGTTTCCCCCCCCTAGGTGGGACTTGAGGGACTGTAGTAAGCTCTACTGAATGTCGAGCAGCAGCGATCCAACTCCACGTATGGATCTAGGAGATGAGAATTCACTCACAGAAGCTTCAGGAATCATAGACCTTGATCCTAACTTCGGATCCCAGTGCCGCCCCCACTCCTGCACCTGGCCCCTTCTCCGACTAGACCTTGCCACCGAGCCACCTGAGCTACCAGAGGTGGGATCCGTTCTGAGAGACAAAGTACACGAGGAGAGGCGCTCGGACCACATCCAGGTGCCCTCCAGGCAACAGCCGGCAGGAAGCCCCCAACCAGAGATTCTGAAGGCTGTACCAGGTCCTGGGAAGGGAGGCTCCCGCCGGAATGCTTGGGGAAATCAGTCTTATGCTGAACTCATCAGCCAGGCCATTGAAAGTGCCCCAGAGAAGCGACTGACTCTTGCCCAGATCTATGAGTGGATGGTCCGCACTGTGCCCTACTTCAAGGACAAGGGTGACAGCAACAGCTCGGCAGGATGGAAGGTAACTATGACTCTCTTACCTCAGCCCCAATGCCACTGCCCTGGAACCCCCTATCTTCCTTACTACTTACTTGGAGTCCCTTATACTGTCCCTCTAGAGATCCACCTTCAATCTTTGATTATACATTTACTTCTTGTTAGGTGCCATTGAGTCGAACTCATAACGACTCTATGAACTAGAATATATACTACATTCTGTAACTGATCCTGGAGAATTACAGGTGAATGAAGCATTATCTCTGCCCTGGAAAAAAGGAATTCACTACACATTGCTTAGCACTTCAGTACTTTAGCTTGGGCTGCCACAAACACACTTCCACAGAGAAGCCTTTATCCTATTTATATTCCCCACATGACCCAGAGTTGTCATTCCTCACCTACCCTAACATGTTTTCCTCCATTCATATTGGATTTATTGGATTCCCTGCTTGTTTCCCAGTACTTCAGTGTAGAGATACTATTCTAGGGAGTAACAAAAGGTAAAAAGAGTGTTATTCATAGGATAAGGTAGCTACTCTTCTTCACTAAGAAGAAAAAGGGCTCTGGGCTGCTGTCTGCCTTGGTTTACCCTATAATGCTAAGAAATTCTCCCTTGAACGGGGTTATTCAAGTTTTGGGGGAAATTTTTCATTTACTGTTGAGGATTATCAGTCCTAATAAAGGAGAAAGAGTTCTGGTTTTAGAGCACAAGCCTGGGAGCCTTGGCCTTCCATGATGAAATCATGAAAGAATAACAATATCTCAAGATGATATACAAATCCCTCCATTTCTAATCACAAAATAAAGGAGCTCTGATGGCCTAGCAGTAAGAACCTGCATTGGAATACCAAAGGCATAGCTGCTCGGCAGGAGAAGGATGTTCTATCTCCTTCTATGTGATTAAACTGCCTCTGAAAACCTGCTGGAGGGTCAGCTATGGGTCAGTTCCAACTTGATGGTACTCAGCAACAGCAATAATCACAAAATAGGAGTCCCAGTGACACTAACAGTTAAGTGCTAAGCTACAAGCTAAAATGTTGGCCATTTGAATCTACTCAAGAGCACCTTGGAGGAAAGACCTAATACTCTTTCTGAAAGCTCACGGGCATGAAAACCCTATGAAGCACAGTTTTACTCCAAAGTAGGATTGCTAGACATTGGACAGACACTTTTTAAAAATTATTACATTGGAGTGCTTGCTACAATTTAAAGTTGACTCAACTCACAGAAGATCTTCCCCTAGGTATAGGAAATGGTAACAATAACCTCTATTAATGTTTTCTCTCTCTCTCTCTCTCTCTCTCTCTCTCTCTCTCTCACACACACACACACACACACACACACACACACACACGTGATGAAATCAGCATACAAAGATGTACAGAGAATTTAATGATCAGGAGGGTCTTCCCCTTGATATAGGTGACTGAGGGATTAGATGATTAGGGGCAAGCAAAAACAGAAAACAGGGCCTTTAACTACAATCCTTGATACTCTTTCTGAGTAGATTCCCATATCACAGTCTCAGTTTAAGTCCAAGGAGAACTCCCCTCTGGACCCCACCAACACAGCTGTTTTTCTTTTACTTTCATTCATTTTTCAGGGTAGAAGAACCTGTCACAAGTTGTTACTTATACTGTGGGAATGTAGTCCCTCCTTATCGTTTACTTACACAGGACTTTTCAGTTTATAAAGTGGCTTTAAAATATTGTTTCATTAATCTTCTGAGCAATCCTGAGATTCCACATTTTGTATGTTCTGTTCAGGAAAATTGTGACCCTATTATCTGTAGAATGAGGACTTGAACTTAAGTCTTCTAACTATAAGGCATATGTTCTTTGTACTAGTCCATGCTGTGAGATTTTCTTCCAGACCCTAAGAAAGGCATGGCTTGCTCTCACTGGAATGATGGCAAAACCTAATGAGGCTAAACCTGGGCTTCAGGGCTCTGGAGAGGTAGGAGAAAGCTTTTTTTCTAAATTATCTTCCTGAGTGAAATGCTACGGTTACTTCCATACTACAAGTGATAGTCATTCACTAGAACAGAAAAGTAAGAAAAGTAACTTGGGGAGCAATTGGCAGCCACCTCCTTCCTACATGTAAGAATTACAGGCTTCAGCAAAAAAGAGGAAGACCTTCAATGAGATGGATTGACACAGTGACTACAGGAGTGGACTCGTGTGTCAGAAATTATAAGGATGGCACAGGAATATGTCAGGGTTCAGGTCTCTTGTTCATAGTGTTGCTCTGAGTTGAACTTGATTCTTTGGTACCTAACAACTCAATGGCAACAACATCTACAAGGGAGCTGGCTTCTCTAGATAAGAGGCTGTATGGCTTACTAGTTCTGAGACATTAAGAAGGACCCATGAACTAATTGATGGACTTTCTATATACCAAGTCTTGTTCAAAAACCTCATTACTGTTGAGTTGGAACTGACCCTCTAGCAGTTTTTCAGAGACTGTAAATCACACAGGAGGATATTGCACACCTTTCTCCTATGGAGCCATTGGTGGATTCAAACCACCAGAGAGGCACCACCTTTAAGTTAGTAATGAAACTTTCAGAACTCCTTCAATACTAAGTAGAAAGCATGAAAAAATGAGCCCTCTCAGTAGACCCAGGAATTACAGGATAAAGAGGAGAATATTATGGTGGCAGAAGTCATTATGGTTCTTACTTGTTAACAGCTCTGATTAAATGGAAATGTGACTCCTTGAAGGGGCAAGACACATCAATACATCAGAGTAGTTAGAGTGCTATTACAGCAGGGTCCTAGATAGACAAGGAGCTTTTTGGCTTTAAAGCCCTAGAATAATAAGCTGCCTAACCTAGACAAAAGGTCTTACTTTAGAGCCATTGGTAAGAGTAGTTTCTCACTGCCCATAGCCTCAGTTTCCTAATTGTCCCAAGCCCTTCTCACCTCCTAAGTTTCTACATTCTACATTTCAAGCAGGAAGTCAAATGCCCCCTAAGTTAGATAATTTAACACAAATTCCCTAAGGAGAAGTGCAGAATAGAAATAGAGAATTAGAGAGGTTAGAAATTGGAGGGAGGAAGAACCCAGTGGTATACCTAACCTGACTCAAGAAGCTGTTTCCTAGAGTTCTTGGAGAAAATTTATTCAAGCAGAATGTCATTACATTAGTGCGAGATGAAGGAAAGACACCTAGCTTCCAATACGCAGGCACTCAAAAGCTGACAGAGCCTTAAGTGGAACCTCACCATTATAGTGAGGGCCACCTGTCCCTCAGCCTTTGCAGAGTGCTAGCTCCACACAGGGTAGATCAGTTTGGGCTGTTATACCACTCTTCTGTAAACTGCACCCAAGCCTATATTCAAGGAAAGGAGGGTGGGTTAATTGTTGTAGTTGTGTGTCATTGAGTCAGGGCTAACCTGTAATTGACCCTTCAGTGGGTTTTCAGAGGTGGTTAATTGCACAAGAGGATATTGCCCATCATTCTCCTGCAGAGCAGCTGGTGGATTTGAACTGCTTGCCTTCAGGATTGCAGTGCAGCTTCTTAACACTAGGCCACCAGAGTAATTCATTAATCAATGACAGTGCTATAAAGCAAAATGTCTGAATGATTGTGTGGAAAAACCTATAAGGTTTGTAAATAATCACTCAAAGAAACTTACAAAAGGAGAGGGATGGAACTCTGGAATGCTCTTTTCCATGAATCTAATTATGTGCCATGGATGTGCCTTCCCCATATCTACCAACAATCCCTAGACTTGGGAGGAATACAGTGTTGTTAGCTTTTCTTTTTTTTAATTATTTTTTATTAA
>NW_006399928.1:3472870-3483426 GCF_000299155.1 Elephantulus edwardii
TTTTTATTAAATTTTATTAATTTTAATGAACATTTACAGAGATTTTGGATTTCCATTCATTCATTGTTGCACTATTTTCTCTTTTTAGCAGGAAGTAGCTAAGAGAATACACCGTCCCCTTTTCCTTATGAATCAGGGTGAAATTTCTCTCAGGGAGGAGTGATAGGGAATGGCAAAGGATACACTGACAAAGGAGATTAATGAGAACTGGTTTTGACAAGCACTGTGACAATTAAAACAGACTTTCAAGGGAAAAAATAAAAAGAGGAATGAACTGTGGGGGTGGGGGGGTAGAGAAAATAGTGGAACAATGAATGAATGGAAATAAAAAATCTCTGTTAGCTTTTCTTGGACAAGCATAGTACCCTCTGTAGCAGGTAATTACTCAGATATTTTTCTGGATCCCTATGCAGAGAAGTCTGAAACAAAGGCTGAGCAGCTTGACTGAAGGGTTGTTGTTCTTGTTGTGTCGAGTCAGAACTGACCCATAGCTGACCCTCTGGCGGGTTTTCAGAGACAATTAATCGCACGGGAGGAGATTGCCCATCCTTCTCCGGTGAAGCAACTGGTGGACTAGAACGGCTTCTTTCCACTAGGCCACCAGGGAGCTATTAAGGGTGTGATTTCCTACTCCCATTCCTCCTCTGCCTCAGCCCTCTTGTCTTTTCTCTGGTACCTGACTTTGTTGGAAATCCCCCACAACACCTCTGCTGTCTCAGTGTATTTTTAGACTGGACTGCTAGTCACTGACCACACACACACCCCTCATGCCCCTTTCCTGCTGCCTCTATCCCTTCCAGAACTCAATCCGCCACAACCTGTCCCTGCACAGCAAGTTCATCAAGGTTCACAATGAGGCAACTGGCAAGAGCTCTTGGTGGATGCTGAATCCTGAGGGAGGCAAGAGCAGCAAGGCACCTCGCTGCCGGGCAGCCTCCATGGATAGCAACAGCAAGATGCTCCAGGGCCGGAGCAAGACCCCCAAGAAGAAACCAGGTGTTCTGCCAACTCCACCTGAAGGTATTACTCAGACAAGCCCTCTTGGCCGCTTTGCCAAGTGGTTAGGCAGCCCCTGTTCCAGAAACTGTGAGAAAATTGATGTATGGACCACTTTCCACCCACGAAGCAGTTCCAGTGTCAGCACCGTCAGCACTCAGCTGTCCCCCATGTGGTCAGAGCCTGAGGTGCTAGTGGAAAAAGAAATAACAGCCTCAGTCAGCATCTGTGCAGAAGGTGTCCCTCCTACCCTAAATGAGGATCTAGAGCTGTTAGATGGGCTCAATCTCTCATCTTCTACTTCCCTGTTATCTCAGACTAGTCTCTCTGGCTTCACTTTTCAGCATCCTGGGGTTACTGGCCCCTTACGTACTTGCAGTACCCCCCTCTTCAGCACAGCAGAAGGGCCCCTATCAGTAGGAAAACAGTATTTCTCAAGCTCCCAGTCTCTGGAGAGCCTACTCACCTCTGAAACACCACCCCCCGCTGCTGAAGTACTCACGACCCAGGAAGATCCCATTTTGTCCCAGGGAATACCTTCCTCCAGTAAGATAGCCACTGGAGTTGGCTTATGTCCTAAATCCCTAGAAACTCCAGGCCTCCAATATCTAGTCCCCTCCCTTTCCACAGTAGCACCACCTCTTGTCATGGCAGGTGCTTCCATCCCCAAGACCCTGGGTACTCCTGTACTCATATCCCGTACTGAAATTGCACACCAAGACAGAATGCCTCAGGATCTAGATCTTGATATGTATATGGAGAACCTGGAGTGTGACATGGATAACATCATCAGGGACCTCATGGACGGGAACGAGGGACTGGACGTGAACTTTGAGTCAGGTACAGCCCTCCTTAATCATACTAGCATCTCACAATTTTCTGCTTACTCCTAAATCCCTAGCTAATCCCAACTTCTTGTTATTCGGTGGCGTTGAGTCTAATACAAGCCATAGCAACCCATGCAGACCGAAATTGACCAAATGTGCAATTGACTGACGATGCATTAAAGATAATTGGTGGCTGGAATGCAAAAGTTGGAAACAGTGAAAAAGTAATAGTAATTGGAAAGTATGAGTTTGATGATAGGAAGGAGGCTGGGAAAAGAATGATAGAATCTTGTATTTTCAATGATTTATTCATTGCAAATATCTTTTTTAAAAGACATAAATTAACAACAACAATAATATGAAATAAAATTGACAACAGCAACTTGAAATGTTATGGAGTCAGTGAACGTATAGGAATGTGGGAGAATGATTTAGTAAAAGTGACAGTTGTTACACAACTCAAAAAATGAACAATGTCATTGATTTGCACTTGTATACATTGAATTGGTGTATGCTATGTTATGCATATTCTCAACAACAAGAATAAATTCGTTTTTAAAAAGAAAAAAAAAGACATAAATGATGACTTTAGACATGGACAGGGTTCAGTCCCAACTAGTTCTAAGCAGAGGAAAGATTTAGGACAAAAGGTAGCTGAAACTCTTGAACAATTAGAGAAGATGTAATATTAAAGTAACATAGTTCCAGACGGGACCTCCATGCTCCTCAGCAATGCTTAACCCATAAAAAGTAGCACAAAGAGGTTGGGGTGGGAGAGGTGTCTATTCCCATTGGTATAAACCTGGGTGATGTAAAATTGTCTTTCCCTATATGAATCTCTTACCTAGTCTTCTATTTCTTCTTCCCACAGATCCCTGAGCCATGACTAGAAGCTTTCTCTTCTGCTTCAAAAGTGGAGTCAGGCTGTTCATATTCACTCTTAACCTTGACCCACTTCGCAGGTTTTGATAATATGCTTTAGAGCTAGGGTGGATATTAAGAAAATTATGAAAATAGCTTATAAACTATAAGAGGGAGGAAAGTAGGAGAGAAAGTTGGGGAGGGTTTATTCTTATTGTGCCAATTAGGAGGTAAGCCATCTTTGGGTTTGGCAGGAAATGTTTTTGGAAATGTGAAGTTACCAGTGGCCTTACCCCTGTCTTTGAGAGCAGGATTTTTTACAGAGCATCTTATCTGACTTGAGCCAGGGGTGGTTGAGCCTGGAATGTTTATGCAGTGGACCCTTAGACCTGTGATACAGTACTGGGGCTAGGGAGGGATCTGGAAGTCCCAAGATTAGATCACTGAAGTGGCTACGCAGGCCAGATCACCCCTTAGACTGCTATAGATAGCAGAATGGCTTTTTAGAAATTTTTTAAAACATGTAAAGACAAATATAGAGTTTTTTTATTTTTTTTAATAATTTTAATGAACATTTACAGAGAATTTGGATTTCCATTCATTCATTGCTGCACTTCTCTACCCGCCCAGCCCTCTCCCCCCACCCCCCAGTTCGCTCCTCTCTTTCAAAAGTAAAAGAAAGACTCCCTCCCTGGTACACAATCCCCCCGCACCCCTCCCACCACCCCAAGTACATTCCACTATGCAACCTTAATTGTGGACTCTTGTGATAACCATAATACCTTATATTACATCACTTTTAAATTATTCTCTCCCTCATCTGTTTCAGTGCAGTATACACAATTTATCCAGTTTTTCTCAGTCTTACCCCCACCCTGATATCAGTCTCATTTTACAGCAGTGGCACCATGCAACATTTGTTCTTTTGCGACTGAGATATTTCACTCAGCATAATGTCCTCCAGGCTCACCCATTTTGAATAATATTGAATGAGTTCCTTGTTTTTCAATGCAGCGTAGTATTCCATTGTGTGAATATACTACAGCTTCTCTATCCATTCGTTTGTGGATGGGGAGATTTTTTTTTTTTAAGTGGCAAGATGTTTTTCTTTCTGAAAACTTGTCATAGTAATAAGACAGAAATGTTACAATTACAATTTCCAGGGGAAGAGTGGGAGAGAGACCTTAAGGCCAGTAGAGAAAAGAGAAATAGGAGAGAAGCAATCGTAAACAATGGTAAGAACTTTTATTTGGCCCAAATCTAGAAAAACATCTATGCAGAAATAGGTTGAGATTTCCTTTTTTTAAAAGAAGAGGAAGCCTAAACCAGATCCTGTCAACTTGTGCCTGGGAGTGAGTGATGTTGGGGTGCAACCACACTCTTACATATGCTAGTATGGCTTAGTACTACTGTGGGAGAGTACATTGAAGGCCTCAAATTAGCTTAGAGCCTGGGAAGTGAGTGGCATGGGAGAAGGGAGAGAGGGAAAGATTTTGGGTAAATTGAAGAACAGAGAACTTCCTGTTCAAGGCCTCTGACAGCTGCCCCTGCCATTCTTCCCCTTTGCTAACTGTAGAGGTTCTGTGAAATGTGTGTGGTGGCAGGCAGTGGAAGGAGAGAAGCAGAGAGAGCTTGGCTGAAGTTTCTGATAAAGGAATGGGAATAGGTAGGAATGTGTTTACTAGCACTTGCCAGGGAGGGCTCCTTCTGTAGCCCATCCCCCAGTTTTCTTTGTATTGTCCCCTCCCTCACCCCTGCTGTGAGTTCTCATTCCCTATGTCAGCACTTGGCCTACCCAGATTGTATCAAATTAATAAGAGTAAAATAAATTAGTAAATACATACTTGTGATTGTTCTTGTTTCTGCTGCCTTGTTGCTCCCTTGGAATAGAGAAAAGAAGAAGAGTAAAGGGCAATTGGAGGTGGAGAAGGAGATTGTCTTGAGGCAGAGAGGTAGAAAATGGATGAATTTTGGCAGAAGGAGGTGTTGGAAAGAAAGTGATGTGGAAGGAGAAGATGCCTAACACCAAGAAGGCAGCAGAAGTAGGTAGACTTTGAAATAGACTTTGTGAGGGAATTTTCATTTTTATTTTATACTGGTTTATTTACGAAGTTCATACACATTGTTTTTCACACCAGATCTTTCCCATTTTATTCACCCACCTCCACTCATCAAGTTTTGTGACCCTATGATTAAGACCCCTCCACCTACCCACCCCACCACCCACCCATTTTCAGTCCCCCCCACCCCCCACCTTAGATCCTCATGCTTGTTCTACAGTAATGATCTTATACAATATTGGTACTATGGGACTGAGTTTGTTCACTTAGCATAATGCTTTCCAGTCCCTCCCAAGTTAGATAGTAATTTACAAAATCATTGCTCCTGCATGCTGCATAGTATTCTGTCGTGTAAATGTACCATAATTTCTCAATTCATTCAATTGTGATTAAAACCCACTATTCTATCCCTCAAAGGCTCAATTGTATTAGGGTTTTTTTAGTCTTCTTCCCTAACCCCCAAACAGGTGCTCCCTGAAGTCCCTACCACCCTCAGAACCTTCAAGGTGTCTGAGGCGAGGCTATTTAATCCTTGTTGAAGATCTTGCAGAAAGGAGTCTTTCTAGAAAAAGGAAACTCACATTTCATTCCGTACCAAGTATTACCTCTCTAACTTGGTCTATTTATTTAGTTAACGATGTTTGTCCCTCCTACTGAGGAAGTCTGCTTTGGTTTTAAAGAATGGACCTCTACGAGTGGGACCCTCTTCTGCTCTTCCTCCTTTAGACTGGAAAGGGGAAAGGGTCAGTAAATATATATATACAAAGAAGAACCTGCAGGGAAGGTTTCTAGCAAACTAAGGACAAAGGAAGGGTAAAAGAGGTTTGGATTCAGAAAAGAAATTAATCCCAAGAAGCCAGGATAAAGGAACTTTCAGTTGGCTAATGGAGAGAGAGGGGTGCTGGGAAAGATTACATTTGGGGATTCTTACTGGGAGGTTCACAGAGGATTCAATTGCAACGACCTTCTTGGATTCTTGGAGTCTAAGCATCTTCACTCGGCTTCTCTCTAGGAAATCACATTGTGTACGCAGTGCATCTAGCAAACAGGAAATGACACCCAAATCTTTGAGAACAGAAACTTTATCCATCTCAACTTTTAATCATATCAGTTGGAATAACCTGGCCTAAGGCTGGCTGCAGAGAAATATGAAGGTGTCTAAACCTTGCTCTTTTCAGTGAGAAATAGGACATTGTTATTGTTATGTGCCATCGAGTTACTTGTGACTCATAGCAACCGTATGTACAATAGCTCTGAACTCTGCCTCTATCCTGAGCCATTCTCACTGTCTCTGACACATCTACCCCCATTACCCCAGTTACCATGTCAATCCATTTCATCTGGAGTCTTCCTCTCCTGTGTTGTCCCTCCACCCTTCCAAACACGATGTCCTTCTCTAAGGACAAGTTTCCTCCTGGCCACATGGCAAAAGCATGTGTGACAGAGCTTCAAAACCTTTGCCTCCAGGGAACTCTGGTAGCCTAGTGGAAGAAAGCTGCACTGCAATCCCAGAGGTGAGCAATTCAAATCCACCCGATGCTCTGCTGGAGAAGGAGGGACAATCTCCTCCTGTACCAGTCAGATCAGATTTGATGGTACACCTACAAAAAAGTAATAAAATGAAATAAAAATAACCAACCCCTTGCTTCCAAGGATCAGCCAGGTTTCACCTTCTCTTGACAGTCCATGGTATGTTTAATTCTCTTCTCCAGCACCACAACTCAAAGGCATCAATTCTTCTACTTTCATTCTTAGTCATTGTCCAGCTCTCTGATGCATAGCAAATAATTGTGAAGACCAAGGTCTGGAAAAGGTGCACCTTAGTCTTTAGATTGCTATCACTGCTCCTCAATACTCCGGAGAGGTCCCTGAAAGCAGACTTCACTAATGTAATTAATCTTTTGATTTCCTGGCTACTGGTACCAAAATTGTTGACTGTGGATCCAAGCATGCTGAAGTTACTAACAATCTCAATCTTGTCTCTATTACAAAACTGCCAATTGTCCCAGTGGTGAGAATCTTTGTTTTCTTGATGTTGAGCTTCAATCCATATCGAAGACTTCAGGCCTTGACCTTTTGCAGCAAATATTTCAGGTCCTCCTCAGTTTCAGTAAGCAAAGTTGTATCACTGGCATAGCGCAGGTTGTTGATGAGCCTTTTTCCAATCCTGATGCCATAATCTACCTTATAAATCCAGTCTCCTGAATGATCTGCATATAGATTGAAAGCGTATAGGGGGAGACACAGCAGTGAGACGCAGCAGTGAAACATGGCAGCAAGACAGCCAGCTGGAGTTTGACTGAGAGAAGTCAAAAGTAACTGTCGGCAGGCACTAGAAAGCTGCTTGGTGACACCATGCATGTGCCGGGGAGCTGTTGATGTACACTTCAGGGAACGATGTGCTGGGAAGCAACGTGCCAAGGTGAGCAGAAAAGCTGGAATCTGAGTGAGTGTGAGCCCAGAACTCCAGTCCCGTCATCGCTGGCCTATTCCCAGAACTCCAGTCCCGACACCGACAGCCTGTGCCCAGAATGCTGCTACCGACAAGCACTGGGAGTGACTTGGGCTGGAACTTGAGTGAGGTACTTTGTGGGGGGGGGGTCACTGCTGTTTATCTGGATCATGTGGGACCCCCTTAAGCTCGACCAGAGGGGAATGAGACAGCTGGAACTCATTCTTGAAGGGAAAACCAAGTCTTCCTGGTTTTCCTGTCAGGTCTCCACACTCTGCCTTGCATCTCCTCATGTCCAGTCCATCAACTGCTTTTAGCCCAGAGCACCCTGGGCTACCGTACCCACGGCAGTTGTCTGACAGAGGAGGGTGCTTCCACAAGCCTTTTCTCTATCAAACTGAGAGAAACCCAAGTAAGGTAGCTGCCCCACCCTTTTCTGGAGCAGTGACTTCAGATCAAGAACCTGCTATCGCCTCAGACATGAAAAACTCTGTCACAGAAATGTCACATAGAAAGGAGGCTAACTCATCACTACACAAGCCCAATTTCCTGAAGCCAGAAAGTCTGATGAAACTTTCTGACAGAGAATTTAAAAGAATAATGAATGAATATTTTCAATGGGTGAAAGACAAACTTGCAGAATTACAGGACACTGAAAAAACAAAACGAAACAAAACAAAAACCAGGAGGAGCTTAAAAAAGAAAAAATTCCAAAACAATGCAGATTTTAAAAAATGAGGCATTAGAAGTTCTGAAAAAACAAGACACAACAATCTAAAATATGAGGACAATGTTTCAGATGCTGTCAACATTCATCATGTTATATGAACATGAGGACATGTAAATGTTACATGAAGGTAACACGAACAGGGTTAAAGAGATGGAACACAAAACCAGTGAAAGAGAAGATAGAATTGACACCACTGATCTGCTAGAACAAAAAGCAGAATCAAAAAGGAAGGAAAAAGAAGAAAACCTAAGAATAATGAGGGACACCATCAAGAGAAATAACATGCACATAATTGGAATCCTAGAACAGGAAGAAGCAAGTAAAGGCACTGAAAAAGTTGTGGAAGAATTACTAGAGGAAAACTTCCCAGGCATAATGAACAATGAGAGAATATATATGGAAGAAGCTGAGAGAAAGCCATATAGAATAGACCCCAAAAGAAAAACACCAAGACATATCATACTCAAATTTGCCAGAACCAAAGATAAGGAGAGAATTCTGAAAGCAGAAAGAGAAACAAAGAGTAACCTATAAGGGAGAACAGATAAGATTAAGTGCCGATTTTTTAGCAGAAACCATGAGAGCAAGAAGACAGCGGAAGGACACATATCAAGCACTCAAAGAACACAACTGTCAACCAAGAATATTGTACCCAGAAAAACTGTCAATCAAATATGAAGGAGAGATGAAGATATTCGCAGAAAAACAAAACCTAAGGGAGTTTGTAAAAACAAGACCAGCATTGCATGAAACACTAAGAGATGTGCTTCTTACAGAGATGCCACAGAAAGCAGGACAGAATAAAGTAACTAACAACAATACTAAAAAGAACTCAACAAAATGATAGCAACAAAACCTTGCCTCTCAATAATCACACTGAATGTAAATGGTTTAAATGCACTGCTGAAGAGAAAAAGAGTAGCAGATTGGATAAAAAAAACCAAAAATCCATCAATATGCTGTCTACAAGAGACACACCTGAAAAAATGAAGATAAAGACTGAAAATAAAAGGGTGGGGAAAAATATGCCAAGCAAATGGCAACCAGAAAAGAGCAGGAGTGGTGATATTAATTTCTGATAAAATAGATTTCAGTGCAAAAACCGTCATAAAGGACAAGGAAGATCACTACAACAAGAAGATATCACAATAATAAATGTCTGTGCACCAAGTGAAAGACCTGCAAAATACATAAAACAAACACTAATAAAACTGAAAAAGGAAATAGACAACATTACTATAGTAGTTGGAGACTTCAATACACCACTCTCAAAAAAAGATAGAGCTTCCAGAAAGAAACTCAAAAAAGATGCTGAAGGATTAAACCATAAAATAAGCCAACTCAATCTCATAGATATTTATAGGCTAATGTACCCCCCAAAAAGCACAGTATACCTTCTTCTCCAATGTGCATGGTAAGTTCTCCAGAATAGATTGTATTGTAGGATGCAAGGTAAGCATAAATAAATTCAAAAGGACAGTAATAATACAAGGCATCTTCTCAGATCACAGTGGTAAACAAATTAGAAATTAATGAAAAGAGGATATAGACAAAAAAACCCAAACATTTGAAAGCTGAACAACACCTTGCTTAAACATGAATGGGTACTAGAAGAAATTAAAAAATGAAACTGAAAATTTCTTGAAACAAATGACAATGAAAACACAACTTCGCAAAACCTCTGGGAAACAGCCAAAGCATTAAATAAAGGTCAATATATAGCAATAAGCAAACACATTAAAAGACAGGAAAAATGACCATTGACTCTGTAATCCAACATCTCCAACAAATTGAAAAAGAACAGCAAGAAAGCCTGATACCCTAAAAAAACCCTGAAATTATAAAAATTCAGGCAGAAAGAAATGAAATAGAAAACAGAAAAACAATTGAAATGATCAATAAAAGCATGAGTTAGTTCTTCAAAAAGGTCAATAAAGTTGACAAACCACTAGCAAAACTAACAAAAGAAAAGAAGGAAAAACACAAATAAAACAAGTAAGAGATGAAACGGGCAACATTACAACAGAACCAACTAAAATAAAAAGGTTAACAATGAAATAGTATGAAAAACTATACTCAAACAAATATGAAAACCTTGAGGAAATGAACAAATACTTAGAAAATCAAAACTTACCCAAACTGACACAAACTGAAATTGAACACTTGAACAGACCCATTACAAAGAAAAAAATTGAAGAGATAATAAAACAACTTCCAGCCAAAATATAGCCCTGGACAAGATGGTTCTACAAGTGAATTTTATCAAACATTCAGAGAAGAACTGTCACCAATACTACATAAATTATTTTAGAAAATAGGGAAAAAATGGAATTCTACAAGACTCGTTCTATGAAGGAAACATATCCTTGATACCAAAACCAGGTAAAGACACCACCAAAACAGAAAACGAAGGGATAATATCTCTTATGAACGTAGATGCAAAAATCCTGAATAAAATACTGGCCAATAGAATTCAACAATACATCAAAGAAATAATTCACCATGACCAAGTGGTATTTATAACAGGTATGCAAGGATAGTTCAACATAAGGAAAACAATCAATGTAATTCATCACATTAACAAAGCAAAGAAAAAGAACCACATGATCCTATCAATTGATGCAGAAAAG
>NW_006399928.1:3508194-3508948 GCF_000299155.1 Elephantulus edwardii
ACACACACACACACACACACACACACGTTCAAGTGTGTCTATAGTTCAGTTTGACTAAAAGTTGAGCCACAGAGATGAGTTCCTTTCCAAACATGAAAAGTGTCTAAGGGTGATAGTCTCTGGGGTGCCACTGGTCTCCATGAAACAATTTAGTCTGGTCTTTTCTTTCTGATTTTTAGTTTTGTTTCACACAAAACTATATAATCTTGTTGTGGTGGTACCATCAAGTCAAGTATGATTCATAGCAATTCAATGAACAGCAGATCTGAACCCCATCCTATACTGTGCCATCTTCACACTTCCTGACACACTAAAGCCGAGTCAGTCCACCTGGGTGAGGATCTTCTCCAACCCTCCACGCTTCATGTCCCTCTCCCAGGAATAGCCCCTCCTAGCACCATGTCCAACGTATGTGAGGCAAAGCCTTGTCATTCTTGCTTCCAAAGAGCACACTGGCTGCATCCTCTCCAAGACATATTTATTTGTTCTTTTGGCAGTCCACATGATGTTCAGTGCTCTTCTCCAACATCAAAACTCAAAGGTATCAATTCTTCCTCTGTCATCACTACTCACTGTCCAACTTTCAGATGCATAGCAAGAGATCGGAAAAACCATAGCCTGCATCAGATGCACCTAGTCCTCAATCTGATATCATCATTCCTCAATAATTTGGAGAAGTCCTTAACAGCAGACTTCTCCAATGAAATACATCTCCTTATTTCCTGACTGCTGTTGTTGTTTGTTGTTATGTGCC
>NW_006399928.1:3509978-3515536 GCF_000299155.1 Elephantulus edwardii
AGCTTGTTGTGATCCACCCAGTCAAAAGCCTTTGCATAGTCAATGAAGCACAGATAGACACTCTTCTGGTATTGTCTGCTTTCTGCCAGAATCCATCTAACATTAGCTGTAAGATCCCTAGTACCACGACCTCTTCTAAATTCAGCCTGCACATCTTGCAGTTCTCTGTTGACATATTTTTCCAAACGTTTTTGGATAATTTTCATCAGAATCTTGCTTGCATGTGATATCAATGATATTGTTCGATAATTTCCACACTCTGTTGGGTCATTTTTCTTTGGAATGGGAACAAATATCGATCTCTTCCAATCAGTTGGCCAGCTGGCTGTCCTCCAGATTTCCTGGCACAACTTAGTGAGCACATCCAGGGCAGCGTCTGTTTGTTGAAATAAATCAACTGGTATGCAGTCAACTCCTGGAGCCTTGTTTTTTGCCAATTCCTTCATAGCAACTTGAACTTTCTCCTTCATCACCATAGGTTCTTGCTCATATGTTATTTCATGAAATTCCTGTGTCAGCCAATTTCTTCTGATACAATGACTCTGTGTACTGCTTCCATCTTCTTTTTATACATCCTGAATCATTCAACATTCTACCCAAACTATCTTTAAGTATTGCCACCTGTGGCTTGAATTTGTTTTTCAACTCCTTCAGCTTAAGAAATGCTGAGCGAGTCCGGCCCCTTTGATTTTCTGACTCCAGCTCTCTGCACATTTCATTATAGTATCTTGCTTTGTTGTCCTGAGCTGCCTTTTGAAATTTTCTGTTCAGCTCTTTGATTTCTTGATTTCTTCCTTTAGCTTCAAGAGTATTCATTGTGGATCCAAGTAAGATGAAGTTGTTGATAGTTTCAATCTCTTCTCCATCTATTATAATGTTTCCTATCAGTCCAATGGTAAAAATCTTTGTTTTCTTGACATTGAGATGCAATTCATATTGAAGGTTGCATTCCTTGATCTTCTGCTACAAATGCTTCAAGTCCTCCTCACTTTCAGCAAGCGAGGTTGTGTCTCTACATAACGAGGTTATTGATGAGTCTTCCTCCAATCCTGATGCCACATTCCTTTTCATAGAGTCCGACTTCTTGAATAATTTGCTCAGCCCAGTGATTGAATAGGTATGGAGAGAGAATACAACCTTGACACACTCCCTTCTCAATTTCAGACCATGCAGGTTTTCCCTGCTCTGTTAGCACAACAGCCTTCTGATCCAGTTATAGGTTCTGCATGGGTACAATTAAGTGCTCTGAGATTCCCATTCTTCTCAATGTCAGCCACAACTTGTTATGATCCACATAGTCAAACATCTTTGCATAATCAATAAAGCACAAATAGACATTCTTCTGGTATTCTCTACTTTTAGCCAGGATTGATCTGACATCAGCAATGATATCCAATTCAAATTCCATCCTCTATATAATAGGAACATGCAGTGTCTCCTTGCTGGGTTCTGACGACTGTCTCCTGGACCAAGTAAAGGTTTTGCATAAGCATAATCAAATGTTCTGGGATTTCCATTCTTCTCAGAGTCAGCGATAGTTTGTTGTGATCCACAGAGTCAAAAAGCTTTTGCATAGTTAATGAAACAGATAGACATTCCTCTGGTACTCTCTGCTCTTAGTCTAGATCCATCTAACATTAGCTATAATATCCCTAGTGCCGCGACCTCTTGTAAATCCAGCCTGCACATCTGGGAGTTCTCTGTTGATGTACTGCCTCAGTCGTTTTTGGATAATTTTCAGCAGAACTTCCTTGCAGATTTTATTAATGATATTGTTCGATAATTTCCACACTCTGTCGAGTCACCTTTCTTTGGAATGGGAACAAATATGGATCTCTTCCAGTCAGTTGGCCAGGTGGTTGTCCTTCAGATTTCTTGGCACAACTGAATGAGGGAGGGCATCCAGGGCAGTATCTGTTTGTTGAACTATGTCAATTGGTATGCGGTTAATTCCTGAAGTCTGTTTATTTGCCAATTGTTTCAGAGCAGCTTGAACTTCTTCCTTCACCACCACAGGCTCTTGCTCATACATTATTTCATAAAATTCTTCTGTAGCCAATTCTTTCTGGTACAGTGACTCTGTATACATCTTCCATCTTTTAATACTTCTTGCATCGTTTAATATTCTGCCCAAAGCATCCTGAAGTACAATTTGTGGCTTGAATTTGTTTTTCAATTCCATCAGCTTAAGAAATGCTTAGCTAGTTTGGCCCTTTCGATTTTCTGACTCCAGCTCTTTGCACATTTCATTATAATACTTCGCTTTGTCTTCCCGAGCTGCTCCTTAATTTCTTGATTTCTTCCCTTTGCTTTGGCTTCTGGGTGCTCTAGTGCAATATTCAGCATATCACCTGACATTCATCTTGGTCTTTTCTTCCTCCTCTGCCTTTGTAATGACCTTTTTCATTCTTCATGGATGATATTCTTGATATCTTCCCACAGTTCATTTCGTTTTAGCTCATTGGTGTTCAAAGCCTCAAACCTGTTCCTGAGATGGTTTTGAAATTCGAGTGGCATAGACTTAAGGTCAAATTTTGGTTCCTGTGGATTTGATTTCATTTTCTTCAACTTCAGCTTGAACTTACTTATGAGTGGTCTGTTGTTTCTTGAAATTCTTCTCTGCCAGTCAATTCATTTTGGTACAGTGAGTCTCTATAGTCTTTCCATCTTTTTGTTTGTTTGTTTGTTTCTTTTTTTTTTAATTATTACTTCGTGTGTCTGTGTACCGTCAAATCAGATCTGACTGGTATAGGAGGAGATTGTCCCTCCTTTCCCGGCAGAGCATCTGGGTCTTTCCATCTTTCAATGCTTCCTGGATCATTCAATATTCTGCTGATACTGTCCTTAAATACTGCAACTAAAGACTTGTATTTGTTCTTTAGTTTCTTCAGCTTAAGAAATGCTGAGTGAGTTCAGTGCTTTTGATTTTCCGACTTTAGTTCTTTGCACATTTCATCATAATATGTTGTTTTGTCTTCCTGAGCTGCCCTTTGGAATCTTTTGCTTAGCTCCTTAACGTCTTGATTTCTTCCCTTTATTTTGGCTTCTTGACACTCTAGTGCAATAGTTAGAGTCTCTTCTGACATTCATCATGATCTTTTCTTCCTCCTTTGTCTTTGTATCCTTTTACATTCTTCCTGGATGGTGTTCTTGATATCCTCCCACAGTTGAGCTGCTCTTCATTCATTAGTGTTCAAGGCCTCAAAAGACCTGAGATGGTCTTTAAATTCAGATGGGATAGACTCAAAGTCAAATTTTCGTGACTGCGGATTTGATTTCACTAATGTGTACCTTCTTTAGCTTTCATTTGAACTTGCATATGGGTAGGTGATAAGTATGCGATGAGTAGGTGATGAGTAGTTCCACAATCAGCACCGGGACTAGTTTTCATTGTTGATATTAAGCTTCGCCAATGATTCTTTCCACAGGTGTAATCAATCTGATTCCTGTGCACCATCAGATGAAATCCATGTGTATAGTCTGCATTTATGTTTCTTATAAAATGTATTTGCAGTGAATAAATTATTGACTGTACAAATTCTATTATTCCATCTCTAGCCTCATTTCTGTTGCCAAACCCATGTTTTCTGATGCTTCTTGCCTGTTCCCAAATTTTGCATTCGAGTCACCCACTATTACTAATGCATCTTGGTTGCACGTTTGAGCAATTTCTGGCTACAAACGTTGGTAGAAATAGTACTGTTGTTGTTATGTTCTGTCAAGTCACCCATAACTCATAGTGACCCTCTGTACAACAGCTCTGAGCCTTTTCTATCCTGAGAAAACCTTATTTTCTCTGACATACCTACCACCATTACCCCAGTCACTGAGCCAATCCATCTCATCAGGGGACTTCCTCTCTTGCACTGTCCTTCCACCCTCCCAGAGTGATGTCCCTCTCCAAGAACTGGTCCCTCCTTGCAACATGCCCAAAATATGTCAGACAGAGCTTCAAAGTCCTTACTCTTTGGAAAGTCAAATGTATACAGAACAAAAAAATTAAAAAAACTTTTAAGCACATTATGAGCAGTCACTTCACATGAAGAGCACCATCTTTCATCCACCGATCATGGGAGTCATCAGAGAATATGGTGGCATATGCACTTGTGACAAGGTGAATTTGAAAGGGCACATACTGATTATTTTTTTAAACCTTCAGGAATTATGCTGTATCTGGAACTCCCAGAGGAACCACTTGCCTAAAATATTTGGTCTGGGTAAATAGGCTAATGAAATTGGGAACAAAGTCATTTAACACACAGAAGACTAAGCCACCTAAAAATGATCCAAAAATCCTAATAAAGACAAATTTAGTAAGTGCCTGTCACAATGATGGCATCACAGAATTTGAGACGATTCTGAAAACAAACTACAGCAACATAATGGATGATCCTTTCATAAGAAAACACATTGGAGAGTTTTGGCAAAATATCAGAACACAATTGCTCATGAAATTCATTAATCCTTATGCAAAAATACATATTCCTTTTATTTCTTTTTTAAATTTATTTTTTACTGAGATTTTAATGAAAGATTATAGAGAACTTGGATTTCCATTCATTCAATGTTGCACATTTTCCTCCCTGCCTATCCCCCCAAGTTGGCTTTTGTCTTTGAAAAAAAATTCTATGCACACCCATGTTTATTGCAACTTTGTTCAGAATAGCAAGGAGTTGGAAACAACCTAAGCGCCCATCAACAAACGAATGGATAGAGAAGCTGTGGTATAGTCACACAATGGAATACTATGCTCCATTGAAAAACAAAGAACTCATGCAATATTATTCAAAATGGTTGACTGTGGAAAACATTATGCTGAGTGAAATAGCCCAGTCACAAAAGGGCAAATATTGCATGGTGGCACTGTTGTAAAAGAGGACTGACCTTGGGGTTGGGGAGAGACTAAGTAAGATGGGTTCAATAATGTATACTGCACTGAAACAGAGGTAGAAAACTGTTTAAAAAGATACGTGATTAGGTATTTCGGTCATGACAGGAGTCTACAGCGATGGCTACATGGTGGAGTGGACTTGGGGAGGGTTTGTAAAACAATGAAAGAATTTTTCTTTTACTTTTCCAAGAGGGTAGTGTTCTGGGGGGAGGCTTGGAAGGGGAGAAATGTGAAACAATGAATGAATGGAAATCCAAAGCCTCTGTAAATTTTTACTGAAATTAATAATAAATTTAAATGTAAAAAAAAATTTAAGTTCGAGTAAGGATGGCAATGGATTTATAACAGCTCATGCTAATAGCACGATATCGTGGCATGGAAGAGGAATAGTGGAACTGTATCCACATTTACAATATTCTTCTTACCAAAACCATTTATGGAAAATAGGAACTGCATTAGAACATGTATCTCTGGATCGGAAATGATCATATTGTTAATATTTGTTATATATTTGTTTAAATGTTTCCCTCTTTTAACAACTGGAATTTAGAGGGAAGAGAAAAGACCATAGAATGGCCAAAATTATTGGGGCAGCTATTGCTGCCAGTTTAGGGCCTGTGTCAGGAAAAGGAAGTCTTACTCATAAACAATGCCACCCAAAGGTAAT
>NW_006399928.1:3520466-3525620 GCF_000299155.1 Elephantulus edwardii
AGAATACTATGAAAAACTATACTCAAACAAATATGAAAATCTAGAGGAAATGGACAAATACTTAGAAAAACACAAGCTACCTAAACTGACACAAACCAAAAATCTTTCCTATTCTTATACACACACTTCTCTGACCCCTAACCTCTGCTGTCCTAGTGATTTCCCTCCCTTTGCCTTCTTCTGTCCCCCTTTCCCAGCCTTTTACCCCTTTGAACATTTATACGTATCTTTCTCAGTTATCCTCCTATTTACACAATAGTAATCTTATGCAGTATTTGTCCTTTGTGGCTGAGATAGTTCACTCAGCATAATGCTTTCTAATGTTTCTCATAGTATATAATGTTTTACAAAAGTTTTAAATGGTCATTTTTTCCTGCCTTTTTATTTGTTTGCTTATTGCTATAAATTGACCTCTGCTTTGGTCGTTTCCCAGAGGGTTGGGTAAGTTATAGTTTTATTGTAAATTGTTTCAATAAACTTTTTTATTTAATTTGTTTTATTAATTCTAGTACCCACTTATGTTCAAGCAAAGTGTTGCTCAGCTTTCAAACATATGGGGTTTCCTCCCCTCATCCTCTTGTTATTAATTTATAATTTTGTAGCGTCATGGTCTGAGAAGATACTTTGTATTATTTCTATGTTTCTGAATTTATTGATGCTTGCCTTGTGACCTACAATATGATCTATTCTCGAGAATTTTTCATACACGTTGGAGAATAAGGTATATTGTGCTTTTTTTGGGGTGTGCATTAGCCTATATATCTATGAGATCACTTTGGTTTATTGTGTGGTTTAATTTTTCAACATTTTTGTTGAGCTTCTTTCTGGGTAGTTCTACCTTTTCTTATTGAAGTCTCCAACTACTATAGTGGTGTGGTCTATTTCCTTTTTCAGTTTTGTTAGTTTTATA
Organism: Elephantulus edwardii; assembly: GCF_000299155.1. Lineage (NCBI taxonomy): Eukaryota > Metazoa > Chordata > Mammalia > Macroscelidea > Macroscelididae > Elephantulus > Elephantulus edwardii. The sequence continues at coordinate 3,521,377 of NW_006399928.1, forward strand.
TATTTTGCAGTTCTACCATTTTGTGCATAGATATTTATTATTGTTATGTTCTCTTGTTCTATTGACCCTTTAAACATTATGTAGTAACCTTTCTTGTCTTTTGTGATGGTTTTTTGCATTGAAATCTATTTTATCCGAGATTAACATGGCTACTCCTGCTTTTTTTCTGGTTTGTATTTGCTTGGTATATTTTCCCCACCTTTTTATTTTTAGTCTTTCTTTATCTTCACTTTTCAGGTGTGTCTTTTTTTCTTTAAGTATAATTTCCATTTTATTTTCAGATGAGTTTTTTCTTCAGCCTTTAAGGAATCAAATCCTTACATGGGCTTTAGTGGTGGTCGTGGGGCAGCACCTGCAGGTCTAAATCTAGATGGAGGTGTTCGGTCCTTCCAGGTTTCACAAGAATGGTACCTCACCAACTTGCTGTGAATGGCACAACTCACACAGTAGTACAGTTTCACATAGAGCTTTGGAAGCACATATGTGAAAGGTCCCTCACGGCAGCTGCCTCTACTATGTTTCGAATTACAAACTTCTTAATCGCCTTGTCTTTTGGCACGCACCAGGTGCAGTTCGTGCAGCGAATAGGCTGCATGTGGCCATGGCCCTTTTTGGCACGACTGTTGTTTCTCCTTTTCTTTGTCATGTTGGAAGCGAGGGTCCGAGAGAAGAGCAGATGTGTCTCTTATAGACTGCATATTGATGAATTTTGGATTTTTATCCAATCTACTACTCGTTTTCTCTTCAGTGGTGCATTTAAACCTTTCACATTCAGTATGCTTATTGAAAGGCAAGGTTTTATTGCCATCATTTTATTGAGTTCTTTTTGGTGGTGTTGCTGGTTCCTGTGGTCCATCCTGCTTTCCGTGGCATCTCTGTTAAAAAGGACTTACCTCAGTGTTTCCTGCAATGCTGGTCTTGTTTTCACAAACTCCCTTAAGTTTTCACAAACTCCTCAACCCTATTAAAAATGTACAGAGGGCATGAACAGACATTTTCTCAATGAAGACATTCAGATGGCCAATAAATAGATGAAGAAATACTCAAGATCTGTTGTGATTGTTATGAAATACTATTGAGTTGAAACCAATTCATAACTGATCATTCAGTGAGTTTTAAGTGGCAGTAAATCATACAGGAGGAGAATGGCTATCTTTTTCCCTAGGAACAACTGGTGGATTCAAATGGCATGCCTTTGAGTTGGCAGCTGTTGTTAGGTGCTGCCAATTCGACTACAACTCATAGTGATCCATTGAGCAACAAATCTCAACCCTGTCCTATCCTGTGCCATCCTCACCATCTCAAACACATTTGTGCACATTGTTGTTGTCATCGTATCAATCCATCTGCTTGAGAATCTTCTTCCCTTTTACCGAGGCTCTAACTTTCCAAGTATGATGTCCCTCTCCAAGGAATAGCCTTTCCAAGCAATTTGCCCAAAGTATGTAAAATGAAGCTTTCTCATCCTTGTCTCCAAGGAACACTCTGGCTGCACTTATCCCAAGATGTAGCTGTTTTTTATTTTGACAGTCCATGTGATAGTCAGTACTCTTCAACAACACAACTCAAAGGCATCAATTATTCTTCTGTCATCCTTATTCACCTCTCAGAGGTGAATAACTCAGAGGTGAACATCCTTGTTCAACTCTCAGAGGCATAACAAGTGATTGGAAAGACTGAATCAGGCACGCATGCAAATCAAAACAATGAGATAAAACAATCTCATCTCAACATAAATAACAACAATAATGTGCAATAAGACAACAAAAAACAAATGCTAGTAAGGATGTGGAGAGATTAGTACTTTCATTTACTTCTGGTGGGGATATACAACGATTATGGAAAGCATTGTGCTTACATTTCCACCATCAGTGTATGAGAGTTCTAATCTCTCGACACTGTGTTTGTTATCTGAGTGTCTTCATTGGTGAAGTGTCTATTCATGTCCTCTACCCATTTTGTTGATTGTTGATCTGGGCAAGATGAAATAATTGACAGTTTCAATCCATTCTCCATCTACCATAATATTGACTGTTGGTGAAGACTTTTATTTTCTTGATTTTAAGATGTAATTCATACTGCAGTCCTTGATCTTCTGCAGCAAGTTTCATATCCTCCTGACTTTCAGCAAGCAAGGTTGTATCATTTGCATAACGCAGGTTGTTGATGAGTCTTCCTCTGATCCTGATGCCACATTCCTTTGCATAGAATGGAGATTCATGAATTATTTGCTCAGCATACAGGTTTAATAGGCATGGAGAAAGGATACAATCCTGACACACACCCTTCCTGATATTAAACCATGCAGTGTTCCTTTGCTTCATTTAGACAACAGCTTCTTGATCTAGGTATAGATTTTTCATGAGCACAACTACATTTTCTGAGATTCCCATTCTCCTCAATGTTAGCCATGGTTTGTTATGACCCACACAATCAAATGTCTTTGCATAGTCAATAAAACACAAATAGACCTTCTTCTGGTATTTCCTGCTTTCAGTCAGGGTCCACTTGACATCAGCAATGTGGCTAAGGCCACTTCTAAACCCAGCTTGAACTTCAAGTAGTTCCCTGTTAATTTACTCTGTTAGCTAGTTTGGGATTATTTTCAGCAATATTTTGCTTTCATGTGATATTAATGATCTTGTTCAATAATTTTCATATTCTGTTTGATCACCTTTCTTGAGAATGTGTAGGATTCAGGTGGGCTGTTCATAGGATCGCTATGAGTTGTACTCAACTCAAAGGCATAGAACAACAACAACAACAACCCATTTTGTAATTGGGTAGCTTGTATATTCCTTGTTGAGGTGTTGGAGTTTTTGAGAAATATCAGAGATGACAAATAATTTTTCCCCCAGTCTGTAGGTTCTCTTCTTTTTCTTTTGGAAAGTTGGGACTAGAAATACCATTTGACCCAGTAATCCTACAAACTAGGTATATAGTCCAAAGAAATAAGTGATCTTTCATGAACATCCACACAAAAATCCTTAACAAAATCCTAGTCAATAGAATCCAAAAGCATGTAAAAAAATAATTCATCATGACAAATTGGGATTCATAACAAGTATGCAAGAATGGTTCAACATAAGAAAAACAATCAACGTAATTCACCACATTAACAAAGCAAATAACAAGAACCATATGATCCTAGCAATTGGTGCAGAAAAGGCATTCTACAAAATCCACTTCCAGATTAAGACACTCAGCAAAATTGGAATAGAAGGGAGTTTCCTCAACATAGTGAAAAGTATATATGCAAAACAAAGAGCCAATATCATTCCCAATGGAGAAGACTTAAAGCAATTTCTTTGCAAACAGGATGCCCATTGTCACCATTTCTATTCAATACTGTGTTGGAAGTGGTTGCTAGGGCAATACGACAAGAGAAGGAAATATAAGGCGTTCCAATCAGCAAAGAGATGGTGAAACTGTCGCTATATGCAGATACGATAGTTTACACAGAAAACCCCAAGGACTCAACAACAACAAATACCAAAAAAAAAAACCCGGTTAGAGCTAGTAGACCAATTTAGCAGAGTGTCAGAATACAAGATCAATATTTTAAAAAAAATCAGTGGGATTCTTCTACAAAGAGAACTCAGAGAAGGAAACCGAGAAAGCAATACCATGTACAGGAGCCAACCACACATTGAGATACTTGGGAGAGAACCTAACTAGAGAACATAAAAGATCTATACAAAGAAAACAACAGAATAGTTTTGTGAGACACAATAAAAGACCTCAATATATGGGGAAATGTTCCCTGTTCATGGATAGGAAGACTCAAAAGCTGCCTATATGTTCAATGTAATCTCAATACAGATAAAAAAAAATTCCTTTTACAAGAAGACAGAAAGGGAAATCATCAAGTTTATTTGGAGACAAAAGAGACCCTGAATAAACAAAGCACTTCTCAAAAACAAAAATTAAGTGGGACACACAGCACTCCCTGACCTCAAAACCGGCAGTAACCAAAACAGCGTGGTACTGGTACAATGACAGGCACACAGACCAATGGAACAAAATTGAAAACCCAAAAATGGATCAATCTGTGTATCTATGGTCAACTGATATTTGATAAGGAAATAAAACTTACCAAATGGGGAAATGGCAACCTCTTTAACAAATGATCCTGGCAAAACTGGACTGCTACCTGCAGAGTGTCAAGGACTGCAGCCTACAATATGGATTGAGGCTCAATGTCAAGAAGACAAAGATTCTCACCACTGGACCAATTGGCAGCA
>NW_006399928.1:3525720-3527311 GCF_000299155.1 Elephantulus edwardii
AACTCTTCTCACTATTTCTTAGTTGCTGGAATTGACAGAAAACCTCATAAGCAGTTCCTTACTTCACCTCTGCCTTGCATGCGGACGTCCGAGCTGTAAACCAACCCAGTGGTAGATGGAATTTGCTCTAGGACTTAAGAACAATAAATGACATAGTTTTATATTTTCTTTGTGACTGTAGAGAAATCCAGCTGATTTTTATATGTTGATCTTGTATCCTGCCACTTTGCTGAATTGGTCAACTATGTCCAGTAGTTTTCTTACTGAGTCTTTGGGGTTTTCTAAGTAGACTATCATATCATATGCATAAAGAGATAATTTTACCTCCTCTTTGCCAATTTGGATACCTCGTATTTCCTTTTCTTGTCTTTTTGCTATCTCTAAGTCTTCTCATAAAGTATTGAATAGGAGAGGTGATAGTGGGCATCCTTGCAAAGTTCCTGTTCTCTAAGGGAATGTCTTTAACCTCTCTTCATTGAGAACAATGTTGGCTCTTGGCTTTGAGTATATATACTTTTTTACTATGTTGAGGAAACTCCCTTCTATTCCTATATTGTTGAGTGTTTTAATCAGAAAAGGGTGTTGAATTTTGTTAATGGTCTTTCCTGCATCAATTGACAAGATCATGTGGTTCTTGCTATTTGTTTTGTTAATTTGATGAATTACACTGTTTTTCTTATGTTAAATCATCCTTGCATACCTGTTATGAGTCCCACTTGGTCATGATTAATTATTTTTTGATGTATCATTGGATTCTATTGACTTGGATTTTATTCTAGATTTTTGCATCTGTGTTCATGAGAGATATTGGCGTATAGTTTTCTATTTTGATGGTCTCTTTACTGGGATTTGGTATCAAGAATATGTTTGCTTCATAGAATGAGTCTGAGAGAATGCCATCTTCTTCTATTCTCTGAAGTAGTAGATGTAGAATTGGTGAAAATTCTTCTCTGAATGTTTGATAAAATTAACTTGTAATACCATCTGGCTCAGGGCTTTTTTTGACTGGAAGTTGTTTTATTACTTTTTCAATTTCTTCTCTTGTAATGGGTCTCTTCAGATGTTCAATTTCAGTTTGTGTTAGTTTAGGTAGGTTGTGATTTTCTAAATACTTGTCCATTTTCTCTAGGTTTTCATATTTTTTAGTATAGTTTTTTCATAATATTCCATTGTTAACCTTTTTATTCTTGTTGGATCTTTTGTGACATTGCCTGTTTCATCTCTTATTTGGATTATTTTTGTCTTTTCTGTCTTGTCTTTCTTCAGTTTTGTTAGTGGTTTTTAGATTTTATTGACCTTTTTGAAGAACCAACTCCGGGTTTTGATGATGGTTTCAATCATTCTTCTGTTTTCTATTTCATTTATTTCTGCCCTAATTTTTATAATTTTGGGGTTTTTTGAGGATGTTGGGTTTTCTTGCTGTTCTTTTTTTATTTGCTCGAGATGTTCGGTTAGAGAGTCAATGGTCATTTTTTATCTTAATTTTTTTATTGGTTTGCTTACAATCATTTACATACATTGTATGTTATATAATAATTCATATACATTGTACCTTAATTAATTAATTAATTAGTTAATCAGTGAATGTCAT
>NW_006399928.1:3527411-3528738 GCF_000299155.1 Elephantulus edwardii
GATTGATTCAGTGACTGGGATAATTGGGATGGGAGTGTCAGAGACAGTGCGATTGGCACAGGACAGAGCGGAGTTTGGGGCTGTTGTACATAGGGTCGCTATGAGTCGCAGGCGACTCGACGGCACATAACAACAACAACAACCTGTAGAAAGCTGAAACTCGATCCACATCTCACACTATAAACAAAAATCAACTCTAGGCAGATCAGAGACCTGGAAGTAAAGCCTAAAACCATAAAGTTCATAAAAGACAAACTGGGATCAAGCCTAGACAGCCTAGTCGATAGTATAAATATAGCCAGAAATACACACTCTGGAGAGGATAAAGCAAAAAATAAAAATAAAAATCCTAAAAATTAAATGCCGGTGTGCATAAAAAACATTTTCCAATAGAGTGAAAAAAAAACCCCTACTGACTGTGGAAAAAAACATTTGGCAATACCATTTCAGATAAGCATCTCATATCAAAAGTTTACAGAATCTTACAGGACCTCCACAAGAAAAAAACTGATAACCCAATAACAAAATGAGCAAAAGACATGGAAAGACTTTTCACAGAGGAAGAAATTTGGATGGCCAAGACACACCTGAAGAAATGCTCAAAATCACTGGCAATGAGAGAGATGTAAATCAAAACCACAATGAGATACCATTTCACCCCAGTAGCAGTGGCAAAGTTTAGCAGGGCAGCAAGTAATAAATATCAGAGAGGATGTGGTGAGATAGGAACTATTATACATTGTTGGTGGGATTGTAAAACAGTACAACCACTCTGGAAGGCAGTGTGTCATTTACTCAGAAAGCTGAATATAAAAATTCCATATGACCCAGCTATTCCACTGCTTGGAATATACCCTGAGAAAATGAGAACTGAGGCACAAACAGAGACTTCTACATCAGCAGCATTATTCACCATCTCAAGAACATGGAAACAGCCCAAATGTCTAGCCACAATAGAATATATTGACAAATTATGATACATTCACATGATGGAATACTATGCAGCACACAGGAGCAATAATTTTATAAATTACTACCTAACTTGGGAGGGACCGGAGAGCATTAAGCTAAGTAGGAGTAGCATTAAGCTAGCTAATTCCCATTCCCATAAGGACAAATACTGTATAAAACCATTACTGTAGAATGTATACAAGGATCCAACGGGGTGGGGTGGGGGGGCAGAGAGGGAGAGGGTGGAGGAGTTGGGGGGCTTAATCATGTTGTTGTTGTTGTTGTTATATGCCATCGAGTCGTTTGCAACTCATAGCGACCCTATGTACAAAAGCCCTAAACCCTGCTCTATCCTGTGCCAATCGCATGACCTCTG
>NW_006399928.1:3529754-3535477 GCF_000299155.1 Elephantulus edwardii
ACAGTTTGTTATGATCCACACAGTCAAATGCCTTTGCATAATCAATGAAACACAGATAGACATTCTTCTGGTATTCCCTGCTTTCAGCTAAGATCCGTCTAACATCAGCTACAATATCCCTAGTACCACGACCCCTTCTAAACCCAGCCTGGACTTCTGGCTTAATCATAGGGTCATACAATTTGTTGGGTGGATAAAGGAAGTGCAAAGATCCAGTGTGAAAAGTAATGTATACAAACTTTGTAAGTAAACCAGTATAAAGTAAAAATTTTATAAAAAAAGAAATGAATGATGACACAAATTAATATACATACACCCCACTTTATTGCAGCATTATTTACAATAGAAAAGAGTTGAAATCAATCTTAATGTCCATTAATAGAAGAAATAGTTAAAGAAACTTAAGTACATTCACACAAGGAATATTGTAGTTGTTGTCTGCCATTGAGTCATATACGACTTACCCAATGCACAGTAGCTCTGAACCCTGCCTTATCCTGAGCCAATCTCACTGTCTCCAACATACCTAACCCCATTAGTCCATCTCATCCATCTCAAGAACATGGAAGCAGTCCAAATGTCCAGCCATCCATCTCATCCAGGGTCTTCCTCTCCTGCACTGTCCCTCCATCCTTTCAAGTATGATGTCCTTCTCCAAAGACTGGTGGCTCCTGGCAACATGTCCAAAGTAGTGAAATGGAGCTTCAAAATCCTTGCCTCCAAAGAGCAATTTGACTTCATTCCCTCCAGGACAAAACTGTTTGTTCTCTTGGCAGTCCACAGTATGTTCAGTACTCTTCTCCAGCACCACAATTCAAAAGCATCAATTCTTCTTCTGTCTTAGTCATTGTCCAGCTCTCTAATACATGGCAAGTAATTGTGAAGACCATGGCCTGGATAAGGTGCACCTTAGTCTCTAGAGTGATATCATTGTCCTTCAGCACTCTGGAGAGGTCCCTGATAGCAGATTTTTGTAATTTCTTGAAATATTTTGATTTCCTGACTACTGGTGTCAAAAGTGTTGATTGTGTAACTGAACAAGCTGAAATTGTTAACAATCTCAATCTTTTCTCCATCTATCATGGGGCTTCCAATTGGCCCAGAGGGGAGAATCTTTGTTTTCTTGATGGTGAGCTTCAAGCCATATTGAAGACTTGCAGCCTTTGACCTTCTGCAGCAAATGCTTCAGGTCTTCCTCAGTTTTGGTAAGCAAGGCTGTGTCATCTGCATAACGCAGGTTGTTGATGAGTCTTCTTCCAATCCTGATATCACATTCCTTCTCATAAGTCAAGCCTCCTGAATGATCTTTATCACATATAGATTGAGAAGGTATGAAGAAGACAAGATGCTTTCCTGACACACTCCTTTCCTGATTTTGAAACATGCAGTGTTTTCCTTGCTCTGTTCTGAGGGCTGCTTCCTGGTCCAAGTTTAGGTTTTTCAAGAACACAATCAAGTATTCTGGGATTCCCATTCTTCTCAAGGTTAGCCACAATTGCTTGTGTTCCAAGCAGTCAAAAGCTTTTGCATAGATCTTTCTGACATTGGCTATGATCTCCATAGTGTTACAGCCTCTTCTAAACCCAGCTTGTATTTCTGGTAGCTCTGTCAATGTATTATTATTCCAGTTGTTTTTGGATAATCTTCAAGGAAGATTTTGATAATTTCCATACTCTGTTGGATTACCTTTTTTGGAATGAGAATAAATATGTATCTCTTCCAATCAGTTGGCCAGGATGTTATCCTCCAGATTTCTTGGCACAACCTGGTGAGCATGTCCAGGTATGCACCTGTGTGCTGAATATGTCAACTGGTATGCCATCAATTCCTGGGGCCTTGCTTTTTTTTTGCCAGTTCCTTCAGAGTAACTTGAATTCTTCCTTCATAACTATTGCTTGTTGATCATACATTGTTTAATGAAATTCTGTGTCAGCCAATTCTTCTTGGTACAGTGAGTCTGTATACTCCTTCCATCTTCTTTTGATGCTTCCTGGATCTTCAAGTATTGCAACTTAAGGCTAGAATTTGTTCTTCAGTTTTTCACCTCAAGAAATGTCAGGCAAGTTTGTCCCTTTTGATTTTCTGACTCTAGGTCTTTGTACATTTCATTATAATACTTTGCTTTATCTTCCTGAGGTGCCCTTTGAAATCTTCTGTTCAGCTCCATAACTTCTTGCTTCCCTCTTTGCTTTGGCTTCTTTGTGTTCTAGTGCAATATTCAGAGTCTCTTCTGACTTGCATTTTTGTCTTTTCTTCCTCTTCTATCTTTGTAATGACCTTTTGTATTCTTCATGGATGATAATATTGATATCCTCCCATAGCTCATCTGGTCTTCGTTCATTAGTGTCCAAGGCCGCAAACCTGTTCTTGAGATAGTTTTTAAATTCAGGTAGGAGAGACTCAAGGTACAATTTTGGTTCTTCTGTTTTGGTTCTTTGATCTGATTTTCTTTAGCTTCAGTTTGAACTTGTATATGAGTAGCTGATGGTCTGTTCCAACAATTAGCACCTGGCCGAGTTTTCACAGCTGATTCTGAGTTTCCCCAATGATTCTTTCCACAGATGTAATCACTCTGATTCCTGTGTCGATCATCAGGTGAGGTCCATATGTATAGTCACCGTGTGTATTTTTTTTTCTCATTAAACTTGTTTTAATGGGTCTCAAAATTTTGTGACAAATTTTTGGTCAAGTTGTTTCCATTTAAAAAGTACTGATTCTAAAAACTAATAACTTAAAACTGCCACACAAAAAAGAAAACAAATGGTCCACAAAACATTCCTTTCCTTGTGAGGGTTTTACGATGCATTGTTATCATTAACAAGTTTTTTACTATTAAACTTAAATGGCCAATTGAGACAATTCTGAGACAGTTCTTCCACCACTAATAAAGACTGGGGTGTCAGGTGTTATGAGTAATATTCATTTAGCCTTCTGAAATTTCTGAGTAGACTTGGTGACCTTGCCAGCTCCAGCAACCTTCTTATCCACTGCTTTGATGAAACCCACTGCAACAGTCTGCCTCATGTCTCAGACAGCAAAACGACCCAGAGGGGGGTTGTCAGAGAAGCTCTCCACAAACATGGGATTGCCAGGAACCATATCAACAATGGCAGCATCACCAGACTTGAGGAATTTGGGGCCATCTTCCAGCTTCTTACCAGAACAGTGATCAGTCTTCTCGTTGAGCTCAGCAAACTTGCAAGCAATGCGAGCTGTGTGACAATCCAAGACAGGTGTATAACCAGCACTGATTTGGTCAGGATGGTTTAAGAGGATCAGCTGAGCAGTGAAGCCAGCTGTTTCCATGGTTAGGTCATTTTTGCTGCCACATCAAACATCTTTCAAAGAGATGTTCTTAACATTGAAGCCAACACTGTCACCAGGCAGAGCGTCACCCAAAGCTTCATGGTGCATTTCAACAGACTTTACTTCAGTGGTAACGTTGACTGGGGCAAATGTGACCACCATGCCAGGCTTGAGAACACCAGTCTCCACTCTGTCCACAGGGACAGTATCAATACCACCAGTCTTGTAGACATTCTGGAGAGGCAGATGCAGGGCTTATCAGTTGCATGAGTTGGTGGCAGGATGCGATTCAAAGCTTCAAGCAGTGTAGTCCCACTGGTACTGCCATCTTTCTGGGTGACTTTGATCCCTTGAACCAAATCATGTTAGCACTTGGTTACAGCATGTTGTCACTATTCCAACCACGAATTGGCACAAAGGCTACTGTGTCAGGGTTGTAGCTAATTTTCTTGATGTAGGTGCTAACTTCCTTAATGATTTCCTTGTATCTCTTCTGGCTGTAGGGTGGCTCGGTGGGATCTATTTTGTTGACATCAACAATCAGTTGCTTCACACCCAGTGTATAAACCAGAAGTACATGCTCATGGGTCTGTCCGTTCTTTGAAATACCAGCCTCAAATTCACCAACACCAGCAGCAACAATCAGGACAGCACAGTCAGGCTATGATGTTCCTGTAATCATGGTTTTTTATAAAGTCTCTGTGTCCTGGGGTATCAGTGATAGTCACATAGTATTTGTTGGTCTCAAATTTGCACAGGGAGGTATCAATGGTGATGCCATGCTCACATTCAGCTTTCAGTTTATCCAAGACTCAGGCATATTTGAAGGAGCTCTTTTCCATCTCCGCAGCTTTCTTTTCTAGTTTCTCAATGGTTCTCTTGTCGATCCCACCACATTTGAAGATCAGATGGACAGTCGTGATGGACATGTCCGAATCTATGTATCCAGTGACGATGATGTTGATACGGGTCTTCTCCTTTCCCATTTTGACTTAGGTTTTGCGATGGTATTCACCAACACCTGTACTCTGATAACAAACCCATTGCTTCTATTTCTTATAAAAGGTATTTGCAATGAATAAACCATTGATTGTACAAAATTCTATCATTCTATTTTCAGCCTAATTTCTGTTAACAATTCCATATTTTCCAACATCTGTACCTTCTTATTTCCAAGCTTTGCATTCCAGTAACCCATTATTATTAATGCATCTTAGTTGCATGTTCAATTGATTTCTGACTGCAAAAGTTGGTAGAACTCTTCTCCTTTCTTCTCTTTGGCTCTGATTGTTAGTCCATATATTTGAACGATAGTGGTATTAACAGTTCTTCCTTTATGTGTGTGGATATTATCCAGTCACTCATTACACTGCACTTCAGGGTGGATCTAGAAATGGTCTTTTTAACTATGAATATGACCTCATTTTCCCTCACTTTTTTTCATTTCCGGTGTACTAGATCATATGATTATCTGATTAAAAATGTCCCATGTCAATCCATCTCAGTTCACCAATGCCTAATATGTCAATATTTATCCATTCCATTTCTTCCTTAACAATGTTCAATTTTCCTACGTTCGTACTTCTCACAATCCACATATCAATTACTAGTGTCTGCTTCCAACTGTTTCACCTTCTTTGAGTTTCCCAATACAAGGATTCAGTTTCCAGTGGCATACCTTCTAGTCTAATCGAAGTGTGCTCTATTGTGCAAAGGGTTTTCTTTTTAATTGTGATTTCAATGAAAGTTTACCAAAAAGTTGGGTTTAAATATTCACTCATTTTTGCATAATTTCTTCCCTCCTTCACTTTGCAATGCACCTCTTATTCTGGACTATTGTACAAATAATGTTAATTATACATTCCTTTTAAACACTTCTTTCTTTCATCTGTTCTAATGTAACGTTCATTATTTATCCCTTCTTTTCCTAGTTTTCCCCAACTCTCCATGCCAGTCCTGTTTTATAACAGTGGTGTTATGCAGTATTTTTCCTCTTGTGACTTAGATATTTCATAATGTTTTACAAGTTCCTTGTTTTTCAGTGCTGCATACTAGTACTCCATAGTTTTTCTATCCATTCATTTCTTGATGGACACTTCGGTTATTTCCAACACTTTGCTACTGTGAATAATGCAGCAATAAACATGGGTGTACATATATCTATTTGGGTGGCAGCTCTCATTCCTTTAGGGTACATTCCTAGTAGTGGAATTGGTGGGTCAAATTGTATTTTTGCTTCCAACTTTTTGAGAAAGTGCCAAACAACTTTCCATAATGATTGTTCCATGTTTTTTTCTTTTATTAAATTTTATTAGTTTTAATGAACATTTACAGGGATTTGGGGTTTTCATTCCTTCATTGCTGCACCATTCTCTCTACCCTCCTCCCCAGTTTGTTCTTCTTCCCCCGCCATCCAA
>NW_006399928.1:3550937-3595922 GCF_000299155.1 Elephantulus edwardii
CGGGGAGAAGGGTGCAACAATGAATCAATGGAATCCCAAAATCTCTGTAGATGTTCATTGAAATGAAAAATAAACAACCTAAATTAAAAAAAAAAAGTTATCAAGTGCTCGATTCGGCAGCACATATACTGAAATTGGAACGATACAGAGAAGATTAGCATGGCCCCTGCGCAAGGATGGCACGCAAATTCGTGAAGCGTTCCATATTTTTTCACGATGCCCGTTCTTATAATCGGTTTCAAATTGCCACTGTAACAGAAAAAGGTGTTGAGATAGAGGGACCACTGTCAGCAGTTACCAATTGGTATATTGCCCACATGATCAGTGGCTTTGAATGAACACAGATGCATTATCCAGAACTGAAGTTGTATCCTTCTTTTAACTTTGAACTTGGCCGATTCAGAAGTAGATTTTTCTTTTGTAAAATAAAAAAAAATCCATGGAGAATAAAAATAAAAGAAAGATTAAGGAAAAAAATCCTTTGAAACGCAAAAAAAAAGTTATCAAGAATTCAGAAAACACTTCACAACACAGATGAATCTAGGACAAATTATGCTTAATTACATAAATGAGCCATATAAAAGACAATTATTGTATAAGACCACTACTGTTAAGGAAAGGTTTACACACAGAATCAGTTTTAGAAGGTATGGGGAGTGATATGGGAGTGAAAAATAAATAGATCTGTTGTGGGAAGGGAAAAGCAATACACAAAAAAAAGATTAATTAAACAATGCATTTAATGACATTAATGAGTGGCAATTAGTGATATAAGACATATGGATGATTGTATGAAAAACCAATATTATTTATAATTTCTATTCAAATAAAATCACTGCTGTAAGTCATTTCTGACCCTCCATCAGTCTCTGAGGCTGTAAACCAGGGGTAGACTGCTCAACTTTTTGCCCCTTTAGATTGGTGGATTCCAATCAAATTGCTTTTGGATTAGGAGCTCAACTTGCTATGTAAACACTCTATGTTTCTCATTAGTTGTATAAGATTGGGCAAATGAATAAACCTCCTTACCCATCTCCAACTCATGGGGTTATTTGTGGGTTAAACGAGATAATGTATGAAACACATCTGACATCTAATAGGTGCTTCTGACTAGAAGGATTATTCATCTGGGATTCATGGCCACATATACAATACATTTACCAATGGTCTTCAGGGATCTAAAAATGTCCTTGGAAAGTATCTGATATTTTACATGTCCATGTATGCATTTTCCTTGGGAGAAGGCCCATGTGTTGTCATATACCTTCGAGTTGGAACCATCCCATAGCTGATCCCCTCCTGGGTTTTCAGAGGCAGTAAATCTCATGAGAGTAGATTGCCCATCTTTCTCCCGTGGAGCAGCTAGTGGATTCCAACTGTGTATTTTCCCATTGGTAGCTCAGTTCCTTATCACTAAAGCACCATATCTCCCGAGAAGGGCCATAGCATTCAACATTTTTTTAAACAGAAAATTTTTATTTTATACTGGTTTACTTACAAAGTTCATATACATTGTTTTTCACCTCGGATCTTTTCCATTTCATCAACCCACCCTTCCCTCCACCCATCAAATTGTGTAACCCTATAACCTTGCCCACCCCCATCTTCATCCCCTGCTTCCCCTCCCCCTTATTATCTTCATACACGTTTTACTAGTTAACTATTTCTACAATAATGATCTTATTTAGTATTTGTCCTTATGAGACTGAGTTAGTTTACTTAGCATAATGCTTTCCAGTCCCTCCCAAATTAGGTAGTGATTTACAAAAGCATTGCTCCATCGTGTGAATGTACTATAATTTCTCAATTCATTAACTTTCAACATTTTGAAGGGTTTGTGAATAAAAATTAAAAAAGATTAAGCATCTCAACACTAGGCCATATGAAAGGTTCCAGAGGTTAGATTAAGTCTTTCAGGGTTTAATAGGGATTTTCTTATGTACATGTAGCTTTAAATCTTTAAACTGTCTTTAAGGAGATAATAGTACACCTAGTTTTCACATGCACAGACTAAGAAATGAAGTACTTTGTAGAAGGCAGAATTTGGAAACACTGTAGATAATTATTGAGCACTTTTCTAGGCCCCAAAACTGAAGAAGCACTGGGAAGTCCATTTCAGTGACAGCGCAGGAACAAGTCTGCCTTCCCCTTTGTAAAAAATTGGCATCCTCAGCACATCATTTAGCTGGAGGAGAGAGCGAAACCAACCTTCCGAGGCAGGGCAGCAAAAGCTTTCTGGGCATGGAGCTCCGCCCCACGCCGGGTCCCGCCCCCGTCCTGCATTAGGTATTGTCCGATGGTTCCCGGCGTTCCTCGGCTTCACTCGGTAATTTCCGGTAATGATCCAGAGTTTGTAACGTGCACCCTTGTCTGTTGCCTGCATCCTCCCAATCGCTGCCCCCCTTTTCGTTTCCCTTTTCCCACCCCCCTCTGTAAGTCCCTGCAGGAGCCTCTGGTGCTATCGGCTGGGCAAGATGGCGGCCTTTGGGATCTTGAGCTACGAACACCGGCCCCTAAAGCGGCCGCGGCTGGGGCCTCCTGATGTCTACCCTCAAGATCCCAAACAGAAGGAGGTACGTTCATTAATCGGGGCTCTTAAGCTACTAGGGGCAAGAGATCGTAGGAGGAGGCATTGATGGACTGGGGAAGAGGGGGCAGGGTAATAGGTGAGAACGAAAGTCCCTAAAAAGAGAAGAGTAAAGTGAGCCGGAATGGGAGAATAGAGCCTGAGTCTGAGGACTTCTGGTTGTGAATATGGAATGATGTAGGGTCCATGCCAGAGGTGCTTCCCCGCTCCCTCCACCCTTCCCCCATCTCAGAAAGTTACTGAGACAGCTCAAGGAGCTAAGGCTGTTTGCTAGGAAAGAGTGATGAAGAGTGATCCTAAATGAATTTAAGGGCCCAGCCCTAAAGAACAATTTCTTCTACTCTGAATCCTCCTTTCCTTTTTTTGTAGCTCACCTGGGGAAAGGGAGGGGCTGGGAAACAGATAAAATGTCATTTTCTTGCCTCAGGATGAACTGACAGCTTTGAATGTAAAACAAGGTTTCAATAACCAGCCTGCTGTCTCTGGGGATGAACACGGCAGTGCCAAGAATGTCAACTTCAATCCTGCCAAGGTGAGGCAACCCTCCCAGGTTGAAGGAAAAGGCTGGAACAATCTAAGGAGCAAAGGCTATGCTGGGAAGATTTTAAGGGACAACCTAAATGAGTGGGTTTTCCATCACAACTTAATGCCACCATGTTGGCATATGCCCACAAATGGCCCCTTCTTCCAATCCTGAAGTTTAATTTTCTTCCCTCAGATCAGTTCCAACTTCAGCAGCATTATTGCAGAGAAGTTACGTTGTAACACCCTTCCTGACACTGGGCGCAGAAAGCCCCAAGTGAACCAGAAGGACAACTTCTGGCTGGTGACCCCGCGATCCCAGAGTGCCATTAATACCTGGTTCACTGACCTGGCTGGCACCAAGCCACTCACACAGCTAGCCAAAAAGGTGAGGTACTATTTCCTGTTCTTCAGGCCAAGGGGGAAGTATGGATATCAAGTACACGTACTCTCCTATTCACACATTAAGCTACATAGACACCAGCATAGAGTTATGGAAGTCTCACTACTTATAATGTCCATCCAGGTCCCTATTTTCAGTAAGAAGGAAGAAGTGTTTGGGTACTTAGCCAAATACACAGTGCCTGTGATGCGAGCTGCCTGGCTCATTAAAATGACCTGTGCCTACTATGCAGCAATCACTGAGACCAAGGTTAAGAAGAGACCTGTCATTGATCCCTTCATGGGTAAGTAACTCCTAACACCAGCTGTACTGCTGATCTTTTCTAGGAGGGATAGATCCTTGGACCATTCTTTCCTTCTGCTTGTATCTTGCATTAAATTGGTGACTATCAATTATCTTGAGTGTCCATTATTTGTATGTACTGGGCTATAATATAAATAGTACATAATCCCTACCTTTAGGACGTTTTTGGTATCATAGGGATACTAAGCTTTGTACAATTAACATCATTAAATATGTTGTTATGTGCCATCAAGTTGGAACCGACCCACAGCTGACTCTCCAGCAGGTTTTCACAAGATTTTTCAGAGATTGCCCATCTTTCTCCAGGAGAGCAGCTGGGTAGATTTGAACTGCATGCCTTCGGATTGCAGTGTAGTTTCTTACCACTAGGCCACCAAAGCTCCTTTCAATAAATATAGGACATAGCAAATATCAAAAGAGGAAACAGAATGTTCTTTGATAATTCAGTTGACAAAAACCCTTAACTTTCTTTAGTGGGCAACTAGAAAGGACTTTAGGAAAGTGGTACTTGATTGTAGCTAGAGGATGAATAGGATTTAGAATATTATGAATGGGGGTAAGGGTAGGAGACAGAAGAAATTCTAGCAGAGGGATAGCATAAAATAGGCTTTCTACCATCTTTCCCCTAGAATGGACCCAGATCATTACCAAATACCTATGGGAGCAGCTACAGAAGATGGCTGAATACTATCGGCCAGGACCTACAGGAAGTGGCAACTGTACTTCCACAATTGGGCCTTTGCCTCATGATGTAGAGGTTGCAATCCGGCAGTGGGATTACAATGAGAAGCTGGCCATGTTCATGTTTCAGGTAGGAAATAGAGCATGTAGTACATGAGACAGTGAGTCAAGTTATTTTTTGCCAATATAGAACAGAATTAGCCTGTCACCTTGCTACTGTTGTGGTTCCTTTCATCCTTTTATTTACTTCACTTGATTCATCTTCAATAGTCTCTAAGCTGAACTAATAGTCTTCCCACCCCTTGTCCCCTTAGGATGGAATGTTGGACAGGCATGAGTTCCTGACCTGGGTGCTTGAGTGTTTTGAAAAAATCCGCCCTGGAGAGGATGAACTTCTTAAACTGTTGCTGCCCCTACTGCTTCGGGTAGGACTTATCAGGGTGCTATCAGGGGAATTTGAAAGATACATATTAGTGTCCCTTGGAGAGAACTAGAGGTTCTGATCTTTATGTCTTCACAGTACTCCGGGGAGTTTGTTCAGTCTGCATACCTCTCCCGCCGCCTTGCCTACTTTTGTACCCGGAGACTAGCCCTGCAACTGGATGGCATGAGCAGTCACTCTTCTCATGTTATGTCTGCTCAGTCAACGGGCACACTGCCTACCACCCCTACTCCTCAGCCCCCAGCTACTAGCACACCCTCTACACCCTTTAGTGATCTGCTTATGTGCCCTCAGCACCGGCCCCTTGTTTTTGGCCTCAGTTGTATCCTACAGGTAGGTACTGGTGAGTCTAAGGAACTATTAAAAGAAGCATTCTGAAATAGAGTATTGGGTATCCATCGTAGAGAATGAGGATGATTCTAAATTGGAAGTGGGAGAAGGCACTGGTGGGCCTAGAGATGGTTGCTTTTCATTAATGGCATATTTGCTCCCTTTATGTGGTTTTGAGAAACTTCATTCTTCCAGAGCTACATAGTAGATCCAAAGCCTTTCAGGTAAGTGGGTAAAGGAAGAGGTTTGGGGTGAAATGTACCTTTCCCTCAGAAAAACTTAGAAACTCAAAAAAACATTGGATTCAAAATTGAAGGATTGAGTTTTTTTAAACTGAGATTGTAGAGAGATGACTATGGTAACTGATGGTGATTTATCTGTTTCTGTTTGGCAGACAATTCTCTTATGTTGTCCTAGTGCCCTGGTTTGGCACTACTCATTGACTGATAGTCGAATTAAGACTGGCTCACCCCTTGACCATCTGCCTATTGCCCCCTCCAACTTGCCTATGCCTGAGGGCAACAGTGCTTTCACTCAGCAGGTAAGTCTGACAAATAGCCCTCTACTCCTAGATTAAGATATGTATTTAACTATGCACATCCAAAAACTTCTCCAACACAGTAAAAAGGGAAGCCACAGACTAGGAAAAAGTATTTGGTAATGGCATGGCAGATAAGGGACTTATATCTAGAATTTATAAAATACTTGAGCACCGCAACAAGATAAAGGTAAACAATTCAATTGAAAAATGGGCACAGGATATCAACAGACACTTCAAAGAAGACATTCAGATGGCCAACAAGCACATGAAGAAATGTTCAAAATCCCTAGCTCTAAGAGAGCTGCAAATCAAAACAACTATGAGATATCATCTCACCCCACTAAGAATAGCAAAATTTAACAGAACAGCAAGCAACAAATGCTGGCAAGCTTATGGAAAAACTGGAACCCTTTTTTTAATTATTTTTTAAAAATAATTTTAATGAGCATTTACAGAGATTTTAGATTTCCATTCATACATTGCTGCACTTCTCTCCCCCCCAGCCCTCCCCGCCCCCAGTTCGCTCCTTTCTTTCAAAAGTAAAAGAAACACTCCTTCCCTGGTACACAATCCCCCTGCACCCCTCCCACTGCCCCAAGTACGTTCCAGTATGCAGCCTTAATTGTGGACTCTTGTGATAACCATAATTCATACATCGCTTTAAAATTATTCACTCCCTCATCTGTTTCAGTGCAGTGTACACAGTTTATGAAACTGGAACCCTTATTCACTGTTGGTGGAAGTGTAAAATGGTGCAACCACTGTGGAAAGCGGTGTGGCGCTTTCTCAAAAAGTTGCAAATAGAGATACCATTTGACCCAGCAATTCCACTACTGGGAATATACTGCCACCAAGCAGATATATGCACACCCATGTTTATCGCAGCTTTGTTCGCAATAGCAAAGAGTTGGAAACAACCCAGGTGCCCATCAACAAACGAATGGATAGAGAAGGTGTAGTATATTCACACAATGGAATACTATGCTGCATTGAAAAACAAGGAACTCATGCAATATTATTCAAAATGGGTGACCTTGGAGGACATTATGCTGAGTGAAATATCTCAGTCACAGGGGGATAAATACTGCATAGTGCCACTGTTGTAAAACAGGACTGACATCAGGATTGAGGGGAAAATGAGAAAGATGGGATAAAGAATATATACTGCATTGAAACAGATGAGGGAGAAAACTGTTTAAAAGGGATATGTGATTAGGTATTATTGTCATGATAGGAGTCCAGAACGAAGGCTGCATAGTGGAGTAGACCTGGGGGGAGGGATTGTAAAACAATGGGGGGACTTTTACTTTTCAAAGAGAAGTGTGTACTGGGGGGTGGGGTGGGCCGGGAGAAAAGTGCAACAATGAGTGAATGGAAATCCAAAGTCTCTGTAAATTTTCATTAAAATTCATAATAAAAAATTTTTTTAGAAAAGATAGGAAGTTAAATTACTCTCTCAGAAATAGTGATTAGGAGTCTGGGACTTTTCTTTTAGCCTGGGGTTCTGACATTGTGTGTGCTTTAACAGTTCCTTAAGGCCTTTTTTTAATATTGTAGGTCCGTGCAAAGTTGCGGGAGATTGAGCAACAGATCAAGGAACGAGGACAGGCAGTTGAGGTTCGATGGTCTTTTGATAAGTGCCAGGAAGCCACTGCAGGTGGGTTCTTGTGCACAGATAATAGGAAGGCTGTTAAGGAAAGGATGAGGGTACTAATGACCTACAGATGGGAAAGTAGAAGTTCCCTGAGCTTCTAATAAATCTCTTACAAGTTTTCCTCTTTAGGCTTTACCATTGGACGGGTACTCCATACTTTGGAAGTGTTGGACAGCCATAGTTTTGAGCGCTCTGATTTCAGCAATTCACTTGACTCTCTTTGTAACCGAATTTTTGGATTGGGGCCTAGTAAGGATGGGCATGAGGTAAGCAAGAAGGGAAATTGAGATATCAGGGTAAGGCATGATGAAGTGTTGAAACCAGGGGATCTCTAAAGAAATGATCTTACTAGGCCAGCAGTATGTTATGTGTATGATTTTCAGCGATTTCATCACTGTTGAAAATATACACAATAGAACATTTATCAGTACAACTTCTGCATTTATAATTCAATGGCATTGATCACCCCACGATGTTTTAAAATGGGATATCACAGAAATTCAAACTCAGTTCTTTATCCCCAGCCTTATCTCACTCGTCCTTATCTTCCTTTGGCCTAGATATCCTCAGATGATGATGCTGTGGTATCTTTACTGTGTGAATGGGCCGTCAGCTGCAAGCGTTCTGGCCGGCATCGTGCTATGGTGGTAGCCAAGCTCCTGGAGAAGAGACAAGCAGAAATTGAGGCTGAGGTTAGGCGAGCAGGAATAACAGGATGAAATTGGCCAATGGGAAGAAGGAATTCACCAGGGATCAGAGATAGAGCTTGACGCATTATTATGATAGTAGTTGAAATTTTGTAAATAAAATAGTAGAGAAACTAAAGGGAAGGTTAAAGAAATAAGGTGAAAATAGAGAGTAGTATATTGCCAGTCAGAGAGAAGAGATCAAAGCATGGACTGGGAGATGGTGGAAAAAGTGGAGGTCAAAGGTGCAATGTAAGTAAAAATCTTGAGCTGGAGGCAAAATGGAGTGGTTCAAGGTTGATGTATTAAGGAGTGGAGAAACAGGCAAATTCTATGATCTGTTCTTTTTCTAGCGCTGTGGAGAAACAGAAACTGCAGATGAGAAGGGTTCGATTGCCTCTGGCTCCCTATCTGCTCCTAGTGCTCCTGTCTTCCAGGATGTCCTCTTGCAGTTTCTGGATACCCAAGCTCCCATGCTAAGTATGGACCTCTGTTACTTTCTTCTTACCTTTGCCTAAACTCAGTTACCCATCACTATAATCTTAAAGCATAATTAAGGGCCTGGTAGTATATATTTCTAGGAGCCCTGGGGACTTAGTTCATAGTTTGTTGTGCTACTAACAAAAAGGCTCTTTGGGGGAAAAAAATGAGGAGTCTCCTGTTAAGATTTACAGCCTCAGAAACTCAACGGAGGCTTGCTATGATAAGGAATTGACTCTATGGCAGTAAGTTTGAGTTTGTTGTTGTTTTATGTGCCATCGAGTTGCCTGCGACCCTTAGTGACCCTGTGTACAGTAGCTCTGAACCCTGCCCTGCCCTGAGCCAATCTCACTGATTTTGACACACCAACCCTCATTGCCCCAGTTACTTTATCAATCCATTTCATCTGGGGTCTTTCTCTCCTGCTCTGTCCTACACCCTTTCAAACATGATGTCCTTCTCCAAGAATTTGTCCCTCCTGGTCACGAGACAGAGCTTCAAAATCCTAGTCTCCAAGGACAAACTTGGTTTTACCCTCTCCAAGACAGATGTATTTGAAAAAAAAAACTTAAAAAAAAATAAAAAAAAGACAGATCTATTTGTTTTCTTGGCAGTCCATAGTATGTTCAAGCCTCTTCTCCATCACCACAACTCAAAGGCATCGATTCTTCTGTTATCCTTAGTCATTGTCCAGTTCCTGATGTATAGCAACTAATTGTAAAGACCATGGCCTGGATTAGGCACACCTTAGTCTCTAGACTGACATCGTTGCTTTTCAGTACTCTGGAAAGGTCCCTAACAGATTTTCCCAGTGCAGTTCATCTTTTTCCTGCTGATGTTAAAGAGTCTTAATTGTGGCACAGAGCAAGCTATGTGTTGATGTGTGTATCAAGAACCAGGGCTCCTCGATATCGAGGAGCCCTGGTTCTTAAAGTCAGTATTTGACCCAAAAGGTCTGCAGTTTGAACCCACTAATGGTGAGGCAGTCTGCTTTTGTAAAGATTTTTTGTTTTGCCTTGTTTTTTCATTTCAGTGTGATTTGAGTGACCATTTATGTAGCATATTGACTTTTTATTCAATCATTTATGCACTTTTTATAACATAAATTACAATACCCACCGTGTCTGGTCATCCCCATATTGTATATTGTCTTTCCTTTCACCCATTTTAATAAGTATCTATTATCTATTGATTAATATCCTTTAAAGATTTACAGCCTTGGAAACCTTATGAGGCAGTTTCATGCTATCTTAACAGGGTCATTATGAACTGGAATTGACTCTATGGCAGTGAGTTTGGTTTGAGATTTTGGTATATATTTCTTTCTTCATTTCTGTCTTGAGTAAGTAACTTTAGACATAATTCTAATCCCTGGTCATTCTGTAGTTTAGCATGGTAGGGAAATAAAGAGATGAATAAAACTAGGAACTTGTAATTAATGCTTTTTCATTGTGTAAATGACAACAAAGATTATGCTTCTTTTGAGATAGTATATGTGACACCAGGTAGGATAAACCACACTTTGTGCCTCAACTTGTAACTACCTCAGCTACTCCAGGATTGCCATGGCTTATGTGTGTGTCTTTATTTTAGGCTTTCCTAACTCATCTTCCATCTAACTCATCTTCCATCTCTCCCTCCTTTCCTCCAGCGGACCCCCGAAGTGAGAGTGAACGAGTTGAATTCTTTAACTTGGTACTACTGTTCTGTGAACTGATTCGACATGATGTTTTTTCCCACAACATGTATACTTGTACCCTCATCTCCCGAGGGGACCTTGCATTTGGAGGCCCTGGTCCCCGGCCTCCATCTCCCTTTGATGACCCTACTGATGATCCAGAGCGCAAGGAGGCTGAAGGCAGCAGCAGTAGCAAGCTTGAGGTGAGTGGGCTTTTTCCTTACCCTGGATGATTGTGTGGTTTATTTTGTTTTGTTTTTTACAATTCTCATTTCTTGGCACCTAAAGACCTCTGCAGTTCTCTTTTCATCTAATAAAAATAGAAGTATTTGCTTAGCATTTTATAGTTTCAAAACACTTTCATTCACATGATCTTTTTCATTTGATCTTCACAACAACCTTATGAGGTATTCATCCTCATTTTAAAGCATAAGGGAAGATTAAGGTGAGATTGAGGTTAGTGAATTGAGGTTAAATGAATGGTCAAAGCATTAAAACAGATTTTCTATTTTCCCCCAGTATGTTCTGTGCTCTCCATTTCTTATGTCAACTTTTCTAGATGGTGGGGAGCAGTTCCCTGGGGCTAAAGCAACTTCCCTTTGCTCTCAGGACCCAGGTCTCTCAGAATCTATGGACATTGATCCTAGTTCCAGTGTACTCTTTGAGGACATGGAAAAGCCTGATTTCTCAGTAAGTTAGATCCTGAGTGTAGAATAATCCAACTTTTTATGCCTCTTTTTGGAATTTCTCTGTTCCACCTCGTCCCCTTTTCTTCTAAATATTCACCCTTTCATTTTTCTCTTAGTTATTCTCCCCTACTATGCCCTGTGAGGGGAAGGGCAGCCCATCACCTGAGAAACAAGATGTTGAAAAGGAAGTAAAACCTCTACACAAAGAGAAGATAGAAGGAACCTTGGGAGTTCTTTATGACCAGCCACGACATGTGCAGTATGCCACACACTTTCCCATCCCCCAGGTACTAAGTGACAATCTGTTTTGAATCCAGATTTTTGTCTAAGGGATATCCTTAAAGGTTGGAGGTATTCTTGAGGGTGTAGGTATGTTGGGGAAGGGATTAAACATTGGGATGCTGAGGGATATGAAGCATGCAAAAGCAGAGCAAAACAGATCATGCTGGAATCTGATGTTACTACTGGGATGCAGGAGGAGTCGTGCAGCCATGAGTGCAATCAGCGGTTGGTCGTACTGTTTGGGGTGGGAAAGCAACGAGATGATGCTCGCCACGCCATTAAGAAAATTACCAAAGATATCCTGAAGGTTCTGAACCGCAAAGGGACTGCAGAAACTGGTGAGTTTGAGGCTTCTTAAACAGAATTCCCCCAAAGAGTTACCCTAGTCAGCCTTCCCTTACCCAGCATAGGGAATTCCCCAATCATGTCCCAATGTCCTATCTCTTAGAGTCTCCTGAGAGCTCTAGTCCTTTTGAAACTTCCCCCCTCATTCCCCTCCTCTGCAGACCAGCTTGCTCCTATTGTGCCTCTGAATCCTGGAGACCTGACATTCTTAGGTACCTCACAGTAAGCCCCATACTACCCTCTCTCCCTCTGCCCTCCCTCAACCTAGTACCTTCCTGTGCGCATTCCTTTAAGGTTCACAGTAGTCTGTGGTCCTCAAAACCTTTGCTTCACTGTCCCATTCATCCCTCCCCCATCCCTTCCTTGACCCTCCTTACCTCCCTTCTTTCCTTCCCCTTTCCCTCCCTTCTATATCCTTCTCTCCACACCACCTTCCCCATCCCCTGTCAGCTAATATCTTCCCTGGCCTGACTATTTCCTTTCAACTATACCCTCAGGTGGGGAGGATGGGCAGAAGCGGAGACGAAACCGGCCTGAAGCCTTCCCCACTGCTGAAGATATCTTTGTTAAGTTCCAGCACCTTTCACATTATGACCAACACCAGATCACGGCTCAGGTGTGAGCCTAAGTCAGCTGCCCACCCCCTTCACATTTTAGCCGCCTTTCTTGTTTTCCTTCTACTTTTATCTTACCCCCCAAGGCAGTCTAAGCCTCCAGGTCTCTTCCCCTTTCACCATTATCCTTTCGTGAGTGCTTCCCTGAGTCTCCCTACCTCTCTTCACTTCTCTCTCACTCCCACTGCCCTTATTAGGTCTCCCGAAATGTTCTGGAGCAGATCACAAGCTTTGCCCTTGGTATGTCATACCACTTACCTCTGGTGCAGCATGTGCAGTTCATCTTCGATCTCATGGAATATTCACTCAGCATCAGTGGCCTCATCGACTTTGCCATTCAGGTGGGGAAGTTGAAGAGATAAGAGTGGAGAACAAAGTCCATGCTATAAAGGGTCATAGATTATCTAGAGAGGCCCAAGAACTTCCAAGGCCATTTGGAGGACAGAAAGATTAGCATAGGGCAAGTGGAACATGATGTAAAACTGAAAATGGAGACTTAAGTGCCTCTTGGGGAAGTCTAAGAGACAGAAATGAAAGTATTTGTCACAGACCATTCTCTTACTGTGGTTTTAACAGAATTGTGTTCTGGAGTAATATAATCTGCATCATAAGTAGAATAAAACATAGGGGTATGTGGCAATAAGGGCCCTTTTTATACAGAAGTGGATCCAGCAGGAAAGGGGTTAGGCATGTCCTTGCTAGTTTCCTCTTAGGAAAAGAGATTATAACATGAGGAGTTTCTTCTTACATCACATCACCCCCACTCTGTTAGCTGCTGAATGAACTGAGTGTAGTTGAGGCTGAGCTGCTGCTTAAATCCTCGGATCTTGTGGGCAGCTACACGACCAGCCTGTGTCTGTGCATTGTGGCGGTTTTGCGGCACTATCATTCCTGCCTCATCCTTAACCAAGACCAGATGGCACAGGTGTTTGAAGGGTAAGCAAGCCTTCAAAATAATTTAAACATTTAGGGCTCTGGTGAATGCTGGTAGAAGTGGCATGGGAAGAGCATTTGGGACTCTCCTTGTGGGAAGTATATGCTACTGAAGTGAGAAAAGAATAGTATTATCAAGAGGCTGTTTCAAGGGACTTTTATGTTCCAGTCTCCTGCACATCTACTGATCCTTCTAATCTTTCAACTTCATGCCAGGTTGTGTGGTGTAGTGAAGCATGGGATGAACCGGTCAGATGGCTCCTCTGCAGAACGCTGTATCCTTGCTTATCTCTATGATTTGTACACCTCTTGTAGCCACTTAAAGAGCAAATTTGGGGAGCTTTTCAGGTAAGAGAGGAGGTGAGAGGTAAGGGGTTAAGAGTGGGAACTAGTCCCATCTCTTTTCCATTGCCACCCAGCTCAGGAGCAGAACACAGCTCAGGATCCCTGCTTTCCAGGGTCTTTTTTGGTCTGTGTCCTCCGTGTATTACTGCTTTACTAAGGATGAACCTTCTTCCTTATTCGCCTTGCCTCCAGTCCATCTCTGTGGGGCCCACATACCTCCTTCCTTTTCTTTAGTCTCACTTGGTTCCTTTTCTACCTAGTTTGCCTTGTCCTGACTCTCTTTATCTTCTTCCACAGTCCTGTGATTCTCAATTTTTTCCCTTTTCACCTTTTCCTTATCACCTCCTTCGGGAGAAAGATGGGCAATCTCCTCCCTAAATTTACTGCCTCTGAAAACCAGCTGGAGGGTCAGCTATGAGTCAGTTCTGATTCAGTGGCAATGAGTTGAATTTGTTATTACGTCTACCTCACTAGGACTTCAATAATGCTAATTCTTTTTCCCCAACCATACAGTGACTTTTGCTCAAAGGTGAAAAATACCATCTACTGCAACGTGGAGCCATCAGAATCTAATATGCGGTGGGCGCCTGAGTTCATGATTGACACTCTGGAGAACCCGGCAGCCCATACCTTCACCTACACAGGTCTAGGCAAGAGTCTTAGTGAGAACCCAGCGAACCGCTACAGCTTTGTTTGCAATGCCCTTATGCACGTTTGCGTGGGACACCATGATCCTGATAGGTATGGGATGTCCTGAGTGAGAAATGGGCACTACACTCCCACGTCACATTGCCGTGGATTACAGTTTGCCCTGTGGTTGCTTTTACTTTTCCTAGGGTGAATGACATCGCAATCCTGTGTGCAGAGCTGACCGGCTATTGCAAGTCACTGAGTGCAGAATGGTTGGGAGTGCTTAAGGCCTTGTGCTGCTCATCTAACAATGGCACTTGTGGTTTCAATGATCTTCTCTGCAATGTAGATGTGAGACTTGGTGTGGAGTCTTTGCTGGGGATGGGGCAGTTGCTGGGGCAGGAGTCTGGTCATAGCAGTCAAGATAATAGGGAAAAGGGTTTTGTAGACTAAGGCCTACAGTGAAGACCTACAGCTTTGAATGAGTACTCCTTATTCATATTGAGCCATCATGCCTTTCTTCTTTTTATTTCCAGGTCAGTGATTTGTCTTTTCATGACTCCCTGGCTACTTTTGTTGCCATCCTCATTGCTCGACAGTGTTTACTCCTAGAAGATTTGATTCGCTGTGCTGCTATTCCTTCACTCCTTAATGCTGGTAAACAACATAGAATAGCTGACCTTAAAATTTCAATACACACACCTTTTATCTTACGGTTCAGTTTAGGGATCTCCACTGTAGTTTCCTCACAAGGCCAGTCTTTAGTGTTCCTCAGGTTGAAAGGGGCCTACCTGCATGTTTTCTAACCCATGATTTGTAGCTCTGATGTTTCTGCTTTTTTCCCCTTGGTTTGTTTGTTTCTTCTCTAGTTCTGCTTCATTCTTTTCAGATCTGCTGGTCTTTCTTTTAGCTTGTAGTGAACAGGATTCCGAGCCAGGAGCCCGTCTGACCTGCCGAATCCTCCTCCACCTCTTCAAGACGCCACAGCTCAATCCTTGCCAGTCTGATGGAAGTAAGTGACTCTAATCTGGTTTAGCCAGTATTAGAAAGTGTAACTACCCCACCTCTACCATTTCCACTTTTGCTTTTGCTTTCTTTGACTTCAGCTCCCTCCCCAGATAAGCCTACTGTAGGGATTCGCTCTTCTTGTGATCGCCACCTGCTGGCTGCCTCTCAGAACCGCATCGTGGATGGAGCTGTGTTTGCTGTTCTCAAGGCTGTATTTGTACTTGGTACGGGGTAGGAATGAAGTGGTGTTAAATGTGTGTATAGGGTGGAGTGGCAGCTAAAGAACAAAGAATAGTCTTTCTTGAACATAGATTCTCTGACCTTTGGGGAGTAGGGGGAGAAGGAAAGTATATTTTTATTTTATAGGACAGGATTTGAGGAGTTTCTGTCCCTATAGGTTAGAATGGTTCTCTACACTGTGTTCTGATCTCTTTTGTCTTCCCACCTCTGGAATATAGGGGATGCAGAACTGAAGGGTTCAGGCTTCACTGTGACAGGAGGAACAGAAGAACTTCCAGAGGAGGAGGGAGGGAGTGGCAGCGGCAGTCGGAGGCAGGGTAGCCGCAATATTTCTGTGGAGACAGCCAGCCTGGATGTCTATGCTAAGTATGTGCTGCGCAGCATCTGCCAACAGGTCAGTCTCACCTTCCCCCTAACAACTCCTAATGTGTCTATATCATATGTTGTGGTTTCCAGCCTGTAGTCATGTCTTATCCCAACCCCTGATCCATCTCCCTTATTCCTAACTCCCTTATTGATTGCTCCCAGTCCCCTGATTATCAGTTTCCTCAGGAATGGGTAGGAGAACGTTGCCTTAAGTCGTTGTGTGAGGACAGCAATGACCTACAGGATCCAGTGTTGAGTAGTGCACAGGCCCAGCGCCTTATGCAGCTTATTTGCTACCCGCATCGACTGCTGGACAGTGAGGATGGGGAAAACCCCCAGCGTCAACGCATTAAGCGTATTCTCCAGGTATGCCAGGGGTGATGAAGAACTTGGAGGGAACAATGGAGACCAAACCTGAGGAGCAATAGTGAGAATCTTGAGAGAAAACAAAAGAGGGAAAATTAAATATAGATGAAGATGAACAGGGATGTGGGGAAATTATAAAGAGAGTAGTGGTTCCACCAAGCGTTTAGAAGCAAACTCAGTGTGATCTAGACTCCAGAGTAAAATACTTTGAGAAAGGTACAGCTATACAGACTAAAAGTTAGTTATTAGAGAGAGGCATAGGGTCTGGGAGACTTAGTTTTTGGCCTTGTATATTTGGCATTTTGCTCATGACTCAGTAACTAAATAGTAATAACTATTATTTATTGAACTTTGACTTTGTGTTAAGTACTATGCTAGGAACTTTGCATGTATTTTATTTAATCTTTACAATCCTATGTGGTAGACATGAGTATCACTATTTGACTAGTAAAGAAATTGATCCTTAAAGAGGTTAAATGGCTTGCCTAAGGTTGTACAGCTAGTAAGTTTATAGTCGGTGTGTGAATCCTGGTCTGCTTTACTATGTTGCTTCAGAGACTTGGGTGATTGAAGGGTATAAAAATAAAACCATAGAGGGAAAGCTAAAGGAAAGGGATTTCTTCAGCTCACAACTAACAGTAGTCTTCGAGTGTGAAAAGAACATTGAGAGATTATGAGCAGCTGGTCTAAAACAAGGTACCAAACCAAATCCATTGCTGTTGAGTTCATTCCCATTCATGACCCTCCATTGGGTCTGCAAGGCTGTAACTCTTTATAGGAGACTGCCTCATCTTTTTCCTGCAGAGCATTTGGGAGATTCAAACCACTAACTTTTTGGTTAGGAGCTCAACACAGAATGTACTACACTATATAGGCTCCTTAAAACAAGAAGTAGGCTTTAAATTGAATAAGGATATAGATTAAAATAAACATTAAATAGTACTTCCTGATGCTAAGGGTTCAGAGGCTCCAGAAAAGGAAACTGAAAATAATGAAATTTTAGATCTATTTTGAATAATGTAAGGGTAGTCTTCTCTAAAACTGGGGACATAGAGGTCCCTTGTAGACCTCTAAGAATCTATGATTCAAAATTGTGAGAGAGATCCTGAATTGACCTCTGAATGATGGGTGGCTGTGGCTGACATATTCATGACTAGCTGTGAGTGGGGCCTCTGTCACAGAACCTGGACCAGTGGACCATGCGCCAGTCTTCCTTGGAACTGCAACTTATGATCAAGCAGACTCCTAACAATGTGAGTAGTGCTTGGGCCCTCCCTACCCTGTGCCCACTTTCAGCTCCATGTGTTAAAAAGGTTGGCTATCATAGAAGAACCTAGGTCCTACTCTTGGAATCTTGGACTAAACAGAGAGGGGACAGAAAAATGGCAAATGTGAGGAGTCAGTGATAAGATAAATAGGTTGGTAGTCTTGAAGCTCTGAGCTATGGGGAAATGTGGTGGGGTGGTGGTGGTAGTAGTGGAGGCTGTTTCTGTAACTAAGACTATAAGGAGGTTTGTAAAGCAGAAAATGATGAGGAAATGGAGAAATACAAGGTGCTACAGGACATAGCTCCCAACAGAGTTGTGTCTCTATCCTACCATAAACCTTTATAAATGTCCTCTTTTACTTTCAGTTTCTCTCTCTCCTACCATTTTTTTCCTTTACCTTCAGCTATATGTTTAGTGCCCTGTTCCTTTCTTCCTTCCCAGGAGATGAACTCCCTTTTAGAGAATATTGCCAAGGCTACAATTGAGGTTTTCCAACAGTCAGCAGAGACAGGATCATCTTCAGGAAGCACTGCAGGCAACATGTCCAGCAGTAGCAAGACCAAGCCTGTGCTGAGGTTGGATATAAATGTATTAGGACCCATACATACCCTTATGAGTGTCTCACCTAGTAGCATGAATGATTTCAGCCATGTGGACATTCTGGGCATGTCCATCTGAGAAAGGAGAATGAATTTTTTCAACCTCATCTGGCTCTTCTCTAACCTTGTATATTTCATTTGTCCTCTAGTTCTCTAGAACGCTCTGGTGTGTGGCTGGTGGCCCCCCTCATTGCTAAATTGCCAACCTCTGTTCAGGGACATGTGTTGAAGGCTGCTGGTGAGGAATTGGAAAAAGGTCAACACCTGGGTTCTTCTTCCCGCAAAGAACGAGATCGACAAAAGCAAAAGAGGTAAAGAGAAAGAGGAAAAGTCAGAGAAGGATAAAAGTTGGAGCTAAAGGATGAAGATAAAAATAATTTTAAAAAAATAATAAAGGAAAACCAGGCGAAAGAAGGTCATGGCTGATCAAAAGGCTAGATGTAGAGTCTGGAACTTGGTGAAAGGGGGTTGGAAGTTGGAAAGTGTCTGTGTGATTGCACCCCAACTCTTGTCCCCCTTTACTTTGCTTTTCCTCCCTTCTATAGCATGTCCCTACTGAGCCAGCAGCCCTTCTTATCTCTGGTACTGACTTGTCTGAAAGGACAGGATGAGCAACGTGAAGGACTCCTTACCTCCCTCTACAGCCAAGTGCACCAGGTACAGTTCTCTGGGCCATGGAGGCAGGCAGAAGGGCAGAGAAGGATGTAACAAAGAGGTCACTATGTATTCTGGACCTTCAGTACTTTCTGATGAACGTGTTGGTTGCTTTGGAAACAAAAAGATCCCTGAACAACAAAAAAATTTTTTTAAGTTCTTTGGGCTTCTTTTTTTAAATGGTTTTATACGTGTTTCTGTTCTAGATTGTGAATAATTGGCGAGATGACCAGTACTTAGATGACTGCAAACCAAAGCAGTTAATGCATGAGGCACTCAAACTGCGACTCAACCTGGTAAGCAGGGTTGCTTGGGAGAAGAAAGGTAGGATGCAGGACTAGAAATAGAGTAAAAAAGTTCCAGCATGAAGGAATGAGAATGAACACTATAGATCGTTTTTATGAGTTTCCATAAAATCTCAGCTCTCCTGAAGGATAAAGGGCCTGAAAATAGTTAAAGGAGCTCAATCACTGTTGTCAAGGTTTTGTAGGTTGTGTACCCTTGATCATTAAGGAATTCTACCTCAGTATTCTAATTCTGGCTAAGACTTAATAATCCAAACATATTAGAATCTTGAATGGAAACCTAAAAATCATTTAGTCCAACTCTAATAGTTTTATAAGAGGAAACAGGCCTAAAGATGTTAAGAATTAAGTCATTGGCCTAAGATCATAAGAAAATCCTAGATACAACCAGAACATGACTTCAGGTACCCTAACCTCTCCTCAACTCAGGTTCTAATCTTTGTTTCATTGATTGACTTTGCCCTGAGCCATCTGACTGACTTGATGTGGTCCTTGCAGGTGGGGGGCATGTTTGACACAGTGCAGCGCAGCACCCAGCAGACCACAGAGTGGGCTGTCCTCCTCCTGGAGATCATCATCAGTGGCACTGTCGACATGCAGTCCAACAAGTAAAGCATCCTCACCCCTTCCCTTCAGTTTTTGTACTCCAGAGCATTCCCCTGACTCTCACACCAAGTATATGGCCCACTGAGATTGGTATGAGTGTGATGGCTGTAGACTCCATAGTCCTAGGTACCCCACATATTTTGGATCCCTTTTGGATGACTTCTAAGCACTTTTCCCTGCCTGTATCCCACTGTAATGCCTTTTCCTACCTCTATCTTTTATCTTTCATTTTTTTTCCTAATGTCGTGTTGCAGTGAGCTCTTCACTACTGTATTGGACATGTTAAGTGTGCTCATTAATGGAACACTGGCTGCAGACATGTCTAGTATCTCTCAGGGCAGCATGGAGGAAAACAAACGTGCGTACATGAACCTGGTGAAGAAGCTGCGGGTGAGCAAGGCTTCTATGACACTATAATCTTGATTCCCTTTTCCTTGGCTTTCCATTTGTTGACCAGCCTCTAAGACTTTATTCTGGTCTGAAACCTCTACCCTTTCCTATTGCATCCTTTTTTGTTCAGAGGATTTGCTGAATGCCATCTTCACATGAGGTTCTGTAGTATTCCATGATTTCTGTCCCTCTTTTTTATATCCTTGAATTATTATCTCATTTTACTATGCCTGCAGAAGGAGTTGGGAGAGCATCAATCAGACAGTCTGGAAAAGGTTTACCAGCTGCTGCCATTGCCCAAGCAGACACGAGATGTCATCACATGTGAACCACAGGGCTCCCTTATTGACACCAAGGGCAACAAGATTGCTGGTTTTGATTCTATCTTCAAGAAGGAGGCATGTATCATCATTTTCTCACCTCTAGCCCTCTTGCCTTTTACTCTCTTTGAACTAGAGCCTTCCTTGCATTTACCTCTAAGCTATGACAGACTCATCAATGTGGGACGTCTATAGCGCTCTGATGGTAAAAACTGTCTTGGGGATTTGAACTAATCAGTTTTTCTTACATTTTCTGTCCCTATCTTTGGAGTCTCACTGTCTTTCCTTGGTCTTTTCCTTTACCCCAACCCATCTCTCATTCTCACTCACCTTTTAACATGCCATTTTCAGCACACTACCCAACTTTTACTCTGCCCGGTCTGCCTCCTGTCTGACCTAACCCTTGCCTGTACCCCACCTATCTATCTGACTGATAGTTCATCTCTCTATTGTTATTTTTCTTGAGCCCAGAATGTAGTTTAATGAAAAGAACTTTTTTGCATAGCTTTGATATATGTTTATAGGAATACAAATACTTCATACAACAGTGTAGCTCAAGAGTAACACCTGCCCTCTCAGAAAAGGGATTTTTCCCCCATGCCAATGGTTACTGTTGTTAAGTGTCATTAATTTGATTTCAGCTCAAAGTGACCCCATGTAACAGAGCAGAATAATTTAATATAGTTTTCTTGACTGTAATCCTTATGGAAACCTGTTGTTGTTGTTATGTACTGTCGCGTCACTTGCAGCTCACAGCGACTCTATGTGCCAACCTCACCATCTCCGACATACTCATTCCTACTATTCTAATCACAGAATCGATCCATCTCATGGAGGGTCTTCCTATCCTGCGCCATCCCTCCACTCTCCCAAACATGATATCCCTCTCCAAGGACCAGTCCCTCCTTGCAACATGCCCAAAGTATGTCAGATGACGCTTCAGAATCCTTGACTCCAAGGAGCATTCAGGCTTCGCCCTCTCCAGGACAAACCTGTTCTCTTAGTCCATGGTATATTCAACACTCTTCTCCAGCACCACAGCTCAAAGGCATCAATTCTCTTTCTGTCATCCCTATTCCTTGTCCAACTCTCCAATGCATAGCACGTAATTGCAAAGACTATAGCCTGGATCAGGCGCACCTTAGTCTCCAGCCTGATGTCATTGCTCTTCAGTACTCTTGAGAGGTCCCTGACAGCTGACTTTCCCAATGCAATTCGTCTCTTGATTTCCTGGCTGTTGGTATCAAGAGTGTTGACTGTGGAGCCAAGCAAACTAAAACTACTGTAGTGAAAACAACACTGAACTCACAGAAATAATTAGTTATTTAGCCTCTTACTTCTGTAAGAAATGAATATGTGCTTCATTTATCTTGCTGAGTTGTTGTGAGAATCCAGTTGGTAAAATGGATATAAAATACTTTGTAAATTATTGTCATGTAAATATAGTGTGTGTGTTTGTGTGTGTACATAGACACACATACATTTGTTGTTGTGTGCTTTTGAGTTGAAACTGACCCAAAGCTGACCCTCCAGAGCCCCTTTCAGAGGCAGTAAGTCACACAGGAGATTCTTGGCTTTTCCCTGTGGAAGTATTTGGTAGAGCACAACTGCCAGACTTTGGTTTAGAAGCACAGCATGTGTGCTTTTCTTCCTCTCACCATCTTCCCTGAATCTACCTATGACTTTTTTTTTTCTTTCACTGTCAACAGATATTTTAACTTCTACAAGTTTTCAAGTATTCTGTTTTCTGAATCTCAGCAGCTCATTGTTTCTTACTTCTGGAGCAGGGTCTACAGGTTTCCACCAAACAAAAGATCTCTCCCTGGGATCTTTTTGAGGGTTTGAAGCCTTCAGCACCACTGTCTTGGGGCTGGTTTGGAACAGTCCGGGTCGACCGGCGAATTGCTCGAGGAGAAGAGCAGCAGCGATTGCTGCTCTACCACACACACCTGAGACCCCGGCCCCGTGCCTATTACCTAGAACCACTGCCTCTGCCACCAGAAGATGAGGAACCTCCTGCTCCCACACTATTAGAGCCTGAGAAAAAGGCTCCGGAGCCCCCCAAAACTGACAAACCAGGGGCTGCTCCATCTAGCACTGAGGAACGCAAGAAAAAGTCCACCAAGGGCAAGAAACGTAGTCAACCAGCCACCAAAACAGAGGTCAGTGTCTCTCACCATCAAGATTTTTCCATAGCTGCTTTTTCTTCATGATTTTTTTTCTAGTTTCTGGTTTGTGGAAGTAGTTAAGATGTGAAGAGGAAAGTTGACGCTAGAATGATGACAAAAATTAACTGTATAAATAGCTTCTCTTTGCCTGTCTTACCCTGCCTTACCCTAACCCAACTCAGCCACAACATAATCACCTTCCTACTCTAACATTTACACAGGACTATGGAATGGGCCCATGTCGGAGTGGTCCATATGGTGTGGCAGTACCTCCAGACCTCTTGCACCACCCAGCTGCTGGCTCAATATCCCATCTTAGCTACAGGCAGGGGTCCATAAGCCTGTATACCCAAAACCAGCCATTACCTGCAGGTGAGTGCCAGTCACTAGGAATGATGGAGTTACCTGAAAATTCCTCCTACCCAAGAAGTGATGCTGCTTCTTTGAATAGCTATGGATAAATAGGATATAGAGTAAGAAATGGAAGGGTGAGCAGCTTATAGAAATCCATCTGCTTTCTTTTCTAGGTGGTCCTCGTGTAGACCCATACCGCCCAGTGCGGTTACCAATGCAGAAGTTGCCAGCACGACCAAATTACCCTGGAGTGCTGCCTACAACTATGACTGGTGTCATAGGACTAGATCCATCCTCTTATAAGACCTCTTTATACCGTCAGCAACAACCTTCAGTGCCCCAAGGACAGCGCCTTCGCCAACAGCTCCAGGCAAAGATAGTGAGAGGGGCAGCAATCAGGGCTGTCAGGGAGAGGGGCTTTTTAGTGTCATTAGATTGAGAAAATACAGAATCTTCACAAAGACATGCAGGGTGCAAGATGGAAGAAATGGGAGGGGGGACAGCATCTCCTGAGTTTTTAATTTCTCTTATTTTTCCTTCTAGCAGAGTCAGGGGATATTGGGACAGTCATCTGTTCATCAGATGACTACTGGCTCTTCTTATGGTTTGCAGACCTCCCAGGTAAGAGCATAAGGTTATAATTGGGGCAGATGAGGCTAGAGGATATAAGCACTCTTGGCTCTAATTCCTCTCTCTCCTTCCCTCTAGGGCTATACTCCTTATGGTTCTCATGTGGGATTACAACAACACACAGGCCCTGCAGGTACCATGGTGCCACCCAGCTATTCCAGCCAGACTTATCAAAGCACCCACCCTACTACCAATTCTACTCTTATAGATCCTACGCGTCATCTACAACAGAGGCCTAGTGGTTATGTGCACCAGCAGGCCCCAGCCTATGGACATGGACTGGCCACTCAGAGGTACACAAAGTAGTGTTGGACTTGAGAGAGATGCTGAAGTATGAGGGGTTGTTTGACTTAGGAAAATATGTGCTTGTAGGTAATGAGTCTATTCAGAACTTTTTGAGATATTGGGAACACTGATCTGGCCAGATATCCAATAATCATAAAATTCTGGAGCTGGAAAGGATGTGGAAACTAGTAGTAACAACATATCTACTTTGCATATTTCTTTGAGGCCCAGAGTGGGAAATTATTCAACTATGATAAGAAAGTATCTGGAGTTTATAGATACACTATATGATAAGGAGGCATAAATCCAGTATTAGACCAATAGGATTAAGAACACTGGAGGATGGACCATGTTGATTAACTGTTTATTGTATGACCAGCACACCTCTAGGACTGGGTAAGGTAAGGAAGAATAGCAAAAAGTAAAATACGTAGTTCTTACCACAAAGAATGTTCAGTATAAAATTGTAGAGATGTGACTTACACAGATGATCATTTAGAGATTGGCTTGAAGTGTGCTGTTGTGCAAGTGTGCAGTTGTGTGCTGTGGAATAAAATGGGAATTTAGAAAAAGTATGAGAGTATCAACCCTATTCACAGCAGAAAATGTCAAGAAAGAAAGCTGACTTGAGTTGAAAGTTAACTATGGTTTTGATTTATGGAGAGGATGTGGAGGAAGGGCATATCCAGTAGAGGACATAGCATAGGGACAGAAATGCATATGGTGGCTTGGAGGAAAGGAAGGAAAAGAGCTTGAATGGAGTGTAAAATTTATGCCAGGGAATTACAAAGAATAGGACAGATGTGGTCAAGTTGATGGAGAGCCTTGAATTCATCTACAGAATTGAAACACAATCCCATAAAAGGTTCTTTCAGTCAGGAAAGCAGTAGGATGAGTTGGACATGTTATAAAGATTCGATGAAAATAGTAGATAGGATTTCTAATAAAAGATGGAAGAAGACTTGAGAGAGGGGTTCCAGCTAATTGTTACAGTACTGTATTGATTGGGGTAGAGAGGAAGTAAAGAGAACTGAAATTTTAATATCCTGAAATGTTATTGGAGAATGAAAAAGAAAAAAAGGGGGAAAAAAACCAATGAGTGTTTATAGGGAACTCTGGTAGCCTAGTGGTAGGGAGTTGCACTACTATTCCAAAGGCAGGTGGTTTGAATCTTATCAGCTGCTTGGTGGGATAAAGACGGACAATTTAAAAAAAAAAAAGATGGGCAATTTCCTCCTGTGCAATAATATACAGCCTCTGAAAACCTACTGGAGGGTCACTGAGTCAGTTCCAATTTAATGGCATATAACAACAATAACCATGTGCTATAGTTTCTTTTTATAAGCAAAAAATAGCTAGAACAAAACAAAAGATTCTTAAGCATTAAGGTTATGAGGTACTAAAATAGGGCATTACTTTTGCCCCTTATTCTCTACTAAGAAGTCTATCAGAATCCCAAAGGACTCTTCTAGTTGTTGATAAGAGGAATTGATGAAATGACATCTAAAGTCTTGCAGATCAGGGACCCAAGGGTTGCACTTCCTTAAACTGCCACCCCTGATGCCTTGACCTCTGTCTCTTATCTGCAGATTTTCACACCAGGCACTGCAGCAGACACCTATGATAGGTAACATGACTCCACTGAGTTCTCAAGGAGTCCAAGCAGGTGTACGATCATCTTCTATCTTGCCTGAGCAGCAGCAACAACAGCAACAGCAGCAACAGCAGCAGTACCACATCCGACAACAGCAGCAGCAGCAGATCCTGCGGGTAAGGCACTGGGATTTCATCTCGAACCTAAGAGGCCACAGAGAAAGAAAGGCACAGTTTCTTTCCTGGTTGTTTTCAAGTTTAAAATGAGCACATGAAGTACCCAGTAGAGTATCTGGTGTATGTTCTTGTTAGGTGCTATCAAGTTGAGTAGGACTCATAATGACCCTATGAAGAGATCAAAACCTTGCCCCATCCTTAAGATGCATAAGCCTATTGTTGCAGTCACTGTATTGATCCATCTTGTTGAGGTTCCTCCTCTTTTTCACTGACCTCTCCAAAAGGTAGAGACCTTTGCAAGCATGATGTCTTTTTCTAAGGAAACTCCTGACAATAGACCCAGAGTATGTGAAATAAAGTTTCACCATCCTTACCTCTAAGGAACATCCATCCCAGTATTGTTATTGTTAGGTTTCAACTAAAACTCATAGCAACCCTTTGAACAACAGATCTGAACTTTGTCCCCCTCTGTGTCATCTTCATCATCTCTATAGCGAGTGTTTACTGAGGATCCTGATAGGAGGGATTTTGGAATTTCCAGTTGGGTACTTCTTTCTTATACAGCTGTCTGAGAAGGAAAGACAGTGGACCCAGGATTCCCTTTCTGCTTCTTCGTCACCTTTCCCCAGTCTTCCAGCACTGAGTGTCAGCTCCCTTGTTCTTCTCCTTCATAAATATCTCTTATGTTCTCATAGCAACAACAGCAACAGCAGCAGCAGCAGCAGCAGCAGCAGCAGCAGCAACAGCAGCAGCAGCAGCAGCAGCAGCAGCAGCAGCAGCAACAGCAGCAACAGCAGCAGCAGCAGCAGCAACCGCAACCACAGCAGCAACCACAGCAACAGCAGCAGGCAGCTCCACCCCAGTCCCAGCCCCAGCCCCAATCTCAGCCTCAGGTAGCTGCTGGACTACAGCCTCAGGCTCAGGCACAGCTGACCAAGTTGGGCATTGTAGCCAGTGAACTGGATTAGGGACAGAGTGGAAATGTATAGAGGTGGGAGGCAAGGCATAAAACTGAAAAGAGAGAGAGAGAGATGAAGATGGAGAAGTAGATTGAAAATTAGAGTTCAGTCATTCATTTCCTATTTCCACCTCAGTTTCAGCGCCAGGGCCTTCAGCAGACCCAGCAGCAGCAACAGACAGCAGCACTGGTCCGTCAACTCCAACAACAGCTCTCCAGTAAGCTTGCCTTCTTTCCTAAGGACAATCTTATAGGATAAATGGAAGATGGGGTGGGTAAAAGTACTGAGGTAATTGCTTCAGGCCCAAATTGTTGGGGTAGTATTGTATTCCCTTTTCTTGGTACCTGACTAATTCTCATGTATACCCACACTTCTGCTTGGTCTATCACCCCTTATAATCTCTGATTTTTCACAGATACTCAACCACAGCCCAATACCAACATATTTGGACGCTACTGAGCCACCTGGAGGAACTGCTTGTGCACTGGATGTGGCCCTACCTTCTCCTCTTAATTCCCAATCCCCTTCCTGGGCTAGCACCAGTAGTGGTTGCACCCTTCCCTCAGGCTCCTTTTTTAATAAGTTTTAGTATTTTTGTTATTGTGAAGCATTGTGCTGTTGGGTTTTGTATTATTATTTATATAGAAACCCCAGAGCTGTTGTACCCAATACACAGAGCTTCTTTACAAAGAGAGTGTGGGAGTTGTGCATGTCTGAGAAAGTTGGGGTGCTGGGAGAATTCCAAGGCCTGGACTAATAAGTTAGACCCCTCATTCTGTTCAGATCATCTCCTGTTTACCTTCCACCGCCTTAATTTCTTGATTCTAATTGAATTGCTACTCTCTCTTCCCTTTTCTAAGCTAGCAACATATTAAGTTATGAGCCCTTGGTCTCTTAAGAAGGGCAGCTACTCAGCTAAGTGTTGCACCTTCTTTATGGCGTTTTCCCCCATGGGGGATATACCGTTAAAATTTGGGAGGGGCCATTAGGCCAGAAGAAAACCAATGGAACCTGATTCTTCCTCCATACACTACAAATGGTGGGCCAGGAACAAGCTAGCGGGAGAGCTGACAGACATTGCCTACCTTTTTGCCATGTGTGGTCCCTGTCATACACCAAGCTGTGTCCTTTTCATAGAACAGAGACCTTGTCTGAAAGTCCTATTTCTGGGAAGGAAAAATTCACTGTGGAATAGGTGCTGGAAGGATGGTATAGTTCTAGGAGGAAGAAAGACCAGTAAAAGGAAGTACTCTTCTCTCTGCTCTTTTGTTGAAACTGCTTGTTTTCACATGACCTGCCTTGGTAGTTACTCAAGATTACTATTGCTGATCCTCATTTTACTGTAGGTAAAAGTCAAAAGTGTTATTCCAGAGTTATATTTGGAGCCAGGCCCTCCTCAGCCCCCTTGCCTTCAGGTTTTGGGTCATAGTTCCAAGGCTACCCAAGAGGGCCAAGTGGTTTACTATAATGGAGGCTTCTGATCAGCTATGTGGCTAGGTGGGTGGTATAGGATGATTTAACAATTTAAGGATAAAGTCCTGGACATAGTTGCACTATATCATAGGCAAGTGGCAAGTGTGCTGGTAAAACCAAGAACACCAATCAGTGTACAAGTTATAAAGAATACAAAAAATCCTTCTGAGATTCTCAATGCCCTCAGTCATATGAGACTTAAAAGTTAACAGTTGGGGGAAAAAAGTTAACAGTTGGATATACAAGGAGTAGAATTCCATAACAGGGTAAAGGCGCATATTACTAACACTTTCTTCTGACCTGTTCTATACTGATAAATAGTTAAGAATAGATGCTTAGCTAGGATAAGGGGCATTCATTCAGAGGAACTTGGGGAGTGGGGAGGTACTAGAGAAGTAAACTACATAGACAAATATAAGACACAAAGCTGGGTCTGGAGGGGAGAGACTAAAATGGTCAGACAGCTGGCATATAGAAGTTGGAAGGGTGACATTCCAGCAGAAGCAGCAAAAAGGAACAGCATTGACCTTTGGGAAAGTGACAAGAGGGCAAAATGATTGCTGCTTGGGTGGGTCTGGCTATTGGAGAGGAAAGATGTTGAGTTGGATAGAGGCATGTCTTTGTAAAGTATGACTGGAGCTCCTCCAGGCCATGCCTGTTTCTCTTTGTTCCAAGGGGAGCAAACTTGACACTTTGCAGGTCAAATTTACACTAACAGCCTTGGAAGATCACCTGTTTGGTAGCTGCTTATTTGAAGCATCTAGTGAGAGGGAATTCACCCAAGTGGAGTACGCTTGATTATGGGGGAACTGGGCCATATACCAGGACTTGTGCCATTTCTGGCACAAAAGGAGTTAATGGCAGCGACCGCGCCCCCCTGTGTTCGGGCACGCGCAGCAGCTCGGGCTTCCTCTTGATGCGCGGGCACAGCAGCCAGGCGGGCCAGGCCGAAGAAGAGCAGATCTCCGGGATTCGGAGGAGCCCTTGGCCTGGAGGCTATATGGGTGGTCCATGGCTCGGTTCAGTCACCCGAAACAGCAGCTGCCAGGGGAACAGGTGAGACCACCTGCCCCAGTCTTTCATCTTCTAGATGCCTGCACCTTGCCTCCATCCTATTTCCTCCCATTCCAGGACTCCTCCACTCCTCAGCCAGTGCCCCCTATCCCTCTCAACCCCAAATTCTCCAGTAGCACTTTAACCTCTTGCCAATCCTTCCCTACTTTGTTTCCTTCCTTTCCCTAATCTACCTAAATCCTATATTATTCTCCTCCCACCCTTGGTCTTATTTTTTAAAGCAAGTCAACATACTCATGAAAAATACCCTTACTGAAGGCCCCTGGCCCTATTCTTGAACCTGACTATTGCACATTATCAGTTTCCCCCTCCCCCGCCGTGCAGCTCCATCTCCTTCCATCATAGCATCTCAAATCTGTCCCTCAATTTCTGCAGCTACACCCCCCCCCCTCAGCCCCAGGGCTTTCTATTCTCTCCATTCCAGTGCAGCTCCATCAATTCAGAACCACTCATAGCCCCCAGTACCAGTACCGCAGTTCTCAATACCATTCCATTTCTGTACAATGTCTCTTGGCCAATACCATTCCAGCCCCAAAAGTAGCCACAGATGCCATTCTCAACCCCAGCAATGCCACCTCCCCTTGTCTTCCCCCACTAGCAAGTTTCACCAGAATGGGGATCAGACGGTGGTTCCCAGGGTACAGAGGGCGGTTGGTGGTCGGTTTTTCTGCGTTCACCTGGGAGGGGCTGCAGAGAATTGACTGGAGCAGGGGCAACATTTGGCACCGGAAGGGTTACTGGAGAGGGAGGCATCTAGAAAGGGTTAAGTGAATGCTTGAAGTGAAGGCTGCACTGTCAGGGTTAAGGGGGGGAAGAGGGTTGCTGGCTGGGAAGCCGTGTGAATGAGCGGTCTGTGCCCCTGAGTTGCCATGGAGATGGTGAATGGGGGGATTGTGTGAACTCAGCTGCGGACTATCCCTCAACACACGAGCGCGCACTGCAAGTTCGCGCACTCGTGCACTCACTCTCTTGCCCCACCTTCCTACTCCTATCCCTTACTTTCTCCAACCTTAAATTTATTCTAGGCAATTCCTGGGACCTTCCCCCTCTATTTTGCTCCTAATTTCCTCTAAGCCTCCACCCCTTTAGTCCCTTCAACACTTCCTCCCCACTTCCCCTCCCTCCCTCTCTTCCTCAGCCTCCTTCTTTTCCTCTTGGTTGCCCTCCCCCATCCCTTCAGCCAGTTCTTAAAGGAGCAAGCCAAGCCAACAATCTTAGAAGGCGGGAGAAATGGAGGAAAACTAAATGTGCACGCGCCTGCGTGCGTACATGCGTGCAGGCGTGCGTGAGTGCGTGTGTCTGTGTGCACTCCAGTGTCCATGTGGAAGACTTTGTGCCTGTGTGTTGACTGCCACTGTGTGTCAGAAAACCCATACATCTGAGCTTTTTGTTATTTGTTTCTACACCTATGTATTATATGCTACATGTGTCTCTCGATATTTACCTGTTCAAGTGTGTGTGATTATATGTCAGTTAAATCTCTGTGTGTGTCTCTGAAATTAATCTCTCGGAGTCACTGGCTCTGTGAGACTGCCTCCAAATGTAGGACTACATGAGGAGATCTCTGTGGGTGCTCCTTAAAGATAAGGATGGTGAAACATCATCTCACCTATTTGGGTCATGTTGTCAGGAAGGGGACAGTGCTTGGAAAAAAAAATCATCCTAGGAAAGGTCAGCAAAAGAGAGGAAAACCATCAATGAGATTGATTGACAGGGTGTAACAATGGGCTTGAGCATGACAGATATATGGCATGCAGGGTAGACTCATAGGGTCACTATGAGTGGTAGTAGACTTGACAGTACCTAGCAACTGTAGGTTTGAAATGTATGACTCTGAGTGACTATCACAGTGTTTGTGATCCTGGCTTTGTCTCATACTCATTTTTTTAATCTTTATGAGTTTATTTCAATAAATCTGAGTTCCCTAAACATTAGCTATGGGCTTTTAGATATCCCTTGAGAGCTCAGTGTTGAGCTCTATCAGCAATGCCTACGATGAATGGTGATAGCCAACAGATAGGACTGAGGCTTTAGGATTTAGTAGTAATGAGACCTAAGTAATGCACACAAAGGGAATAAAAAATTCTGGGGACTCTGACAAATGGTTGCAGCTGACCCTAATGAGTTCCACTGGCAGTAAAGTTGAAATTGGAGACTGTGGACTTAACAGTGGTTTTCCCAACCATGGCCAGGAATATAGAATGGTTCAAACTTGCAGTGGAGACTGGCTGAGTCTCTGGAACGTGGGGTACATGGAACCTGACTGTAAGAGAAGAGTTCAAGCCCAGTAAGTCCCAAATATCTGCTCTGTAGCCTTTGCTGACACTTTTGGATGACTCATACTTCCCTCTTTCCACAGGACTGTCTGACCCTAAGGGAGTCCCTTTTCTGAAGCTTTGGTGCTTGGACGACCAGCTTGCTACATTGCTGGGGACCTATTGGTGTCCCTTAAGAGCTTAATTTTGAGATTCCAGTTAGTGTGGCCATGAAAAGGCTGTCTATTGGGCTGGTGCTATGACCCTGGAGTCTGCCTCTCTTGCCAGTCCCTCTGCCCAGAACATGTGGCTACAGTTTGGCTCACCCTTCCTCTCCCTGAGCCCCAAATCCACAGTTGGTCAGAGCCTGTGCCTCACCCTGTGGTTCTTCAGTTTGGTGCTGAGGGCCAGTACCCAGGCCTCAGCACCAACAGTCAATACCCACTTTGGGAAGCTGAGGGGTGCCCGGGTACCCTTGCCCAATGAGATACTGGGTCCTGTGGACCAATACCTAGGGGTGCCCTATGCAGCTCCCCCTATTGGTGAGAAACGATTTCTGCCCCCAGAACCACCCCCATCCTGGTCTGGCATCCGGAACGCCACACACTTCCCCCCAGTGTGCCCCCAGAACATCCACACAGCTGTGCCTGAAGTCATGCTGCCAGTCT
This sequence comes from Elephantulus edwardii, assembly GCF_000299155.1. Classification (NCBI taxonomy): domain Eukaryota; kingdom Metazoa; phylum Chordata; class Mammalia; order Macroscelidea; family Macroscelididae; genus Elephantulus; species Elephantulus edwardii. The sequence goes on from NW_006399928.1 coordinate 3,582,841, forward strand.
GGTTCACTGCCAACTTGGATATCGTCGCAACTTACATCCAGGAACCCAATGAAGATTGCCTCTATCTAAATGTCTATGTGCCCACAGAGGATGGTGAGTGCTATAGCTAGGCACTGTGACCTTCCTGCCTCCCACCTACGCTTTGTGTTTTTGGCTTTGCATGTGGTTGTGTGCCCTGCAGCATGCATCTGTGAAAATGCTTCTAACCATTACTCTGCTTGGCTTCCCCTTCCCCCCTTCCTGTTCTTTCCTCTCCCAGCACTGTCCAAGCTCCCATGTGTGACACTGTTATCAGGAAAAGTCTAGCCAGGTTTGAGAGCTTTGATAGGTCTAGTTCCAGAGTTCTGGATGGGTGGAGGGTTCTCCGGAGGAATATGGGTCACTGCTGGCAACTGCCTGCAGGAGAATGCTGCCTCCACCAGGCCCCCCTGTTTTCATTCCACTTGCTTTGAAAAGTAGTAGGTATATATGGTCAAGGGAGCTGGAAAGGTGGAGGGGGCAAGCCTGGTGGGCAACACTTAAATGCCTCCTCTTCTACTAGTTGATGCTCCTCCCACAGGGGTTATACACTAAGGTAAGTGACAGAAACAAGGAGATGGTGGGTCAGGCTCTCTGCTATGTGCCCATCTGCAGAGCAGCTTTTGGGACTTGAGGGTGGGGGAATGCATGCCCCTGGGCAGAGGCCTCCTGTTATTTTTTAGTTTTTTATTCATTTTACAGTAAAGCGGATTTCCAAGGAATGCGCCCGAAAGCCCAACAAGAAAATATGTAGGAAAGGAGGTAGGTAGCGAGCCGGAGGGGAGGGAGAGAGAGAGAAAGGGAGGGCTGCTTGCCCACTTACCCTTGGCCCTGAGGACCCAGCCTTCCTTCAAGTAACTCAGGTTGCCACCATCCCCGCACCCACCCACCCCCTCCAGGAGTGGAGTGTGGAAGTGGGGAGGTTGGTGAGCAGACATAAGGACTCTAGCTGCATTGGGGGGGGGGGGATTTGGTGGCTTAAGGCAGACTCAGAGCAGAAACAGTAGCCCAGTCTTCTCAGCTCCAAATTTCACCCTAAGGCATTTGTCAGAGTCAGGGGCTCTCTCTGTGACACTATAGGAGAAATTCCAGGCAGCCGGAAGTGATCCAGAGGGTCCTCCTTTTCTGAGTGAGTTGAGCCATAAGATCATTCCTCCTGTATTTTTCCCCCCTCAGGGTTGAAAGTCTAATAAACTCAACTCTTTTACTCTGAAGCTTAGACAAAATATGTATGCACAGACTTAGTAACTCCTACCACCACTCCCACCATTTTTATGTCCAGAGATAGCTGAAAAATGCAGATTGCTTTGCTGGCATAAAATGGGGAGGTCCCTGGAAACTATATATTATAAAAGAGGTGCAAGATACTGAGTTGTAATTTTACCTTCTTGCTAAGAGGAATTTGTTCCCCTAGGTAATGTTTTTTCATTTTCTATAAAGTACTTTTGTATTTCATAAAATCTTACCCATGCTTATGGAAACATGGCAGTAATCATTATTTGTATTTGGTTTATGCCATTGAGTCAAAACCAACTCATAGCTAATCCTCCAGCTGATTTTCAGACTGCAAATCAAACAGGAGGAGATTGTCTGTCCTTCTCTCACCAAGCAACTAGTGGACCGAGCAACTGTGTGCTTTTGGGTCAGCAGCACAACTCCTTACCAGTAAACCATTAGAACTCCCGATCCCTATTTTATAGCTCAGGGAATGGGCATAGGAGAGTGACTCAAGGCCATGTTGCTGTTCTTTGGCAGAGCTGCCTTTGGAACCTGGATCTTTCGACCCTCAGGGCAGTATTCTTTCTGCTGCAGTACAAAGAGGCTAATCATTCCCACCTCCCCAATTTAAAAAAAAAATGGTGACTTGTATATAAGTTAGAAAGTACTAAAGTACAAGTAGAAAAATCACAGCCTGATCCCTACAGCCCTTTGACAAGCATGAAGTTTGTTTTCTTTTGATATCCTAGGTAAAGTTTTCTCAGAGTAGGGGTTGGCAGAGACTGGATGGACCCCTGAGATACAGTGTTACCCAGACCTACTGCATAAGACTCTTTCAGGGCAGTCCTAGAGGCTGCATATTGAGCAGATTCCCTCAGTGATTTGAGTAAGACCTGCCACCCTGGGATTTTGTCCCATCTCCACATCCAGTCTAGGACTTCACACACAGTAGGCAGCTAGTAAATAATTTTTGTTCCGATGAAGAAGCATTGCGGTGCTGCAGAAAGAATACAGATCTGGGAACCATAAAGCTTCCCTGAGCCCCAGCTCTGCTTCTAACTCATGGCAAGACCTTAGACAAGTTGTTTCCATTAAGAAGGTAGCAGGAAACTCTTTTAGTCTGGGCATGCATTAGATTATAAATGAATTCAGGAAAAGGATCTCTAAAATCTACTTCTTTGAGTTATGTGGTATAGGGGGAAGGGAAAGGTGATATTAACATTAACAAGTTCTTGAAAAGAATGATCTACCCAGGCTTCCAATGAACTCCACTGCTGTGAAGTTGATTCCAATTCATGGTGATTTTACATCTTATCTCTGAGGCTGTAAATATTTATGAGAAGAGACTGCCTCATCTTTCTCCCACTGAACAGTTGGTACTTTCAAACTGTCAACCTTTAGGATAGCAGCCCAACAAGTAAAGCACTAGGCCACCAGGGCTTCTTATTAAGAGCCTAGAGTAGTACAGTTTTACCCCGAGAATTTGGCTAAAGAGCTTAACCAATTAGAAATCCCTACCCAAATACAACCATTTACCAATTATGATTGTTGACTATGGGCAAGACCATGTGCTGTGTGCTATTGGGATATGGAAGGATAGGAGATAAAGATTTAGAAATGACTATTCCATGCCATAGTGTCGAGGACTCTCCTTCATAGGGTTGTTATGAGTCACCTGCAACTCAGTGGCATTTAACAACAACAACAACAACATGCCATGCCATTGAGTCAGCTTTCACTCATAGTGACAAAGTAGAATTGCCCTAGGGTTTTCTAGGCTGTAATCTTTTGGGGAGAAGAATGGTAGTTTTTCTTAGGCTGAATCACTGGGTGGATTAAAACCATCAACCTTTTAGTTAATAGCCAAGCACATTGCACCAGCAAGGCTCATAGGCTGGCATTAAAACCCAGCTGCTTTCTTTAAACCCCACAGGCCAAAATGAAGAGTGGGTTCCAGACAATGATGAGGAAGGCATTTGGTCATCTAGCCAGTTTTTTACTTCCCTATCCAGGGCTTGTTGATCATTTGGGACAAAGCTGCAAAGCTTGCATCTAGGTGAAGACTGATACTCATACTGTCTTGAGTTTAGAGGTTAGGATTGTGGCATACATACCTCAGCCAGGGCTGGCTTGGTCCTGCACCAGCTTAATGCCTGTAGGTGGTGATCAAGTTGGTCTGCGTGAAAGGTGTAGGCAGTAAAGAGCAAATACTAAGCAAATACTAAGACGGAGGAGTAACAATTGCCTTTTTCTTCTTTTTTTATTATTAATGATTTTTTAATGCAACAAATATTTTTACAGAATATTCTTTCCATTTAATTTCCCCCATTCATTCATTGTTGCATATTTTCCTCCCAGCCCACCCCTCCCCCAGTTTGTTTTTCTCTTTGAAAAGAAAAAAAAATTTCTTTCATTGTGATACAATCCCCTCCCAAGTCAACAGTCCACTTTACTATGCATTTCTTTTTCTGTCATCTTGTCATGAAAATAATACCTAATCCTATATTCCTTTTAAACAGTTCTCTCCCTCATCTGTTTCACTGCAGTATACTTTATTTATACCCTCTTTTCTTAGGTTCCCCTCAACCCCAATGTCAGACCCGCTTTACAACAGTGGCACTATGCAGTATTTGTCCTTTTGTGACTGAGATATTTCACTCAGCATAATGTCCTCCAGGGTCACACATTTTGCATAAAAATTGCCTTTGTGAAGGAGACTGGGGAAATGAGTGACCAAGGGATACTCCCAGAGTGGGCAAAAGGGTCACATAATAAAAGTCAAGGCTGATGGGAAGTTAAGGATTTCCTAATGAAGGTCTACCTTACTATCCCTGTCTCCCATTAGGCTGAAGTGAATTCATGTTTAGGGATGGGACAGTTTTTCTTTCAGTATGGGGGCTGTCCACTGTAGGTGATGAGGCCCTGTGTCTCACAGGATTTCTGAGGACAGTGCACTGACTCATGATATGCAGACAGTAAACACCACATGAAGTTCTGGAAGTCAGAAGCTTAATTCTACCTCTAGGGCTGGGCTCTGGCCGTAGTTGAAAAGCCATTATGTGGTGTGAGGGAGAATCCCAATCTTAATTCATAGCTGTAAGGAAATTCAGAGTTTGGACCAATTAAGACAAATTACTCTCTTCAGTCTGAGAGTAGCTGATAACAGAGGATAAGCTCTGAGGTGCTGGCAGAATTACCTGTTTCTACATACTGACCAACATCCAAGTAGGAGGTCCTCTTTCTCCACAACTGTCCTCAGCTCCAAGATGTATTTGTAGTCTCCTTCACTCACTTACTCACTGCTGTTGGCTTAGTTCTGACTCATAGTGACTCTCCATTGGGGTTTCAGAGGCTGTAAATCACACTGAGAGGAGAGAGACTGCTCATCTTTCTCCTACAGAGCTGGTGGATTCAAACCTTTTGAAACCCCATAGCCTTTGGGCTTGCTTGGCAGCACAACTTGCTGTAGACTAAGACACCAGAGCTTTCTGATTACCCTGCAAGGCAGTTTCTTTAGAAAAGGAAAAAGAATTGGTGCTAACTTGCTCCTAGATCCTAAATGTCTTCTCTCCTCTGGTCTCTTATTTCCTCTCTTATTCTTGCCTCTTCTCCATGTTCCACTTCTTTTCTCATATCCTTCCCTTTTTTCCACCCCCCACTAACACCAGGTGGCATGGTGCAGTGGAAAGATCTTAAGCTTTTGAGTCAAGCAGACCAAGGTTTGAGTCCCACTTCTAGTACTTCCTAGCTATACAATCTTGAACAAGTCACTTTTCTTCTCTGAACCTCAGTTTCCCTATCAATGAAATAGGAATAAGGACAATACCTACCCCATAGGGCTGTAAGAATAAAACAATATGATATAAATAGAGCATCTAGCACATGGTAAATATTCAATACCTGATAGGAGCTATTACTATTATTCTTATCACTTTGTTTCTCTCTTGTTGTCCTCTTCTCCTTTCCCTCTTTCTTCTTTCCCTCTGTCCCTCTCTGGCTCTCCCTACTTCTCAGAGCAATGCTTGCTGCCCTCAAGCCTGTTTCCTGAAAGCAGGAACTTCATTTGTCATTAACCAGAGCTGAGGGCTCCAGTGAGGAGGATCAGAGGGAAAACTGCATCTCCCATCTTCTCCTGTGAGAATCAGGGTCAGCTGAGGCCCATCTGGAACCTGCTCACTAGGCCTAAGTAGTGAGTTTAAAGCTAAGGTCCCTGGTACCTAACTCTGCACACACTGGCAATGACATTTTTCACCCTCAACACTATCCCTGTCTATCTAGCTCAGACTGCCTGTGTATACACACAGCCCCTTCCATTCAAAAGAAATCCTTTCCTTGAATAAGTCTATATTGCTGTGGCCTGGCCTGGTTCCTGCTACTTCTTTTCTAGCTGGAAATGCTTGGGGAGTGCCATAGTTGAGATAGGTTGTTGAGAACAGGGAAGAGGGACATCAAGGTGCAGGAGGCTACCATATCATGGGCATGCCACACCATCATCCTGATGAAGGTCTGGGCCTCAGCACACCCATTCTCTCAGTTCTTGCCATCCCTCCTGCCTGTTCTGGGCCCAGGCCAAGAACTGGCTTGCTGGGCCACACTGCAGTCATCCTGTTTTTGAATTCTCTCTCTGTTTTGTTCTCTGTTCTGTGCTGTTATGTCTCCCCGTGTCTGGTCCCCAGGATCCGGCGCTAAGAAACAGGGCGAGGACTTAGCGGATAATGACGGGGATGAAGATGAAGGTATTTGCGGGATGCAGGGCGTGGTGGCTGGTGCATGGCACAAAGCCCCTCCCTCTCTTGATGGGGAGAAGCCCCATCTGTCTGTCTGTCTGTCCTATGGTGTTTCTTTTCCTGTACAAGGCCATTGGTCTGTTCATCCATCTTTGGCCAGGTTGGCCACTGGAAGTTCTAGATGATTAACAGTACTGACTGGAGCAGGGGGACTACAAGCAAAGCCATGGAGAAGATGGCCTTCTCACCCTAATTCCCTACCCCTGTCCTCAGTTTTATAAAAGTAAACACAGCTTCCTCTCCCACCTTTCATGAGCCCCTACCCCTATGAGCAGCAGGGAGAGAAAGAAGGCTGAGTGAGGGGAGGGCAAGTAGAGGCACAAAGGAAATTGAGTGGTGAGGACATCCCTGTGTTTCATCAAGAGAGACACCTATGCTTCATTGGGAAATGGCTCCTGGAAGAGTGGTTCAATGGAGTTCAGTAGGAAGTTAAACTGAGTAAGACAGTGGCAACCAAAGGGTCTAGAGAATAGCACTACCTAGAACCTCCGTAGTCTTATCCCAGAGAGAGATGATTTCAGGGTAAAGAACTGTTAACAGATTGAGAACAGGACCAGAAAGGCTGTAGGCTAAATGTCAGGCTGAGGTCAGGGTCCCACAGCTTAGTCAGTAGATAGTATAAGGTCCCTAGTGTTCACTGGGCCATCCTTCCTTGTTGTTGTTATTGTTATGTGCCATCAAGTCGCTTGCGACTCATAGTGACCCTATGTACAACAGCCCTAAACTCTGCTCTGTCCTGTGCCAATCGCAACTGTCTCCGATACACCCATCCCGATTACCCCAGTCACTGAATCAATCCACCTCATAGAGGGCCTTCCCCTCCTGCACTGTCCCTCCACCCTCCCAAGCATAATGTCCCTCTCCAAGGACCTGTCTCTCCTTACAACATGTCCAAAGTATGTCAGACGAAGCCTCAGAATCCTTGCCTCCAAGGAGCAGCCTGGTTTAACCCTTTTCAGGATGAATCTGCAGTCCTTCCTTCTTAGAAAAACATATTCTGTGTGTTCTTCAGCAGAAAATAAATATTCCCTTCTACCTCCATGCCTTGTCCTGCCCCTTTGCCACTGGAAGTGCCGGGTAGTTCAGGTGGGCTCACTGGTGAATAGTAGCTAATGTGACTGATCTAGTTCACAAAATGAAAAGTTACTAGCAGAGGTGATCAAACCAGGAGCCTTCTCTTGACTTTCCGCCCCAGCCCCATAGTCATGCTACTTGTACTTGATGGTCCCTTGTCTCCTGTAGGGAGGCTGTTTCTTTTATGTTAATGTTAACTGAGGACAGATTCTTTTCTTTTTAGTTCTTCCCCTTTCCTCATCCGCATCCTCATTGTTTCTGGCTAAGGCTGCCTAGTGCCCAAGAAGAATGGAATACATGACTGAGAAACCATGTCAGCAAGTTTCCATCTACCCCATATCTGCCATTCCCTCCCATTTCTCCATATCTTTTCTTGTTCCCTCCTTGTGCCATCCCTTATTCTCATCCCTCTCGTCTCTGTCTGCACTCGGGGTCCAGCTGCTGCCAATGACTATATTTCCATGTAACTGGTATAGTCTTTGGGATTTCAGGGCTCCCCAGTCCTTGCTCTCAAAAGCCATGTCAGGTCCCAGGACTCCTGGATGCCCAGGGCAGGGACTCAGTCTAGCTAAGGCACCAGCCCGTCCTTTTCCTGTTTCCTCCCATCTTCAGGGCCTGGCTCCCCCAAGCATAGCCATATCAGACATGCCTGGCTGCCTTCAGCTGGGAGTCACTTGAAACCAGTCTTTAAAAACATCACTGAACACTCAGCAGCTGTGAGGTCCAGGATATCCTTGAACTTCATTACCCCCACCCCCTTGTCTCCTCCCTATAAAACTTCTTTATCAAATGGATTTCCCTCTTCCCCCAAAATTACATCACTGAAGTTCAGCTATCTCTGATGCTTGAGCTCCAGGCTAAGCAAGTTCATCAGTCCTGCCCTCAGGTATTGCAGTGGTATCCTGGCACCTGAGATAGCTTTGCTGCCTGCACTCCACCCCCAAGGATGGTGGAGGTGCAAGGGCATCCTACCCAGCCTATGTCTTACCTCTTCTCATTACAGACATTCGGGACAGTGGCGCTAAGCCCGTCATGGTCTACATCCATGGAGGTTCTTACATGGAAGGGACAGGCAACATGATTGATGGCAGTGTCCTCGCCAGTTATGGCAACGTCATCGTTATCACCCTCAACTATCGAGTTGGGGTGCTAGGTATGGTTCTCTGCAAGGTACTCTACAAGGGGAATGTTGTTGTATACCATAGAGTTGGAACCAACTCATAGCTGGCCCTCTGGTGATCTTTAGAGACAATAAATCACATAGGAGGAGATTGCCTATCTCTCTCCTGCAAAGGAACTGGTGGATTTGAGCTGGGGCCCCCTGAAATCCCAGGAAATCTCAGGATTTGAGTTGGCAGTGCAACTCCTAACCACTAATCCATCAAAGCTCCCTAAGAGGAATGGTAAGAAGTTACAAATAGATGACCTTGTTTCTCTAGCTGGTGTTACACTGGCAATGTATAGCTGTCTGATGACTCTTATCCAAGTGTTAGGAGCCTCCTCATGTCCTCAGGCCCTAATCTTGCAATGCTCAGACATCATTCTTTCAAGCTTCACATATTCACTTAGGTCTTAAGTCAAATCTCTGCTCCTAGATTTTTCTAGTCCATTAGTTTTCTAGTGTCCTGATCTCATTATTAGATGCCTATCCTTAAATTAATATGGATTGAAGCTCAACATCAAGAAAACAAATATTCTCGATGCTCTGCTGAAGGAGGAACAATCGCCTCCTGTACCAGTCAGATCCAATTTGACGGTACACACATAAAAAGAATAAATAAATAAAATAAATAAAGAAAGAAAGAAAACAAATATTCTCACCACTGGGCCAATTGGCAACATCGTGATAGATGGTGAAGAGACTGAGATTGCTAACAGCTTTAGTTTGCTTGGCTCCACAATCAACACTCTTGGTACCAGCAGCCAGAAAATTAAAAGACAAATTGCACTGGAAAAGTCTGCTGTCAGAGACCTCTCCAAAGTACTGAGGAGCAACAATGTGAGTCTGGAGACTGAAGTACGCCTGATACAGGTCATGGTTTTTGCAATTACTTGCTATGTGTCAGAAAGTTGGACTATGACTAGGGATGATAGAAGGAGAATTAATGCCTTTGAGCTGTGGATAAAAGTATTGAATATACTATGGACTGCTAGGAGAACAAACAAGTTATCCTAGAGAGGGTGAAACCAGGCTGCTCCTTGAAGGCAAGAATTCTGAAGCTCCAGTCCTTGGAGAGGGACATCAGGCTCAGGAGGGTGGAGGGAGAGTGCAAGAGAGGAAGACCCTTGATGAGAGGAATTGATTCAGTGACTGGGGTAATGAGAGTAGGTGTGTCAGAGACGATAAGATTGGCACAGGATAGAGTAGGGTTTAGGGCTGTTGTACATAAGGTTGCTGTGAGTTGCAGGTGACTCGATGGCACATAACAACGACAACATCCTTAAGTCCCTATACATCCTACATACACACAAATATTACTTCTAACCCACTGCTGTTAAGTCAATTTTGACTCATAGTGACCCTGTCTCTAATTGCCCTTGAGTTGGAACCAAGTAAAGCTGACCCTTCAATGAGTTTTCAGAGATTCACACAAGAGGAGATTGTCTATCTTTCTCCCAAGGAGCAGCTAGTGGATTCAAACTGCCTCCTTTTGGGTTGTCAGTGTCACTCCTTACCCATTGGGCCGCCAGAACTCAGTGACCTATGTTATTGTTTTATGAGTCAGAATCAACGAATAGCTGACCCTCCAGTGGGTTTTCCAAGGCTGTAAATCACACAAGAGAAGACTGTATATCTTTCTCTCTTGGAGAAACTGGTGGATTCAAATTGCATGCCATTGGGTAGTAGAGTAACTCCTTACCACTTGACCACCAGAGATCACTCAGTGACCTAGAGTAAAATTTCTCATTAAGGATTTCCAAGATCTTTACAAAATCTTTACAAAAGCAGACTGCCATACCTTTCTCTCAGAGAGCAGTTAGTGGGCTTAATCTGCCAACCTTTTGTTGAGCAGATAACCTCTGTGTGATTATGGCTCCTTCTAACCAATCTACAGACTCACATACTCTCACGTACCTTAACATATCACACATCCCAGTTACACAAATATTTCTCTTACTCATTCCTATAAGTACACACACACACTCCACATCTATAGATTCTTAACACACACACACACACACACACACACACACACACATACATTCTGTCACCACTCCACGTACACTAAACACACTCATCCCCCACACCTATGCACTGTACATTCATATTCCATATGTACAGATTTCTCTCACCCTCTGTATATATACATAATTGCCATATATACTTTCCCCATCACATCTCCACATCTCCACTCATACACATGATACATACCCATATTCACATTCCCCCCCCTCTCCCTCTCTCTCTTTCTCTCTCTCTCTCTCTCTCTCTATATATATATATATATATCCCTAAACAGACTTATACCCTGCACAACCATATCTACAATGTGTATAACCTATATATGCACACCTTATACATAAAAATTCCTTTCACCTATTGGGAAAGGAGTGCATCAGGAATGTGTCCTGTCTACATGCCTTTGAAATATATATGCAGAACAAATCATTTGGGAAGCTGGACTTTATGAGGAGGAATGTGGCATCAGAATTGGAGGAAGGACTCATCAACAACCTGCATTATGCTGGTGACACAACCTTGTTTGCCAAAATTGAGGAGGACCTGAAGTGTTTGCTGCAGAAGGTCAAGGACTGTAGTCTTTAATGTGGACTGAAGTTCAATATCAAGAAAGCAAAGATTCTCACCACTGGGCCAATTGGCAGCACTGTGACAAATGGTGAAGAGATTGAGGTTGTTAACAGTTTCAACTTGCTTGGTTCCACGCTCAACACTCTTGTCATCAGCAGTAAGGAAATAAAAAAAATTAATTGCATTCAGAAATTTTGCTGTCAGGGATCTCTCCAGAGTGCTAATAAGCAACAATGTCAGTCTAGAGACTAAGGTGTGCCTGATCCAGGCCATGGTCTTTGCAATTACTTGCTATGTGTCAGCTGGACAATGATTAGGGATTATAGAAGGAGAACTGATGCTTTTGAGTTGTGGTGCTGGAGAGAGTATTGAATATACCATGGACTGCTAAGAGAAAAGGTTCATCCTAGAGAGGATGAAACCAAGCTGATCCTTGGAGGTAAGGATTCTGAAGCTCTGTCTGATATATTTGGGCATATTGCAAGTAGAGACCAGTCCTTGGAGCAGGACATCATACTTGGAAGTGTAGAGGGACAGAGTAAGAGAGGAAGAACTTGGATGAGATGGATTGACTCAATGACTAGGATTATCAGGATGAGTGTGTTGGAAACTATGAGGTTGTCTGAGGATAGAGCAGGATTCAGAGTTGTTGTACATAGGGACACTATGAGTCTCAAGTGACGCGACAGCACATAGCAACAACAACAACAACATACTTCTTATGGCCATACCTTCATTTCCACATCTTTCAACCCCACACATACACAAATATTCCTCTCACATGTCCCAAACTATCACATCCCTCCTTCCACCTCTATACCTACATCTCACACTAAACTTATGTCTCCTCAACATATATACACATACCATACATCCCCTGCACATAAACCCATACACACACATTCATACTTTACACATATACACATTTTCCATCCCTCCCCCCAATTGTATGTTGTTATTGTGCTCCATTAAGTCAGTTCCAACTTAGAGTCATCCTGTGTACAGCAGAACAAAACACTAAGTCCTGAACTGTCCTCACAATCATTACTATGTTATACACAATCATGGATTAATACCTGCCATCTATATCCATAGAAAGACACATCTCTACACACTCCTGAACATCCCATATTTAGATACCCCATGTAGATACACATACACATTCTTTCTACCTTCTTCATGTATAGTCTCATGCTATTACTCACATACATCTAACCCTATAAACACCAGTATGCCCATACCCATAACCATACATACTTCGTCATTCACAGGCTGTTGGTGATTTAGACTACCCCTTTTTATCTTATACCTTCTTTGGAATTGAAGCCTTGAGGTAGACCAGCAAACTCTCAGAGAGGATAACCAAGCATAAAGAACATCCCTTTTAGATAAAGAACATCACCTAAGCTTAAAAGGATACCTTCAGCCCCATGTCCCTGTAGTGGCATTAAGAAGCTAACTTCCTGCCTTGAGAGTTTGTGTCCTCTGAGTTTCAGTGAGATCCTAGACTGTTAGATCTGTAGGCCTGAGGGTTGTACTAAATGTTAGATACGGTATACTTCTTGGCCTTTTTGGCTGTTAAGACCTTATTTTAATGTTTTGGTTGAGTGTATCGGGAGCTGTGGTGGCCTAGTCCATAGGGAATTACACTGCTAACCCAAGGCTAAACCTCTCTGGAGGTTCGACTCTACCAGCTGCTCTGCAGAAGAAAGAGAGGAAATATCCTTCTCCAGGATTTACAGCCTCAGAAACCCAGTGGAGACGCAGCTATGAGTTGGTTCCGACTCAATGGAAGGGAGAAAATCTGAGTCTCTGACAATAAAATAGGTGTCATAAAGGTATCTATAATCTGTATATAGCACAGTTGCTTAAAGAATAATGAATACATAATAAAAGATATACAAACATACATATGCAGTTGTTATGTGCTGTTGAGTTAGAACTGACTCATAGCTGATCCTCCAACTGATTTTCAGAGACAGGTAATCACACAGCATGAGATTGCTCATCATTATCCCACTGAGAAGCTGATGGATTAAAACTACGTGCATTTGGGTTGTTGTTGTTATGTGCCGTCGAGTCGCCTGCGAATCATAGCGACCCTATGTACAACAGCCCTAAACTCCGCTCTGTCCTGTGCAAATCGCACTGTCTCTGACACTCCCATCCCAATTATCCCAGTCACTGAATCAATCCAACTCATAGAGGGCCTTCCTCTCCTGCACTGTCCCTCC